>NC_134955.1:43897573-44213891 GCF_965638725.1 Aptenodytes patagonicus | reverse complement strand
GGTTGGTGGGTTGTGAAAGTTGACCGAACAAAATGATAATCGGTTCTTTATTGTTTCTGGCAAACAGCTGCCTAACTGAAAAATCAAATATTCAGCACATAAATGTAAGTTTCAGATATGATACTGAACTTAAGAAACACTAGGACTTTTACTATTTTGCAACCTCAAAATACTAGATGTCTTATTTTGTTCTAGTTACTGGGTTTTATTCCGTATTTAAAATTTAGCTTTTGAAGGATTAAAAGATTTCCATACCTTTTAAATTTTTTAATGTAAAAAAAAAAATTATATTTTAATTATTTCAGTATCCATTAACAGCTGACTGAAAACATAAGAACAAAGACAATATGACAGAGGTCAAGATTTAGACCCATTTTATAAACACAACTAAAAAAGATACATAGGATACTTCAGTATCTAATGGCCTATTAATGTTTAAAGCAAAGAAAAAAAGATTCGTGGTGTTTTCAAAGTACCTGAACATTAATTGTATATTACCCTCCTAGCCAATGAACCTGACAGTGTGCAAGACCTACCTGTGGGCTTGTCTTTCTAAAAGTGTCAGTTCCATGTATCACGTCCCTTATTATTCTTTCTCTGAGATTATTATACTCCTCTTCGGTGAGGTCACTATCCTCCAGCTGATGGTTGCAAACTGGGCACTGTCCGCTGTAATAATAGTGAAACAAGAAAATAAAAGGATAAAGGCTTTTAAATAAGATATACCTTAAATTTTACCAACTTATTGAGTGTCTGTGTATGAGCACAATTCTTTACAAGAACTCAACATAGTACAAGCATCAGAAAATTAGTTGTACTCTTTCTGGGATGCATCCAAAACCTACTAAAGTCACTAGAAGTGTTTTTATGTGATTTAGTGGGATCAGGATCAAAGATTTAACTCTAGAGACATTTGAGGATTTAGGACTAAAACTCTGCATGAGAGCATGGGGGGGGGGGGGAAGAGTATTTAAATATTCACCAGCATTTATTTAGGCCTTGAGAGATCAGAGTTCAATTCTCAGTATTACCACAAATTTCCACATCTCTAATATTTGAAAGTTTCCCTACTACACAGGAAAGTCACCATGGATACATACAGCCCAGATTTCAATGTGGGAAGGTGATGCAGTTGCACTGGCCTGGCCAGAACATATGAATTAGCTGTAGGCATGCTAGTTGAAGCTAGCAGGCAGGCCAAAGAGCCTTGGTCTACCTATAAATCCATTCCAAAGTGTTACAACAAGAAAAGGCACCAGTGAAATGCTCTGCTATTGTGCCACTGACTGCTCCTACAAAAAAGCTAAGCTATCTGTGCCTGGTTTATCAAAGTTTGGAATAACCAAACCTGCCACAGGTGTAGGAATAACCCTGCCCAAAAGAAGGGAAAAAAAAACCACAACCCCAGACAGACAGAAAAGGTAACATAAATCTGCTGTATGGTTGGAAAAGCAAACATCGAGCAAGACTGCCTTTTTTGTGCCACTTATCCTTCGCTATCAGACTTCCCCTTATTTCTAGGCTAAGACTGTTTGTTCAGATCTCTCCAAGGTGGTCAAAGTGGACAGACTGAGAGCAGAATGTGACTAAAAGAGAAATACTGTTTGCTTTGAAAGCCCTCACCAATACTAAATCACACTGGCACTGCGTGTCTGTACGATGCCCGATTCCATCAGAGATTTTCCAATATTAGGCTGACTGCACCCAAATAGAAAGCAGCTTTACATTGCTATCTCCTGGTGACTAATCACTACTTGTTTCTTTACTGCTAAGAAACTTCCGTTCCTGCTCTGTAGCACAGGCTAATTATCGTCACATGGATCTAGGAATGCGGACTGCTGCAGACGAAAAAGCTTTGCAGCTACAGTCAACCAATGCCATCATTTAGTGTTCGTTTCCCAGAGCCAGAAACACCACTCTATCATGCACAGCTGTGTCAGTGATTGTGTGACTGCATGCAGCACTGGGACAGTTTCCTTTATCATTCATTCACATTGTCCACTTCTCAGTACTTAGTCTCCCTGTTGCAGGGCCAGCAGCTACGGTAACAATTGTGGTTCTGCAAATCTGAAATCATACGTTGTTTTGACTCTGACACAAACAAGAACTCTCCACTGATCTGTCCATGCATGTTTTTAATACTAAAAGATGAAAGAGATTGAAAATCCATCATAAAAGAAAAGATTACAGAATAGAGCAATAGGGGATGTGAAAAAAAGAGACCTCAAACTCTTTAGTTTCCTCAAGAAGAGTGCTGGCATGTCATAGCAGATCCTGAAAAATCTTCCAGAACAGTATGAGTGAGGCAACGCTACAGAGAACACACAGATGCGTGCCAGCCAAGAGGCGCAACTTTTTGTCTAACTAACCTAGTACTGCAAAAACTCCCCAGCAGTGGGAAAGGCCATCAAAACAAACCACAACCACGAGAACCATGTCAACTGCTATGAGTTGGGTTTTTGTTCCTACAGCCTGCTAGCACAGCACACACATAATTCCAAGATGCAAAACAAGACAGGCCTAACTTCCGTGGCCACCTCTGGATTTTTGTATGATCCCCCAGAACTATATCTTGAGAGAAAGAACAAACATCTTTTTTAATATCTAGCCTCTTCTGTTGTTTCATGTCCCACAGCCACGACCGCTGCCCTAACGCAGTCTGAAGGAAATCAAACTGGAACTGTCATCATTCCCATGTCCCATTTGTTCATTCTTTTCTTTCCTAGTTGTCTCTCCCGTTAGCCCCTATAAACTAAACACATAATCAACACAATGCACAACTCCATACCCAGGTCAAAAATCTATGTCATGCATCACTACCATGAACCTCTGGGCCCACCACAAAACCAGCATGTAACAGTGGACGACTGAGATAATTCAAGCACAGAGATGCAGGTTGTTTTATGAACTACATTAACCTTCCCCCTCCCCCCCCCCCCAAGAAAAAAAAAACTTATCTGAAAGTTTTGCAGATACACTTTCTAAAGACAAACCAATGTGCTACAAATATACCTAGACTTCACGGTACACTTCTTGACTTGCATCTCTGATTGTGGGTTAAACCTAGAAATTTTCCAAGCTTAACTCTTTAATAACTACATGAAAAAGGAAAAAGAAACGGTCAGATAGGACATTAATGTACACTAAGGAAATTCACAGTCAGTCATGTCTGTTCTCAAGCACTTCTGCCAAGAATATTAGACATGAGATCCAGCTTGCATCTTCATCACCAGACTGGACACTCCAGCCACGGTACCAAGAAAATAAGCAGAATCTAGCAGCTTCTCCAACAAGCAATGAAATGATGCTTAGTCTGAATGGGTCTTTGGTTCTTCCTGGCTGATGAACAATGACTTTTTTGCCGCTTGCTCCCACTTAAGCTTCTGTTATATGCAGGATATGTTGTTGATGTTTCACATTTTTCCTTTCTATCATGCTCTGTTCATAAGCCTATATTCACCCAGCTGGGCATAGTTTGAACTGAAGGAGTAACCATTCTTCTCTAAATCCATCCAAATATCTTATTTTCACAAGCACAATCTCAGAACTGAATCGTAGGATTTGAGCTTTAAGTGTTAAAATGGAATGAGTTATTCTCCCCTGGCTGTATCCACAGAGATAGCCTAGAGATGCCAAAGCTAAGTCATTGCAATTTTCTAAAACCACGGCAATCAGAAATGTTCAATTCTCCCAACAATTGATGTCTAGTATACATTAATGCACATACCGTAAGCCAAGACTGCATTAATTGCAATGCTGACAGTGCATTTACTGAATCAAAAGAAGTTACTCATGGAATCCCAAAAATGGACATTCACTGCTGCATACAAACGATACGCTCCAGTTGCTCAACCCACTGTGGCCACTGCAGGCTTAGCCTACATATTAATATCAGCAATGAGACTGGCTGCTCATATAGCTGTAAAGTTACCATTAAATACATCTAACTGCATTAAGGAACTTCACAGTTTGGCAACAGAGAAGAAAGGCCTAACAAACTGTTATGAGACTATTTCAAAATCATTAAGCCTAAAGTTTAAGAACCTGTCCCATAGTTAACTTGGATCCTTCTGCAACTACCACTTTCAGACTACTTGGAAAAAACAAACCTCCCCATACCCCAACAAATCAACCCACACCAACCACCTATCAACAACCAAAGCTCCTGAAGCCAACTTCTTCTTGTGAATTCTCAATGTGGATTCCCAAAGGGAGCAGAGGCAAAACAGGCACAAGAAATGCTCAGCATCTTGCAAGACTGGACCCTTAGTCTAACTGCTGCTTTTTTGCAACCATGCCTTTAAAATGACCTTGCAATTTTTGTAACTTCTCATTGATCATTTTAGGATTTCATGCCAAGAAATTCCCACACAGAAGCCTTTCACCTCTGTAGGATATATAGCTGTCCTTACAGCTAATTGACCATTTAACTACTTTTTTGAGGGACTACTTTTTTGAGATAGATTTAATAGAGTATCATGGCACCTACGTATCAAGCATGAAGTCAGACAAGCTACAGTAATTCAAACACAGGCTCAAAAAATTTGAGCTGCAGCTTTCTCTAGCTGACCTTGGAAATCCAAAGCTTTTGTAACTCTCAAAGAAAAATGGGCAGCAAACTTCAAGGTTTGTTTGCAGGGGATTCAAGCTTATGACTATCACAGTTCAAAGAAACTAGGAGCTCAGTGCTAGAGCAAGAAGAAAATATACTGGATATGAGCATCTAAAATAGAACTGCCAGTATTTATACAAAATCAGAATAACCTATGAATAAGCCTATTAAATTATCAAACTCAGTTTAGGAAAAAAATAGTTCTGGATTTTTTAACTCAAGACTTATGTTTTAAGACATCAGTTATGCTGACTGCAGAGATGAGTCTAGTAAGAATCACCACATGAGTTTCAGAGATACCTTAAGGGCTTTGTCCTTTATGATTAGGACCAACAAAAAAACCCCCAACAAAACCAACAAACGGGGTTTTTTTTTTTCTTTCTTAAATCCTAAGGATCTTTTCTGTCAGCAGCCATTTAATTTGAACACATCAAAACACTTATATTCTTTTTCTTTTCTTGAAACCATTTTAATTTTATTCAAATACTTATCCAAGTAGGCTACCTCAAACTCGTTTATTTCAAAATAAAAAGTGTTCATACAGTTATCACAAAGTAACTACCATATAGCACCTTGTCACCACTTTGTTCACAGATTCTTAATCCATGATAAAATGTGAGGTGATCTAAGTTAGTTTAGCTCTCAAAGTCTGTAACAGAGTTTACAGACAATAAGATAACAAGCTACCTCTTAACCAAGACAACTTTAGAATGTTAAAACTCTAAAGGCTGAAAAAGGTTGTCTAGAATTTGGTGAATTATCATAATACAGTATAGTAACACACACACATACTCATACATAATAATAATCCATCTTACAGTGAACAACCCCTACTCTTAGGACAGTGAGTTATGCTGTTATTTCATGGGCTTCAAAAGCAGCAGACTCTACATGTGCTTCTACTATAGAGTATGCAACACTGTATTTTTATAAACCATCAAAAAACCCCATAATCCATTGGAGACATTCTTATAATTAATACATTTATAGTTGCCAAACTGCTACAAAAACACAGAACTAGGTTTCAAAGAGAATAACATTTAAAATAGGAATTTACAGACATTAAGAAAACTGCACTGTAATAGAAACACATACCCAAGTTAACCCTGTGAAAACCTAAGATGAGATAAGAAATTATAAGAATCATTTTGTCTTCACTGAAAATGAGGTGGGAAGGGAGAACCCTTCCATCTGTACAAATTAACTGCAGTGTGTGAACAGTATCAGTTTTAAAGAAGACGTCCATTTACACACCAAAGCTCCTCTGTTAAATATTGTGTTAAACAATGGCATTATAAAGCCATCCAAAAAAGTAAGTCTTTAATTCCTAAACAGTAAACAAATAAACCACACAGTAAAATGGCAGCTCTTATTTTTCTCTGTGTTTTTCTGTCTTGGCTCTGCTTAGCGTAACTCCTTTCCAAATGTGCATGTTGGGTCTTGTTTAATGCACAAGACTGAGTTGGAAACTGGAGTTTGTGAAATCATATGTACACAACAAAAGTTTATATTCTCAAGGATTAAAATATTTTCTTATATAAGGAAAGCTATTTTTTATATTTATGAGAGAAGAGTTCAAGATAGAATAATCAAGACACCACCTCACTTTTAAATAAAATGTTGCACTTACCTGTCTTTAATGTTGGTCAGGTGTCCTCTCCAGTTCCCTCCTGGTATACTAATATGTACAGAGGGAAAGATAAATAAAAACATTAGATCCTTATTTAACAATACCTCAATTACAGATAAAGAGTAATTCTATTTTGGTCAACATTTAGAAATAAAAGACCGATCAGTCATCTACCCTGCAAAGAAATCATACAAAGATTCATATGTAATTTAGCAACGCCTGAAAATATTATATAAAGAAGCAGCATTTAACAACATGCAGAGAACTAACATCATCAACCTCCCCAGTTTATGTTGTCCCCCAATACTAAGAACCATACAAATAACCAGGCTGCACTGACAAATTTTAAGTTGCTGCCCTACACATTCATAAAAGCACCTCAGAAACCAGATGGGAAAGCAGGAATCGAGATTTCTATGCAGATGTCATCCTGAGAGATTAAGAAAGATATGCTCATACCAAGATGCTGCATTGAGAGTTTTTGACTCCACGACTTTATCATCACCACCACCACTACCACGGCCACCATCATGCTGGTGTAAATACTCCTTTTTGCCCACAAGATCCAAAACAGAACAGGAATACCCAAGCCAACATGCAACTACAGACACCTCTCCCTTTGCCACTGTGTTTATTATCACAGGCTGCACAATCACACATGCCATGGGCTTTGGAGTAAGCGTCCTGCTTCTGCCCTCCTTTCCCATTTCTCATGCTGATACATAGCGGTTCTTTACTTTTCTTACAAAGACAACAGGCAACAGAAAATACTGTGGTTCTTTGTTGTACACGCAGATCTCTGTATTGGATCTGGCTTTACTCACTACTAGAAGTCAGTGCTGGTCTGCTCTTCAGAAAAATAATTTTTTAAAGCTAACTCCTATTCAGTTACACTCACAGAGCTCACTTCTGTGCTTACTGTACCCTTGGTTTCCTTTGTCAGCAAAAGTTACTTCCCAATCTGCATCATTTTTGCAAGACTAACAGTGCTAGAAGTTATCAGAGTCTGTTTCTTTTCGGGAACTCCATGTAAACTGCTTATTTATTTTCAACCACCAGCATATACAAGTTCAGCGCTAGCAATTGGAACAGACAGGTAAAACTGAGCATTTTGCACAGGTTCACAGATAAAAAGCCAGATGGGATAACTGATCACCTAGTGTCATCCCTCTATTACGGACTTTGTTTCTTCTTCATGTTTGAAACAGTGCTTCCTTTAGGGAAACACCCAACGTTGATCTTAAAACATGAGTCTACCACAATCTTTCATGAATTGTTCTAACAGTCAAACAGGGTATTAAAGACACAAACAGGAGTTTGTCTAGCTTCAGCTTGCAGCACTGGTTTGCCACTACATACAGGCAATATATAGCTCTTCAACGTACTCACTGCCCCTGCAGTCTCCTTGCCAAGGACTTTTTATTACGCTGAGTTTCCTGCGCATGCAGCAGCATACACCTACAGGCAAGTCCTTCTCTACTCACTGGGAAAATAGCACCCCGTGACAGATTTACACCCGCTAAACTAGTTCATCTCAACTGAAGCCTATTCTGTCTGCTCCCTAGCTGTTCCTAGGAATGAAAATAGCTAGGGGACAGCAGTATAAACCTAATAGTTCTAATAATGGTAGTGCATTCACACAGCCATATTTTCCATCCAGGAAGACTAACTTGTAAAATGGCTGTGCAGCTCACATAAACCAAAGCCAACAGTTAAAAAAAAAGTCATAGATGGGCTCACATACAACAGCATGACAAATATGCAGTGGGCTCAGGTGAACTACATGGTGCATGTGGAGCGTAACTAATTGTAATTTGGGGAGTCTGACCATCACTACTCATGAAAACAAACTGCGTGGCCTGCTAAATATTGTGCGAAAACAAAGAGCCTCCTATTAAGATTATTCCTCTCCTATTACTCTATACAAAGTCAACACTTAATCTTCACTTAACCTATGCTAAATTTGCTGCCTCTTTCCTTTAAAGAGAGAAAGTATCTAATTTGCAAATAACTTACTATTTCTACACTCCAACAGATTATAGGAAAAACCCTCATACCTCTCAATATTCCTTATGTACCAACTCCAGAAAGAGATGAAGTTAGATATTTTGGACAGCCACGACCCATCACAATTTCCTACTTTCTGTACCAAGGAACAGTATTTAACAGGTAAAATCTTTCAAGAAAAGATGAAATCAGTAAGAATTTTACACTTTTACACTAATTTTGGAGCAAAAATAAAATGTATCTTTTCATGACAATGTGTCTCTCATGCAGAAGCAACAACCAAAATGAGATGTTGCGGGATCTTATTAGACTTGATCTGTGGAATAATCTGAATCCCATCCTCATAAACTGGAGCTTGCTATTGAAACATTATTTACCTTTCAAACCATAGCTTTATACTCCGCATAAATGTTTTGTGAGGGTATATTTGGTTATCTCTCAAATATAAGAGGATACCAAACAGCTCTTTTTGTAACTCAGCACCTTTCATACCCCTGCTGAAGTCAAAAAAGGCCTGCAGGACATCCAAGGTTGGGACCAAATCCTTAGCCAACATTTCATGGTAAAGTTCAAATGCGAGGTTCATTTCTTGGTGACGGCTGGCTGCTTTGATACAGGATTCATAGTTTGTCCGTGAGGGAATCATAATCTTTTTTACTTCTTCCAAAAGAGTCAAGGCCATTCTCCATTGATCTGAATTACTTAGCCCCCTGATAAGAAGGTTGTAAGCCCCGCTTTCTAAAATCCTAAATCTGATTTTCATTATATCATACGTATCACGAATTTCTGAAGTCTGCCCCTGCTGGACACACAATGCCAGATATTTGATCAACAAATTATATGCAATGTCACCTTTACTCTTTGCCACATGGGTCAGCAAGGACTTAGCCACATCAATGGGGCTGTTGCACCTGACCATACTGTTAAACATCACTTCTTCAAATATTTCAGGTGACCGAAAGCTTTCCCTCAGTCTGTTCCATTCCTCAGCCTGCAAAGGTTTTTCTGGAGGCTGTATGCTGGTAAACTTATGCCTTGACAGAACTTGACTCATTAACCGTTTCTTCGGAGCTTCAACAGAGGAAGAAAAGTGGAGTTTCCCTTCAGATATTTCTTTAGTCTCTTCATCGCATCCTTTTTCTTCTTCATAATCACTTTCAGACGTTTTCTTGGTAGAAAAGACATCAGTTCCTTTGGGATCCACTGGTAATGCAGTGCTGGAAGATGTCATAAAACTGAAATAGCTAACCTTTTCCCTATTGGGGATGCTGAAAGAGACAGCAAACAGTTGTTGGCATCTTGAAACAGGCCAGAACATACGACATTTCCATAGCAAAGCCTGAAAACCCTGTTGACTAGTTTGAGAAAAGAGTGCCATCACAAGAAGAAATTACCTCACTATTAGCTCACTGTATCTAATGAAGTTATAAAATGGAAAATGCAGCTTACATGGGGACGTTTATTATAAAAGCCCAAGGCCTGTCAAGCTGTATAAGCTTCAATTTCAAAATGCTTGTTCTGTGAGACCTTTCTGCCTCTTATGAGAACAAAAAATGGCAAAATCTTTTTTCACAAAAATCAACCTCTTAGACTGTGAGAGCATTCATCCAAAATGAGGGTATCTTTCTTTCTAGAGAAGATGCTTTGCAGGTCTGCAGCTTATCATTTCTGTTTGTTGGTTACTGTAAAGATGAGTACTGAGTATGTTGTATGCAGATAGGCAACTCTGACGCAGCTAGGCAAAAAGCGTAGGTTTTTTTCTTCCTGCCTTCATCCAAGTCTAGTCAGAAGATTTCCTAAAAATAAAAAATCAAAATAACACCGCAACATCACAACCAGCTCCGTGCTTTCCTGTCATATTTACATTTGCATGCTAGCAAACACAAAGTTCAAGGCACCTCGACAATTTCAGGTCAGGAATCCCAATCCTGATCCCCCAGGCAGGCCCAGCACGGGATTCCTACGTTGGTTCCCTTCTACCTTTCAACCTGTGCCAAACCTGTTTAACTGCTCTGCCCGGTCGTAAATCCTCGGTAAGGCCGCTGCCAAAGAGGCAAAGCAACATTGGCAGAAAGTACAACGAAATCCCACATAAATGCGAGGTTATAAAGGTAAGTATCGGGAGGTTCACCGGCAGCCGGGCAGGCAGCTGGTGCGGCTCATGAGGAGGCCCCCGCAGGGCCTCGCGTCCCTCACTCGGTGCCCTGTGTCCCCGGCCCGGCCGCGCCCCTGTACACTACAACTCCCAGCGTGCACAGCGGCCCGACCCCCGCAGCGCGCTGCCTGCTGGGAAAGTCAGTCTCTCTCTCTCTCTCTCTCTCTCTCCCCCCCCCCCCCCTCTCCCCCCCCCCCCTCTCTCCCCCCCCCATCTCTCCCCCCCCCTCTCTCCCCCCCCCCTCTCTCCCCCCCCCCTCCCTCTCCCTCTCCCTCTCCCTCTCCCTCCCTCCCCCCCCGCCTTTACCCCGCCAGAGGCTAACGAAGCGCGGTCCCGACGCGGGCTGCGCCCTTACCCCTCCGGGATGGGCCTACCTCGCTCGGTGCGCGGTGGCCATGGGCACCTCGGCGCTGCGAGGCGCCGGCAGGGAGGCGCTTACAGCAGAGACGACCCCACGGCGGCCGGGGCGCTCGCCTCCCGCTAGCCCGGAAGCGCTGCCGGACCCGCGCCTGGACTTGGAGCCAATCGCGTCTCATTGGGCTGGTCGGCACGTGATCCCGCGCGCCCTTTAGGGCGGGGGGGGGAGGGGTGTTGCTCCGCCATATCGGTTGCGGGCACGGCGCTCCCAGGATCAGGCGCGTCGGGCAGGGCACCGCGCATGCGCGGGAGGGCCGGCCGGCCGGAGCTTGGCGGCTGCGGCGGTCACGTGCTGCCGGGCTCGCGGGGCGGCCGCCGCGGGGGACATGGACTGGAAGCGGAGCCTGCGGGGCCGCCTGGCCGCCCGCCGCGCCCGTGAGTGCCCCGGGGCCGAGCGGCGGCCGCGGCACTCCTCGCCGCGGGGTGACGGCCGCCGCGGAGCGCTGGGGCCGGCCTGGCGGGGGGGCGGGCAGGGGAGGTGCCCCCGCGGGTGGGCGCGGCCGCCGGTGCCCGCAGTGACAAGGGGGTGCGGGGTCAGGCCTGGCGGGGCGAGCGTCGGCGTGTCCGGTGTTGCTTTAGTTCCCCGCGTGCAGGCTGCCGTGGGGGCCAGGCAGGTCTCGGGCTCGGTTCTGCGGAGGAGCAAACGCCCTTATTTAGGGGTTAGTGACGGGGGGACTGAGGGACCCTGAGGAGCCGTGTGGGCGTGGGCGCTGTAGAGGCTGGTTTGTCAGCAGCGCGTACCCCTGTGACAGCTTTGGCTGGTAACTCTTTATTCCTTAGTGAGCCCACAGGGAGCTTGTGCAGGCGTATAATGGTATCCCTGATGTTACAGAGTGAAAGGTGATTTTTATGCTGCTGCTTGCCGTACGCAGTATCTTAAACAGTGCTACCACTGTAGAACAAGAATGCTGCTGCTGCTTTGTCAGTCATAACCATCTCTGTTAGAATCGCATACCTACAGAGAATTGGGCATGTGCAGTCGCTGAAAGAGGGTGCTTTGTAGATACTTGAATGGAATGTATATGTGACATATTTGTTGTATCTGTTACATAATTTACATAATAGGCCTGTGCTCCATTCATTTCCACCTAATATTTGTGTTACTAAACAGCATAGCTGTATAAGCCTCAGCATTAACTCCTTTTTTCAAGCTCCTTGTTACATTAAAACTCTGTTTGGAGTACAACACGAAAATTCTTTTCTGTGTTAATCAGCCAAAAAGAGCGAGCAAGAGCTAAAAGATGAAGAAATGGAATTGTTCACAAAATATTACATGGAGTGGAAAGGAGGAAGAAAAAGTGGCAATACATCATATACGAACATACCACGATTTTACTACAGGGTAAGTGGGGTATCCAGATAAACTTCAACAGGAGGCTATTCTGTGTTATAAAGAAAGTTGTGCTTATTCAAAGGGACGCTTCAACTTCACAAGCTTAAGTAGGTTGAAATCTGAATGATGTGGATTGCTAAGCTTAACTTTTTGTTTTGTACAATTGTGGATTTCAGCAGTTTCAAATAATTACTAAGCATCTCATCAAAGGCCATGAAATAGTTTGCTAATCAGACAGTAGGCTTGGCTGTTTACTAAAGATAGGAAGTCCTCCTTCTCTTTCAGAGAAACTTCCTGTTTTAACTAAACTTTGACATACCAGTGTTATAAATACGCATCTTCCTGTTTCCGTTTAGACACGATGGGATGCTGCTTCATGAAAACAGTGGGTCATTGGCCTTGCAGACTAAAGATAGGTCTGTAGCTTGCATCATCCAGCAGAAATGCTTGGTCTGGCAACTTACGTGTGAGGTGAATCAGATTGGGATGGGGGAATATGGGAGCCCAAGTTCGACATCTTGATATTGCTGGCATTTGTCTACTTGACCACTGAGCTGTTGTCTAACCTCGCATGGTCCCATATTCCTTAGGATCATGAGTTTCTGCCAATTAAGTTCTCAAGTACCTATATTTCAGTTGATGAATACATATGCAACCATCCAAGTTCTGGTAGTGCTGTACAGTTTTGCCTGTAAACATCGGCAGAACTTTCATATTAAGTGTTCTTCCATCTGTTTTGTTGGCCAAAACAAGTCTAGTACACATTCATACTTCTGAGAGTCAGGCCTACCACAAAACAGAAAGTGCTGCTCTCTCCTGAGTAAAAACACAGTAGTAAATGTCTTTTATGTGTGAGCCCTTCTATCTTGCAACTGTGGGGAAAGTGCTTACTGGATGGGTTATCAGGTATGAGGTAGGTCTCTGTCTCTCATGTTAAAGATGTCCTGCTTTAAATAAATATTTTGATATTTAAATAGCTTGAGACAGTACGCAAGTGATATCCCTGTAGAAGAAGCGGGTACTATACAGCATTCTGGTAGATAGGTCGTTGTTTTCTGTTGAGTAAACGGCTTCATCAGAGCATGTGAGTCAGGACTACCTAAGAGTACTTGCTAGATGTGTAGTTTTTGAATGGTACCACTGTATAGATAATTAAAACGCCACAATGTTTCTAGCTGCCAGCTGAAGATGAAGTCTTGCTTCAGAAATTAAGAGAAGAATCTAGAGCAGTCTTTCTGCAAAGAAAAAGTAGAGAGCTGTTGGATAACGAAGAGCTGCAGGTAAGAAAATATTTTCTGTATGTTTTGTAATGGCTTCTGACAAGACTTCCTCTTTCTGCTGAGTTTGATTATCTCCTGTCTGTCCGTCCACAGACTCTTGTGGTAAGGTGCTTTGTATTTGGCCACGTTGGCTGGTTGTGAAGTACTAACTAAAGCTGAAGTGCTGCATAGTCGTGGGCTGGTAATGTCAGTGTAAAGCTTCCTCGTTATGATGTGTATGAGGACTAAATCAATGGTTTCTGGTTTTCCAGCACATTCCAACAATTTCCCTAGTGGGCCCAGAAGAAGAAATAAGTTCTGTTTATGTATCACTGAGAGAGACTCCAAAGATGGTTGAGTTTACTGCAGTGCAAAGACAAAAGGGATGTGACCCTAGAAATCCTAGTGAGTGAGAGAGAGTGTGTGTCTGTGTGTGTGTAACACCAATTTAGAGCAGTGGAAATATCGCTTGTTTTTCTGGCTGAACTGATGACATATACTCATAACTGAGATAACCTTGCAGCAAAACCACATTTTTGCTGCATTTCTTAGATGCTCTGTCTTAAGCACATTGACATCTCTAGAGAGATACCTTCTTAACCAAATATAAATGCCTTTTAAGAATCTATGGTTTCTACTGGACAAACATCAGACATCACCGATGATTGGGGAAGAAGCAATGATCAACTACGAGAACTTCTTGAAAGTTGGTGAAAAAGCTGGACCTAAGTGCAAGTAAGGCTTTCTTCTCTTGTATATGCTTACTTTGGCTAAAGCTAAGTGCTACTCTAACTCAGTTGCTAAAATAGATGGAAACAGTTTAATGGTGAGATAAAATCATGTCTGTGTAGTTATTGATGAACTAGTTGCTTTGCATCCTTGCAAAGGTGTATTGCCCTACATCTCTGAGGGAACTTTTGATAGAGATGTCTGCAAGAGGTCTACTGCATCTTTTTGAAGAAGAAATTCTTATCAGCATGAGCATTTTTATGATGTTAGTGGCCAGTAAACAGCACATTTTGTATTTGAAGAGGAAATCATGTCTCCAGTGATACTGCCGAACCTTCCCTAATATATTCTGATGGAAAATTTCCTACCAGGTGTTCTGTGTACAGCATACAGCGAATATTCCTTCTTTACACTCCTGTTAGAGACTGCTGTGCACGTAGCTTTGTGATTGCGTTTTGGGCAGAAGCAGATTAGTTGTCAGTACTGGCAGTTCCATTTATGTGCATATCGTTGTAGAAGATTGGAAGCTACCAAAGATATTGTACTAAAGAGAAACTAAATTGAATGAAAGCTCTCAAAGCGCCTACATCACTGAAGAGTCTCATGAGCAGCAAAGGCAGCTGCTTTTTATTGAGTTTACCATTGTTACTTGGTAGGATCCCACTTGATGGGTGTAGTGTAGCAAATTAACGTCTTTGAATACACAGAACACATTCTATATTGTTAAAACAGTATTTTAAAGTGTCTCTGAGTTTTGGATACTGTAACTGGATCTGTCAGCGCAGTGTAATCGGATGCATAGAAGTAGCTTTGTGTTTATGTTTTACAGGCAGTTCTTCACAGCTAAGATCTTCGCTAAATTACTCCATAATGATCCTTATGGGAGGATATCTATCATGCAGTTTTTCAATTATGTCATGCGAAAAGGTTAGTTGATGCTTCTTCTGTGTTAATGAGAATTTGTTTTATTTTCAAGGCTATTTTAAGCTTTATTACTTGCTGTTCTCTTCAACAGCAGTGAGATCTAGCCCTTGATTGCCAATGCTGTTTTCCTGGAGGCTTGGGGTTTTTTTCTGGTTACTAGGAGGTGGGAGTTCACCCTACCTCTGAAATCCACCTCTCCTCTCAGTCAGAGATACCCTTGATCAGTTTGTTATATATTGTCATTCTGATTTCCTTTATTCAGACAGTACGGTGAAGAGCAAAACAGTAAAGTTATGTGGTGGGTGTGATCCTAACCACTGTGATCAGACTGTCTGGCAGATAGATTTGTTTGCTGTTTTTCCTTCTACAGAGTGGTGTTATCTATGTTTTCTAACTGTGCTTGTCAAATATGTCAATATGTTCTTGTGCTTGTCGCTATAGCCTTACCGTATTTTCAGCTATTTTTTATTATAAGTAACCACTTGGGCTGAAAAATGCAAATTTTTTTTTTTTTAAATCTGTATTAGATTTTGTTTAAAAAGATGAGGCTGGCTAGCAGAAAGGAAGGTTGCCTCATTGCCTTGTCCCCTGGCTACTGTGTTCTTTGGTCTGGTAGAGTCCTCAGGAGGGGAGAATGGCACCTTTCCCCAGAGCAGCTCAGCTTGTTTAACTTAAAATCTTGTGGTGCAAGGGATGAGAGATGTGTTGAGCAGGAAACCTGGTGAGTAGACATGCAGAGTATGCAAGAAAGGGGTAACAGGCCCATTTGCAACAAACAGCAAACCCAAAAGCTGCAGGATAGGAGACTTGTGAAGAAGTCTGTGAAAATAGTATGCATTTCAAAAAGGCCTACCCAGCTGGACACAACAGAGATTCTTTTTGAGCTCTATTTCGTTTGTTTCACCCAGAAGTTTTAAGTCTTGTGTATTTATGGTGATACCTCTTTTCTTAAAAACAAAAAACAAACAAACAAAAAAACAAAAAAAAAAAAAAAAAACAAAAACACCGTAAAAACCCAAACCCCCCAAATCCCCAACCAAACAAACAAACCAACACAAAAAACCCACCAAATTTAGAGACAGGAAGCCTTTTGGCGTGTCCCATCTCAATCAGATTTCATTTTCAGACTCTGGCCAACATAAGGTCTCATTGCAGTATTTGTTTGCAAGTCCCTCTTGGGTCAGTTGAATAAGGATCCTTGTTTTTCCTAGCTTACAGCATTGGAATTGCCTAATAAAGTTAGCCCAGTAGCATGCCTGTGCAGTAGCTGAGATCATTTCTATTGTCTGTTGTACAGTGTTCCATATGAGGGCTAAAGACCAGGCCAGGTATTAAAGGAAGAAAAGACTTAAATTATGGTAGGAACTTTCAGTTAATACTTTAGATTGGAGTTGGTGATTTCCATCTGTATTTACTGCTGAATGTCCTTCAGTGTGGCACTGAAAGGAGGGGAAAGTAACAGATGATGGAGTTACTCTGCAGCTGCTTGAGCTGATCCAAGTTGGGGCAGTGCAGTCCCACATTTCACCTTGTTTTGATGAAGCTCATGCAGCGGAGCGGTCAGTCTCCAGAGTGGTGCTGCAGCAGGGAAGAGGCCATATCACCCTGAGCTTAAAACATCTTAAACTGCTGTGTCTCGGGGGTGTGATGCTATTTTCTAACTAGGTGAACTCATTAATGAGCTTTTGGGGTTTTCTTTTGTTTGTTAAAGTTTTAGGAATAGCTGTATGTATTCGCATACTTGTGCTGAACACGTAGCATTCTGTCTTTCTCCTTCCTACCTCCAGCTGGAGGATTTCTTACAGTCCGTGGATTACAGCCTTTCTTCCTCTTTCTTCATGATCTGCACAGTCCTTTTGGGAGGGGATGAGTGAATGGTGAAGTTAATAACTGAATAATGGTGAAGCATTTCCCAAAGCACCATCTGTCTCCAGTAATGCTCCCTCTTTAGGAGGAAAGGTGGTCGAGTCTGTTGGCTTTGTCCAAACAAGTCAAGCCTAGTAAAAGTGTCTTGAATCACGTCAGGGTGTATGATACACTTACCTTTAAACTTCAGCCAACAAAGAAACAGCCTCACCGTATAACCTCTGTCATCTCTGAGTGATACTTAGTTCACCTTGACAAACGCTTACCTTGAAGAGATGAATGTTGGTATGAAGCACAGCTTGTATTTCATGAGGAACTTTTAAACTGTTTCTTCATAAAATGAAAGCTAAATTTAACATGGAGTGTGTGAATAATAGTTTTTATGCCTAATCTGTACTCTGTCTCTGTTACTGTGCTTTAACAATGACCTCAAGCACATTGTCCTGTAGATTGTCTGATTAATGTGCCTTCTCATTGCAAAAATAGATTCTTGTGCTATTCTAATTCTCTTGTAACTCAGAAGTGAGGGCAGGACCTTTGGCTGTAGCTGCAGCGTCTCGTGCTGCACAAGGGACTGCAGCAATCTGACAAGCAATCTGTATACAATGTTGTACAGCTGCTTTTAATGTAGTGAAAATGTGCTGCTACACATATCTCTAGGTCAGCAGGAGAGAATGAATCCATGTGATTCCATGTACCAGATAAAATGTGGTGTCTGCTCAGCTGTTTCTCACATCTAGTTATTATAAGGCAGTCTTGGCCACAGCGTACCGTATATCACCAGTAACTCTTACCAACTTAGAGACTGAAACGACGTTTCTAAGCAGGGCTGGTACATATCATGGCTTTGCTTAAATCTCAGAAAAATGAGAAAAAGAGAGAGGCACTTAACATCCAACAGTGCCTTGTGGCCTTTAGAATAACTTCAAATTTTGGTGAGGCGTCAAAAAACCCCTAGGTTTCTTGCATTGTAATTCTGTTTTCTGTTTTCCAGTATGGCTTCATCAGACAAGAATAGGTCTCAGTTTATATGATGTGGCAGGACAGGGCTACCTCAGAGAATCAGTAAGTAAATGATTCTTGATTAACTTAATGTCTGTCTTTACTCAAACAACAGAGCATCAGAAAGGCTCCAATTTTCTTCCAGTCTTACCTCCTAAAAGTTTGTATCATAATCTAGATTTGGGGTGGGCACGTTTGTTTGGATAAATCGCAGTCTCTGTATTCTGGAGATTTGGTGGCGAGAGTGCTGCTAGCCTTTTTAACATATGGGTAATTCTCTGAAAAAGAGATCGTAGATGTCAAGGTTTCATGTCATTAGCGCTTTACTAGATTTAGTAGGATATAGTAGAAATCACAAAGAAGGATGGATAGAGTGGGCCTCAATGAATTATTCTCCTGTTCTAACAGGAGTTTATATAAAATAAATAAGAAGGTTCTAGTTACCACTCTACTTTAAAAAAAGATCTAGTAAAGAATATTCAACAATAGGATAATCCAATTAGGAGTTATGCATTGGTATTTGAAAAAGGTACAGCTGAATGTATTTATATTTACATGTAAATATCATCTACTTTGTTAACATTCTGCTTTATTTGTAGACTGTTTCAGTCATGGCATCACATGTGCATGTGTATGACCTAGGATTCCTTGCATGGAGGCAGAAGCTTTTTTGCCTGCTTTCATGCTCTTTCCTGCATTGTTGCAGGATTGTATTTTTAACAAAATATACTTGAAAGCCAGGGTGGAATATAGCAAACATGCAACAGTAGTAGTGTTTAAAGCTTGTTTCCTTCTCTTTCTTTATTCTGCAGGATTTGGAAAACTATATTTTGGAACTCATCCCTACTTTGCCACAACTGGATGGTTTAGAAAAATCTTTTTACTCCTTCTATGTCTGCACAGCAGTTAGAAAGTTCTTCTTCTTTCTGGATCCTCTCAGAACAGGTAGGTCCATGTTTTCAAAATTCTAAATATGTGGGAGTATTTTCACTTTCAAAATGTTTCCACCCAAGCTACTTGTGTTTTCAAAGTAATATGTAGTTGTCTTTGTAGGCTTTTGTTCAGCAATCTTGTATTTGAAGATTAATCTCCACTGAAGACCGTAAGTCTTTACGTGGGTCTAATAATCTACTTCTACAGCTAATGAATTTCTATGAGATACCCATCAGCTGTGGTACTATACAGTTATCTCATAGAAACTGACAAATAAGATATTGTTTCATCATAATGCATCATTAGCAGCAGCTAATTTTATAAGTGTTTAGGGTGAATAGAAAACACAGCAACTAACAGAACTGTTTGGCAGAACATCCACAGAGCTGTGGAAATGCTCAAGAATGCTTATTGTGATGTGCTTCTCCTGTGATTAGATTTGCGTGCACCATGTAAACTCATTAGAAAAGGTTTGCAGTTACGGCTGCTAATCCTTATTACAGACGTAGCTCCCTCGGACAACACTTTGCCTTTTTGTATGCCCTTCATTTAAGTCACAAACTGCATGTGTTTTCAAGATCTAGCTGTGCCACTTGAAGACGTCAGAGTTGTGTGGGCAGTAGCCTCTGGCAGAGGTAATTACAAACAATAGAGAGGGTGTGTGTGAAGTTATAATGCTATTATTTTGCACAGGTGTTTGCGCAGTGTCTGCGCACCAAAGCTACACCAGCAGGAGTGCATTCTGCCACCTTAGCTTTGTGTCACTTCTGTAGTTTCTGAAGATGTTAAAATACCACATCACTTAAGAGACTCTATCACTCCAACAAATGTTTTAAGCGTGCTTTCTTTGCATTTTTTACTTTACATTTTGAGTTGATGTTGAACACTCGCATTTTTTTATCTAGTTTTCTGGCTTTTAAGGCTTCAGAATAACTCCTCTTCTGCCAATATCTGGCTAGTTTTATTCAGTCGTTTTAAAAGCTATTTTTATCTCTTAAATTACAGTCTTATCCTTAATGTTAGAAGTTGGGTTTGTTTGGTTTTGTTTTTTTAAAAAGGCATTTTTTTCCTGCTCAGAATACTTCTTTCTTAAGTAGAACTACCTAAATGAGAACAGTCAAACGGATGTGTTGATTGGGCGACTGTTAAAATGTGTTTTCCTTTTCTTGCTGCAGGGAAGATAAAGATACAGGATATTTTAGCTTGCAGCTTCCTGGATGACTTACTGGAGGTAAAGATCTCTTAGCATATACTATTGTATTTTAATTTACTCTTTCTGAATTCTAACTTTATGTTTCACTTAGTTAAGGGATGAAGAACTTTCTAAAGAAAGTCAGGAAACAAATTGGTTTTCTGCTCCTTCTGCATTAAGAGTTTATGGTAGGTTCCTTTATATGTGAACACGTTTTTTTTTTTCCCTCTCCTCTTGTATGACTTAGTCGTATTCTTAGTGTTATTTTTCCTCTGTTTCCTCTGGTTTTGTCTCTTTAAATCCTGCTGATAACTTGTCTTTTCAACTCGTGTAGCCACCCTTTCAGTATGTCTTCCTGACTTTCTTTACACTTTTCGGTTCTCCACTGTTGTTCTTTACCACGGTTTTATCCTCTGTCATTTTGTGCTTGTTGCACAAGGTGCAAGATTCCTCTGTAAC
This sequence comes from Aptenodytes patagonicus, assembly GCF_965638725.1. Taxonomy (NCBI): domain Eukaryota; kingdom Metazoa; phylum Chordata; class Aves; order Sphenisciformes; family Spheniscidae; genus Aptenodytes; species Aptenodytes patagonicus. The sequence goes on along the minus strand of NC_134955.1, from coordinate 44,193,373 downwards.
CATCTCTTTTGACTGTTCTATTCATGCTTTTGCATCACCTTTAGCTCTTTTTTCATGCTTACAGCAGATCTGTTTAAAATAACATGCTCTTAGCCTTCTGCTCCTTTCTCTGTATACACAGCCTTTACTTTTGAGCCATTACCTTAGAATAGAACTATTAACACCTCGTTATGGGAATCCCACTTCCCCTTCCCCCATGTTCGGTGCTAATTTACGATGCTCTATGAATATTATTGTGGATCTAGCATACTCCCACTTAACTGCCTTAACTTTATGATGAAAATTAAATAAACGTTAAAAAAGTGCTAAATTTTCTTTCTCTGTTGAAACAGTTCTTTGCTGATATAGGTAAACTGTGTTTTGCCCTCTATATCTCCTCCCTAGGGCAGTACTTAAACCTTGATAAAGATCACAACGGCATGCTCAGCAAAGAAGAACTGTCCCGGTATGGAACAGGGACTCTGACCAACATATTTTTGGATCGTGTCTTTCAGGAATGCTTAACGTATGATGGTGAAATGGTAATCAGATATTTTCACTTTGTTCACAATATAAAACCTTTGGCTCATTGAGATGGGAAATGCCTCATAATCAGTATCTTTAAAATAAAGAGTAGCTTGAGGTAAAGTAACTTTTGTTTATCATCGTGCACACAAATGACCATGCAGCAGATTAGAAAATTAATTTTCTTTAAAGCAAGGTGATCGCAGTGTGGCTTAAAGACAAGTTGCTTGTTTTGAAAAGCAGAGGTGATACAAAATCCAGACAGCCTAGGATGAAGCTTCTTGTAGATTCAATAACATAAAGTGCATGTTGAAAAAATGTATAGATGTAGCAATGCTTTTTAGTTACACGTAATTCTTTAAAGAGGACCAAAGACAAGTGGCACACTTGCAACCAGTGGTTAGCTAACCTGTCCACTGCTTCATGAAGACAACAGTGGTGTTTGTTGTAAGCTTTCCATAGCTGTGAAAAATGGGAAGTCTAACTAAATTAGTTAAAATAAAAACTTATATCTATATTTATTTTGAAAGCTTTACTTCATGTATTGCTACTCTTGTTGTCTGCATTAAGATGACTGAACTCTAATAAATTACAAATTCACTATACACTCCTGTGGCTGCCTTAGCAGTTTTTTGTAGAATCACAGAATCGCTGAGGTCGTGAGCGATCTTCTTAGTTGCCCTTTGCTGGAGTTGCTACAGTAGGTCCGTCTCTCTTGTACAGGGGAGACCAGGACAGGACCCAGCGCTCAGATGTGATCTGAGTAGAGGAGAAGGGTCACCTTCCTCGGCTCCACCTTTCCACCAGCAAAGCTCTTCCTAATGCAGCTCAGGATGCTGTCAGCGGCCTTTGCTGCAAGGGCATGTTGCTGGCACATGTTCAATTTTGTTGCCCATTGAGACTCCCAGGTCCATCTGTGCAAAGCTGCTTTCTGACTAGTCAGCCCCCAACATGTACTGGTGCATGGGGTTATTCCTCCCCAAATGCAGGATTTTGCATTCCCTCTGTTGAACTTGGTGTGGCTCCTGTCAGCCCATTTTCCCAGCCTGTCCAGCTCCCTCTGAATGGCAGCATGACTCTCTGGTGTTTAAGGTAGACAGGGTTATTATATACATAGGACTGAAGGATTTCTGTCCTTGTCACAACTATACCTTGATCAGGAAACCAAGAATCAGTACTAATGAAAAAGAAAAGTGTGATACATATTTCTGATGTCTACTAATGCTTCTACCACGTGATTTGCCAAACTACCTACTCTGGTCTAAGGATTATATACTTTAATTGGACATATAGTTCACCGTTTGGTAACGGTAGGCTTACTGCCACTGGATGTTTAATTTGTGGTAATGAAAACCTTCTATATGGCTTTTCTTCGCTAGTTGGGTATGTTCAGCAGTCTAAAGATGTGTTAAACATTGTTTGAAAGTATATATAGCATGTTTAATTTGGATTTATGCTCGGAATCCTATTTTACCTCTAAAATGGCAGGTTTTCGTATCGTCAGCAGCCATTAAAAACTAACTTTTCTGTTCACGTTGGTGGTAGCAGCCATTTTCTATTTCACGTTGTCTTTTTCAGAAATAGACTGATCCCCTACAATGAAATAGCTGCCAATTATAAAGTTCCTGCTTGCAAAATCAATTTAGAAAGAAGACTGTAATAAACATGATTGTATCTACTTTTAGGACTATAAAACCTACCTGGACTTTGTGCTTGCATTAGAAAACAGAAAGGAGCCCGCAGCTCTGCAATATATTTTCAAACTGCTTGATATAGAGAACAAAGGATACCTGAATGTCTTTTCCCTTAATTATTTCTTTAGGGTAAGTCTCTTTATACAGGTAGGCCATTTTCTGTGTTTATAGTGTTATAGCCTGTGTGCTTCTGCATGCAGATCTGCAGGAAATCACTTTAAATTACCAATACCCGCTGGGAGGCTAGTAACTACTTCTAAGAAGATTTAAAATATTAAAAAAAAAAACTCCAAAACTTGGAAAGAATTCAAAAGGTATTTTCAACATTTTATCTGCAGTTGAAATTAACTGTTTTGATTTTGTTTAGGAAAAATATTTTCTATTGATTTTGGGGTTTTTTTGTAAATGGAAACTGTCCTAAAATTGCCTAATGGTTACCTATTGAAATGTCTTATGATGGTTCTAATTGCCCTTGGTTTTAATTTCCACTGTAATCCTAAAATTCAGTAGAAAAAATTAAAATAACGAAGTGCAGTGATGGGCCTGTACAGCTGTGGGATTTTTCATTCAGTGTATTGATTGCAAAAAGCTTCTTGCATTTTTCATATTCTGTATTTTTATCTGTTGCTCCCAGAATAGATTTAAAATAAGCTTAAATATTTTTAGGTGCTGTTAAAATTAACCTAGGGCTTGTAAAGTCTTGCTCCAAATTGTGGTTTGTGTGTGAGTGGTTTTTTTGTTTTTCTTCTGGCTTGTGGTGGTTTTGGTTTGGGGGGTATGGATGTTTTGTTGTTTTGTCTTGGTTTTTTTTAATAGATACCTGAGGTATATTGGGGTGTTGGTTTAACCCGGCAGGCAGCTAAACACCACACAGCCGTTCGCTCACTCCCCACACACACCAGTGGGATGGGGGAGAGAATCGGGGGGGAAAAAAAGTAAAATTTGTGGGTTGAGATAAAGACAGTTTAATAGGACAGAAAAGAAAGGGAAAATAATAATAATAATGATAAAAGAATATACAAAGCAAGTGATGCACAACGCAATTGCTTACCACCCGCCGACTGATGCCCAGCCAGTTCCCGAGCAGTGGTCACCGCCCCCCGGCCAACTCCCCCGTTTATATACTGAGCATGACATCACGTGGTATGGAATATCCCTTTGGCCAGTTTGGGTCAGCTGTCCTGGCTGTGCCCCCTCTCAGTCGGTAGAGCATGGGAAGCTGAAAAGTCCTTGACTAGTGTAAGCACTACTTAGCAACAGCTAAAACATCCGTGTGTTATCAACATTGTTCTCACCCTAAATCCAAAACACAGCACTGTACCAGCTACTAGGATGAAAATTAACGCCGTCCCAGCCGAAACCAGGACGCTTGGGAAGGGAAATGTCATGCAGTAAAATAGTATTTTTGCTGTGGATGGTTTAGGCTGAGTTACGAGTGTGATGGTTTTTTCATGTACAAGATTCCTTCAGTGATACCTATTCAGACACAGGGACAAGCATTTCCGTTTTCTTTATGTGGATCTTTGTATTATAACTGTGAAAATAAACAATGTCATTGTACTTAGCCGTATGCTCCAAGTATGAGGAACAAGGTACGTACTTTGTTCAGCTCCTTAAGTAAAGCAATCAGGCTTGCTCAAGGCATAATCTTATATCCACATTATTTCTATATTGCAATACATCTCCAGTTGAACATGAACTTTGATAGTGACTACAACCATATCATTTTGTAAAAAGTAAGACTTATTATCTGGAAGACTTTTTCTAAAAAGGAAAGGCTCTTTTTTTGAAAACAAACAAACAAAAACCCCAAAAAACCCACAACTTTTTTTTTTCTTGTTAGTGCCTTGGAACCATCAGATAATTTAGGGTGGAATGGACCTTTGGAGGTCACCTGCTCCTACCATCTGCTCAGAGCAGGGCCAGCTTCATGCTCAGGTTGAGTTGCTCAGAGCCTTACCCAAAACTCGCCTGGACATCTCCAAGGAGGGAGACTCTATCGCCTCTTTGGGCAATGTGTTCCAGTGTCTGACTACCCTGACTGAGAAGACTTTTCTCCCCTCACCCTTTCTCCCATCTTTGTCTAACTGGAATGCCTCTTGCTGCAGTCGATGTCCACTGCCTCTTGCCCTTTCACTGTGTGTCTCCAGGAAGAGTCTTGCTGTGTTGTCTCTAACCACCTGCTAGGTAGCTGAAGATAGTAATTAGATTTCCCCCACCACCCCAGCCTTCTGTTCTCCGGGTGAATTAATCCCCATCTCAAGCCTCTCCTCTCCGCCGTGCTGTGCTTTAGCCCCCTCAAGCATCCTGATAGCCCTCTAGTGGGTTCCCACTTGGTTTGTCAGTGTCTCATAAAGGGGAGCCCAAAGCTGTGAGGCTGCATCTGGAGTACTGCGTCCAAATGTTGAGTCAGGAGGAATAATCACCTCGCTGAACCTGCTAGCTATGCCTGTACTAATGCAGCCCAGTATTTATCTGCTTTCATCGCTACAAGGGCACCCTGCAGATTCTTGTTCAACTTCTTGTGCACCAAGACCTCCAGCGCCTTTCTGGCCAAGCTGCTTCTAGCCAGCTGGCCCCTAGAGCGTACTGCTGCATGGGGTTATTCTGCTGCGGGATTTTTGCATGTGCCTTTTGAACTTCATCATGAACTTTGTTTAGTGGTTGTAGCTGTGTTGCATGCTTGACGGGCAACTGTCAGGCCAGGACTTGGCAATACTAAGGGTCCTAGAGAAACTAAGCAATGACTCATCTTCTCTCCCTGCTCTTACAGCTCACCATTCCCACCACTTTCTCCACTTCTGTTCACACGGCAGTAGGATTCAGGGAAGCCAGGGGCCGCATCAGCTGTCTCTGACTCTGATTTTAATAAAGGGTGTTAATTTACAGGTTTACATTTTACAAAAACATGAATTTTAGTGTTGTCATAGTACATAAGTAATTCTAATATGAAAGCAATTTAACAAGGTAATCCTGCATGAGCTACTGTTGTATAGCTATTTTTGTGCATGTCTCCAGTTACATACTTACTCTATGGCTTAGTTATTTAAAAGATTCCTTGACTACAGCAGATGCTTTGACACAGTCAAAATGTGTCCCTCCTTTAAACTTTTGGAAATGGAATATTCTAAGTTTTCCTTGACGTCAGAACAGTTCCTTTTGACTCTGTGAATAATTGCTTTTCTGCTAGCATAAGTGTAGGTAGGTCTGCACCTACAGAGGCTATGCTGATACAGCTGTGCTGACAAGGCTATGCAGCTTGTGCTAGTGAAACAAACAGTTTTGTTCATAGTTGTTATTTGCAGGCAGAGGTTTGGTGATGCAGCTGTTTAAATAGTACCACATTAAAAGAACTAATAGTGGGGAATACTATTTTGCTCAAAATGAGAAATGCCCGCTTACGGCATGAACCGAGAGAACCCTTCCATGCACGGACAAATGCTCAAATGGACAAATACGTCGTCTCCCTCACACTACTACTTGATCAACCAGAATACAGGTTCCATTTTCAAAGTAATTGAAAGTGTGAGTAGCCACACTCCTTTGTCTGTCTGCTGGTTGGTCTTTTCCTTCTCTCTTTCCCTAGTCTGTATTTCACACCTTTGTCAGAAAACTGAACCTTCTGGTTTGGGTGTATTACTATCTTAAGCTTTGAGTGTTGAGTGATAATAGTCAGGTGTCTGCATATCCCATTTGCAGAGTGCTCAAACTCTGGTCATAATGAAAGTTGGATTCTTACCATATTGACTAAGAACTGTGAACCTAGAGATGCGTATCATTGATTATGCCTTAACTCACCCCTGCCTCACTTGTGGAAGAGAATTGATTACAAGCTGTACCACGAATGCTTTGTTACAGGGCAATACAGCTTAAGATGCAGAAGCATTAAAAAAGTTTCATACAGTGTCAGTATAATACTGCACTACCTATTCCTAACTTTTTTTTTCCTAGGCTATTCAGGAACAAATGAAAATCCATGGACAAGAACCAGTTTCTTTTCAGGATGTCAAGGTTAGTTTTACTGAATAGAGTACTACGTGAAATATTTGGATAAGCATTTCATAATTTAATTATGTTATATCGTAGTTTCTAGGTTGTTGTATATTTACTTGCGGAGCAGTAGAGATGATCTGACTTGTCCTACTCATAGGTTTGAAAATGTCTTTCTATTCAGCAATTGCTATCTGGTATGCAACTGTTCTAGTAGTTTGCTTACTAATAGACAAAGTACCTGTTAAATACATGTTGCTGTGCCTTACACTTAAAGATACTTGGTATGTCTATTTTTTTATGGTTCAGGATCATCCCTTGGGGTGGGGGCGGACTGGTGACTAAAAAAACCTGTCTATAAAACTCTTTATTACTGCCTACTTTACATTTAGCAGTTTTAGTACTTTAAAAAAAAAAAGTGCAAGAGCTTCTATAAAACTTAGCTCATGCAAGCTAACTGAGTTTCATGTTGCCACTTCGAGGCCAAAGCCTCCCCAGAAAAGCAAATTCTTATTTGAGATGTGGGAGCTGAGCACACTGCTCCTATCTGTAGCCAATTATTGTGCTTTGTATCTTAAATGGTTTGGGACTTAACAGCTTTTTTTTGTAGATCGGTGTGGGTGGCACTAGTTACCCAAAGATCATTCTGTATATGATATAAAGTAGCCATTATTCTGCTCATCAATGTGTGTGGGTTTTTCTCCCCAATTTTGACTTTTCTTTCATAGGATGAAATCTTTGATATGGTGAAGCCTAAGGATCCTTACAAAATCTCCCTTCAAGACTTAATCAATAGCAGTCAAGGAGACACTGTTACCAGCATTCTAATCGATCTGAATGGGTTCTGGACGTATGAGAACAGAGAGGTCCTTGTGGCAAGTGATAATGACAACACTGCTGATGTTGATGATACGTGACTTTGAACAGGAGCAGACTGTATCCATAGAGATATCTCAATCTGATGCACCAACTGTTGGAAGCTGGAAACATTTGTCATCTGCATCAATGCCTCTTCCATTTTATCCCCCACCCCTTCCCCCCTCACCACCACCCCTTTCCCCCCTCACCCCCCCCATATAATATAAAATGTGGTACATACACGAATTGCAGAACTAATTTCTGAAACCAAAAAAAGCAAGTGCTGTTTAAAAGGTAATTTTTTTTTTTAATAAATATTTTTGGAATTTTTCCCTGTGTACCAAGCCCTGTTCTTACTTGAATACCCTATTCTAAATGTGAATTTACCCTGAAAGTAAGGATGTGGTTCTCGGTATCTTCAGCTCTGGCCTGTATCCCCTCAGCCATCCCAAGCCTCCCACTGCGTTCTGTGTGGCTTCCTCTAATGATAGCGCTGTCGAGTGTTCTGCTGTAAAGGCAAAAGTCTTCAGTAAGAGGTGAAGAGGTTAGGCCTTTTCCTTCTACGTGTGTCCAGCTTTAAGTGTCTAACAGAAAGGGTAAGTAACTTAACTATTGAACTGACTGAATAGTTACCTAATTCTTAAGAGCTTCATTAACAGAAGTAAAACTGCACTATAGCTTTAGGTCTAGTTGAAACTAATCCAAACACCTGTATAAAGGCTTTCACCAACTTAACCTCCTGGGCAAGTATTTTATGTAATTTAACTTAATCGTACAGCTGAGCTACAGCAGTAGTTAAAGCAGTGAAACTCTTTTAACAGAGCTGTAGAGATGTTTCAACTTTCAGATAAAATTACAATAGCTCCAGGCCAGAGGTGGTTGCAGTCCTGCATTACTTATTAGTTTGAGGTAGTGCTGAACACACTGAGTACGTTAACAACTACTACATGAGGTTGTAAGGAAGGGGTAGTTTTAGTGCTTGAATATTCCACCAGGATGTGTGACTCAGTAAAGATGAAGACGGTGAACAGGCACATGCTCCTGTGTGCAGGCATAAAGTTGCAAAGACCACACAGTTTTAAAGGAAAAGCCATAGCCAACTTCCAGTTCAAAAATTATATTAAATATAAAATAACCAATTAATGCATTTACAGAAAAATTAACCCATTATGAAAGTAACCACTTTCAGTTTGCAAAAAACTGAAGGAAGGATTAAGTTAAGGCACAGTGAGTAATACAGTATTTTATACAAAGAAGTTTAAACCCAAGGCAGTGAGAGCATTTCTGATGCAAGAGATAGTAGGGAGAGGAGGAAAAAAACCAACGCAACTGACATTAATTTCTTGGCAGAAAAGCAAAGCATCCTTCAGCTGTAAAGGTTTTACTCTTGAGCTATGTGAGGCTTTCGATCTTTGACAGTGTAAGAACTCCCAACAAGCTGGTTTTCTGTGTATTCCCCAGGTGTTTGAACCAAGCTCTCCCTTGCAGATGTTCAGGGCTAAGGAATGATTTTACACAGCTGTCAGCAGCCTCCATCTTACAATTCAAAAAGAGGCAGAGAAGAGAGTATCAAAACAGATGGACTAGAGCTGATTGAATCCTCCTCAGAAGACTTTCTGTAGTGCTGGAATGCTAAGGGCAGATGAGAGGAGAAGGAATTTGTGCTCTACAGGACACTAGTTCAGGCAGAGGGTTGTCTGAAATACGTAACTGAACTCTGGAAACTTACAGCCAAGTTACCTGGCCTCTGATGTTACATCAGGTTCCTTAGTTAGTTGGTGGTGGGACCGAGGCCGGGGCATATGATGATACCCAACACAAAATTTCACTGAAGGCTATTTTTTAATTTTTTTTTTTTAGAAATCTCAAGGACAGAAGTAATGTTTCACACGGTAACTAGTGCAGGTTCTCTGCTCCTTTATCTAAAACAATTCTCTATAGAAAGTGACTGGGGCGCTGACATCTGACTGTCGCAAAGTAAACCACTTGCCTTTTACAAGCTACAAGTAGAACAACAGTTATTGCAGTAAAATAGCCTTAATTGGTATTTGGAGCTACTTAAAAGCTCTGGAGCTACCTGTGTTTCACTTACTTAGACAAAAATAAAAATTACTGTTGTTGCACTATTGCAGCAAAGTGTTTCGTTTATTTAAGAAAAAGGAAGAATTTTAAGTTTGGTTTTGTGATTTCTATTTATTTATGTATTCTGTGCTAGAGGGGGGAAAAACACCTGCAATGGCACATCCCTTACTGGTAACTATTAAACCAATAGTCTGTTTAGGTTAATCAAGTACACTGACTCAGGTAATCTCTGTCCAAAAAGTTTTCACAGTTCTCTGTTGGTACCATACACAGTGTCCAGCGCATTCAGTATAATTTAGCAAGACTGTAGGTATTTCCCAGGACCATTCAGAGCATGTAAAGTATGCAAGCAGTTGGGTCTCAATTCTTGGACTTGGAGCGAGAACATCTTACACTGATGCTAGTTCTGTACTTTGCTACAGCACTGAACGGAGCAGCTGAGCACTATTAGCCTCCAAGAGTGCTGGTACTTGTTAGTAAGCTCCTAAGGGTGTTTACCGCCTCCTTTAAATTTTTTTTTTTTAATTAAAAAAAGTCCGTGGACCCTTAAATCTAATTAACATCAAATCTAACATTATCTCTTGTGTTAAACAACAACAGAAAAAAATACATGCACACAACAGTGACAATAAATAGGGGAAATCGGACGCTATTATAATGACTTGTGAGTTACAGGATATTGATTCCTATTAATCTATTCATAGAGAGCCGAGTTGCAAACAATGTGCAAATCAGTTTAGACGTAGGAAACAGCACTGCATCTGCAATCCACAGGTGTTAGAGACACAGCAATTCAAAGAAAAGACATTTTTACTTGCTTTACACAGAAATTAGCTCACACATTCAATTTTCAACCAAATGTTTGTAGTGCAATTTTCATTTTAACTGAAGTGCCAATTTGGCAGAATGCCTCAGCCTTTATTAGGCAGACAGACTGAACAGACATCGCCTAGCTCTCTCCTGATCAATAAGAATGCTAAAAGTTGTATTTCACTGAACAAGTATAATCCTATTTTTCCTGCTTCTTATAGCCAGATTGTGACACCTGACACTTCCTATTTCCTACATTATACAGAGCTTTACACTTAAGGAGGGACAGGAACTACATCTTGTTTACTTTCCTCAACGGACTGGCAATCCCCCTCATTTTCAAAGTTTACGTTCACGAATGAAGTGCATGCTGTCGCTTCAGGCTGGTCTGTCTGGACAGGAGCTTCAGCCTGTGGCTTGTTCTGCTGTTCCTGATGCTGTCTTTCTGCTTCTTCTGACATCTTATTTTCCTGTTCCTCCTCTTCCTCCTAAAACCAGATAACCAGATTCGTAAGCTACTATTTACCGCTTACTTACATTCACTTTACATCTTTCCATAAGAGCATAGCAGTTCCTATTACAAGGCAAGGACATTTGTTCCACTAGAAAATGGTCACTAATTGATCATAAGATGAGGTATATTCCAGAATTCCCATTATGGAAAAAAAAAAAATCACCAGAAGTGAAGGATTAAACTGTGTTAAATAAACACAGAAAAAATGTCACATGTCTAGATAAGCAGTTTTTAGTCAATAGCAATAGTTGTAGGTAGACCTTTCTCTAAAGCTTTTTCTGCTCTTAATAATAAAGACCCATGAAAAATAGGTAGTAAAGCTTTAAGTATGTTTCCCATCTCTTCCAAATGAAGATTATTAAGGTTTTTTTTGCATAAAGCACTGGCTACCTATCAGTCATTTCCAGTTATGGTTTAGAACAAATGGTAATATCATGTTCAATTTACCCTTGACCCTTCGTTGAACAAGTTCTAGAGTTGGAAAGTATATTCCTAGCAGCCGCCTCTTTACATACAGTGTCCAGTAACTGCTCCGTCCAACTTTTCTCATGCTGTTGACTTGAAAATGCATTGCACAAGAGAAACAAATAGAGCAGTAGTCAGGACCAGCCAGTTCTAGGACTGATGAGCTGGTGAGAAAAGGCTGATGGATAAGCGAGCATTAATTGTGTGTCAAATGAAAACTGAAGGCAAGCTGAAATAGAGGTTCCAAAACTTCATTTTAATGCTGGAATTCAAATTTCATTTTTTAGAATACCAGGGAAGGCAAGTTGGGAGAAAAGGAGTGCAAGAACCCTATTTCACACACATACCTCTCTCTTCATTCTGTAATACTCATCAATGGCATATTGGTATTTTGGTGTGCTTATCCCCAGAACAGATGCAATCTTTTCCCCAAGGAAATCACACACTAAAAAATAAAGAGAAGTTTTCATACGATTAGTATCTAGAAGGAAATTCTTAAGTTTTATTTTAAAAGGTATCATCATCTTTCCTGAATGGTTTTCCATAGTCCTACTTCACTCAAAAGACAAAACCAAAATCTGCTAGGCTAATCTACTTACACGTAATTATTAGCTCAATATACTAATAATTGTTCTTTAAGATAAAGAATGAACAGAAGGAGAAGAACACGGAAATTAATGAGAATCTAGATAGTGGTAGTGTTTGTTTGAATTCTACTAGTTTCAGCTTTGGATGTAGGTTTGCTTTGCTAGGGGATCAGTTAAAGGATAAGCCTTTAACTGAACTTTAACTGAAAATTAAGGTTAGACAAAAATACATGGCAACCAACTGTATCGGCACTTCAGTCTAATGGTACCAGCAAACTAGAGAGTTACTTATTGATATATGCATACTTCAAGTCAGTAGCAGTTTTAACAATGTTCTGTGTTGCATACTAATGGATTAATAAAATATTTAGGTTTCAGCTGTCTCAATTTTCAAGCTGGAGGCCACGTGCAGCGCTACTTTGCTAAAACAGGTAGTGCACAGTCAGAAGTATGAAACAGGTGGGCTTGTGTCAGTCAGTCTCTTTACCATGATGATGGCTACAGCACTGGTCCTTGAGTAAAGGCAAGCAAGAAGTCAAATATATTGCACTTCAAATTGCAAATCTGCCCTGAGGATGCAAATGAGTTAGCTATCTTCAGGGAAAACAAGTTAGAAGTTAGCAACTGACTGCTTCAATGAATATTCACAATAACTAATTTTATAGATATCCTGGCATCCAAAGCTCTGTGCAAAAGACCAGTTCAAATTACAAATGTAAGAGGCAAAACTGAAGTGGGAAGAAGGAAGTACTAATATTCAAATTCATAAAAGACTGCTAAAAAAAGAAAAGCAGTATCTACTTTTCTGTATGAAGAACAGATATGACAAGGGATAGAATTACGCTGTACATTAGAGAAAAAGTGTTTCTAAAAATAAGGATAGGTTAATTAATAGAATAGACTGCCAATAGTTTTTAGAAATATTCAAAACTAGGTGTATAAGGACAGAAACTCCACAATATTTGTCAAAAAACCCCAATAAAGGTATTTTACACCTTGGGAAGAACACAGACTAGGACAAGCATTTTTAAAACTTAAAAAAATTTTAAGAGGTCCACAGGTCAAACAAACTTCTATGCAGTGAGTTTAAGACTCTTGACAATAGTCTTATTTTTGTTTGGTTTGTAACCTCAGAAGTCTGTTGTAAAGCACAGGACTAGATGTGCTCCTGGGATAATTTCTAGTTGTCTTCTTCATAAAAACTGTCAGTTTAGTTACTCCAAACAGCATTCTTGTCAGATAACATCACACAAAACGGTTCCATGCAAAACCTAATAGAAAGCCAATATACTCCCTTGCCGACACCACCCTATCTCCATATGGAGAAAAAGGGAGGGAAAAAGTGTTCAGCAAAAGGGTATTTTCTGTTTGTTCTTCCATTCAAGAGTTGTTGATTGAAAGTAAAAAAACCAAAGTGCCTAAGGCAAGAGAATACGTCTCCACAGATTAAAATACAGGTTCATTCGTACTTTTGAAAAAATGGCCAGTAGCTCACACAGATGATTTACAGTCTGTCAAAGTAACTTGCCATATTCCATTACCGGTTTACCCAAGAATTAAATAAAGCAATACCTGATAAGGTTGATGTGGCAACTCGCAGCATGTGAAACCACAAGTAGGGTCCCCATGTGAGCGTTGTCTGTAAGAACAAGAGTAGTATGAATACATACAGCTGTATGTTCATGACACATAATAATACACGCAAAAGCTCAAAGAGATTGAGAAGAAAGATCTGCAATGTTTCCTGTTTGCCAGCTACCACAATATTTTTGCTTTAAAATAAGTCTAGACCAGACATACATGAAGCAAGGTATCACTGTAAGATATAACTACAGTTTACATCTATTTGGGAACGTTTGTTTCACTGGTTTTTGTTTCCCACTCCCAGACTTGGGAAATGACAAGCATCCAACTCAATTCCAAGGTAACTCCTATAACTAGAAAGACCTTTCCATAATGTTCTGAATTCCATCAGGCCAAGACGAGAAGTGGGTTAACCAAGTAATCCCTCATTACAATGATGAGAGAACTGCAAAAGACTGTTTAAAACCAAACCAAACCTTCAAGTGGTCCCTGAGCAAGAGGCTGCTTCCAAGTATTTACAACCAGATACAAATTGTCATTTGGAATTGCACCTGAAGAAGAAAACCAGGAACGATGAGGGAGGGAGAGAGTTACTGCAGCCCTCTGAGGGAGCGATGAACAGGGCTGACAAGTAAAGGGCCTGGGGTGATGTGAACAGCGAGGAACACAAAATGAACAAAATAGGGATCAAGTGGGGTCACCTCAAGCATTTGCATGTAGGTGAGAAAGTCTCCCCGAAGTGCCTGCACACGAAGGCATGCAGTGTGGGAAGTAAACACGAGGAATGAGAGATCTGTGTGCAGCTGCAGGGCTGGGATCTTGTCGGGATCCCAGAGATGCAGTGGATGGCTCGCATGACTGGAGTGCTGCAATGGAGGGATACAGACTCTTTAGGAAGGACAGGCCGGGAAGACAAGGAGGGGGAGTTGCCCTTTGCACAACTATGGTGTATTCACCACCACGGAGGAAGTACTGCAGCCTCCAGACAAATGGAGATACTTACACATAGGAACTTAAAGAAAATTTAGAAATTAATGGGCATACATAGATTATCCTCTTCACTAAGGAAAGAGGCTATATCTCTTTAAAAAAAAAAAGGCAAAACAAACAACGAGCCATGTAATAAAAAGGAGAAGGGGAAAAGCAGATTCCAATCTAACTGGGAAAAAGCTGTAGGCTTTCACTTTTGTGAAAAGGCAAACTCAAATTTCATAGTGAACGAAAACATGTTTATAGTTAACAGTCTGTTGTATTCAGGCAAGCTTTTTGTTATGTATTTCCCCCCAGTAAAGATCTCTGTAGCGGTACTCTCCTTGTGGAAAGTAGCAATTAAAAGTGTCAGCTTTTATTAAATGAAACCCATTAGCTCCACGCAGTTACATTATGTATTTATAACGTGCTGCTAAAAACTGTTTGATAGCAACCATTTTCTGTGATCTTATTTAATAGATATCTGTACAGGACAATCAATATTATTTTAAATAATACAGATACAGAGACTAGTTGGTATAGCCTCAGTATGCACACACACACAAGCTACTAGACTTCAGCGCTTTCCAAGCATAGCCTCTACAAATCAGTGCAGCAAGAAATCGTCTGTCAAGCCAGAAACTCAAGTTGGGCAGGCTGAAAAAAGCCAGATGCTGTGTATTTTTGGCAGTGGGTATGGAAAATGTCCTGCCAAGGTAAGAGTGTAAGCAAAACCAGCTGCTATCCTGCTTGCACAAAAGCACCTCCAGCTTGTTGATTATGTGCTCAGTTGGCAGACAGGCTAACGACAATCATTTCGGAGTTTGTTCAGTTGAAGAAGTCAAGAAAAGTACTGGAAAAGCTTGTTGCCACAGGTGCAAATAATGGCATTGATGAGGCTCTGTACAATCCTTCATAACGAGGTGACAAGGTTAAAAAGCATTCACACAGTGCGCAGGACAAACAGGGGCCTGCTGCGCGGCTGTAAACAAGAAGCTACAAGAGCCCCCTTAACATCTAAGAGCGAAAAGACAGGCTGAACCTCAATGTGACAGAACTAACTCAGACACAGAATATTCTAACATGTTTGTGGTAACACAAATGTAGGGAAGATCTGAGGCTCTACAGACAGAGAGGTTCTGTCTATTTCTACTGTTCCCCAACCACCACTAAAAAACAGTTTGTTATGTTAGGAGCACTTCTAAGTTCAGCTTGATGGAAACCTCTGCTTTCTGACAAAGCCCAACCGGACGCTTCTTCACCCCCGCCAAGCAAGGCTTTGCCAGTCCCCTCAATTTAAAAAAGGAGCATTCTTTCAAGTGTCTCAAAAGGCAATAGAAAACCATGAGAGAAGCGACTTCACAAAAATTCAACAGGAGAAAGGAGATGCCTTGGAGAGTTAAGCCACCAAGAACAACCAGGAACAAGGGAACACATTCAAGGAACAATCCTCCTCCCCCCCCCCCTTACTTCCTCAGGGTAAGTTCGGGTGGTTTCCCAGAGCACCTGGGAGATTGAAGCAGGAATGGCGAACATGAGGTAAGAAGAGGTACTGGAGAAAACCAGAACCATTCAGGTGATATGAACAGGGCCATTAGGCAACGGCTCAGTACAAACTAATCCTACTCCATGAAGTAGCTTTAATGCATTGAGCGATACTGGAAAACGGTACCCAAGTCAGGTCCTACTAATGTTCAGTAAGAACCACATACCCAGATACTGTATGTCAACCTCCTTTGGCTAGAGAAGCCTTAATGTTCGGTCTTTAATCAATGCAAGGACACAATAATACTGTATTTCTTGACTGGAAACAAGGGGCAGCAGTATGAAACACAGGACACTGGTTTATTATAAGGGGACAGTATTTCTCCTGCCATCAGCCTCTTTAGTATACATTTCTACAACGCTTAATTATACTATTCAGCTATCCTGACTTTATTTTGTTGTTTAAAATGGAAAACACAATGGTTATGACAACTGGTTTTTAAATTACAAAAATTCTTAATGTACAATTTTAATCCAAGTGCTGCATTTTAAGGAGAAATGAACATAATGGATTCAACCATTGATAAAACCAAGAGGGCTCTGGTTCAACAACAGCACGTGATTTTGCTTCCCAGTATGGGACTGCCGAAAGGAGCACACACGCGCTCCCTTGAACTTCTGAGTGCACCATGTTCCTAAACAACCCACATCTATATTTATTTTTGCCAGATTTCAGTCCCTAATAACACTTGAACTTTCCAAAGAACAAGGGTTTCTTTTTTGCCAGAGAAAATGGCAAAATAAGGAAAAGAATCATTTCCCAATTTAAGAAAAAACAAATCCTGTGTTTAAGAGTTAATATACACCACCAAATAGATATTTTTCCATTGTTTACTGTGCCAAGATGCATTTTAAATTAGTTTAACTATTGACTGGTCATTGCTATAATAGTTCCTTCAGTGTATGCACCATGTAGAACTGTGGCATCTAAGACAAGCCAGTGAAAACAAGATCAGAAACACACACACCATCCTCCATCAAAAAGCTTCTACCATATTACGAGTAGCTATTACTTGGTCAGTGACTATTTTTCTCCCTCATCCCCAAATTCTTAAAAGAAAATTAGAGTTCAATGGTCCTCAAGAGAGGACTTTTTGCTATTTGAAGTTAAGCTCCTTTTAACTACAGGATATCAAGGTAATCTTCCTGCAAGAATGTTTCAACCTTTCTAAGCACTGAAGGTTAATAAAATTAAATCTCTTCTGGAGCTTTGTTGCAGAGATGTTCTCAGGATGAATTCTAAGGTTATCACCAACAGTTATACGGCTTACAGTTGCTCTGCAAAGACTTACACTCCACCTTCTGCCTACTCATGTAATAGGTGAATGCAACAAAGAGTTTATGGCAAGTGGCCCTCCAGGGATAAACAGAAAGGTTATCTTCTAGAACAGGTTAGAGAAGTTTAATTACTACAAAATAAAGTTTTGGTGGACAGAAGCAAAAGGGGATTTACATGTAAAGTGTAAGCACCTAAATTTTAGGACAGAATAGAAGACTCAGTTAAAATTAAAGCATTTATGTTATTAAAGCATTTAAATTTTAACTTGAGAACACTCAGATAATACTGAGTGCTATTATCTAAAAAATCCAGGGAAAAATTTATTAAGCATTCCCTGTGTTCTGGATTCAACTCGTTCTTAAAAAAAAACCCAAACCACAACAGAATGGACGTTCCAGTCCAAGAATGTTAATTAACTGAGTGCTGACCTATAGAAGTATCAGAATCATTGTTTCAAAGCAAAATTTAAGACCCAGCTATTTCTGAGAATTTCTTTTGTTATGAGTGGCAGCAGTCCATCACACTGAGTGCTTTGGTTATCATATTACCAGGATATATACATGTTACTTTGCTTAGTAAAAAAGACATTGTCATTGTCTGCTTAGCTCTAGAATACAATTAAACCAAGGTACTTACTGAAGACATTTCTTTACAACACGGCAAAATATTTGTTTCCCTTAAACTCATTCAGAAGCTGCCAGGATGCCAATACCAGCTGAGCTTTGAAATTTCATGATGCAAAGTTTCTATTCAAAATATTAAATGTGCTTTTTCTAAAAATCAATTGGACCAGAAACAGCTATTACTTGCAACATACTTTTTTGTATCCCAACTGAGATAACAAGTTTTAGACATGCTGGTCTCAGCAAACTGACTATTTAATTGCTTTTATAGAAATCCTACAATAAAAATATTTTTAAGGCAGCTGTTGGCTAAAACATCAAAGCTCAGCTTGGACTAACATTTCTTCAATTGACTGGCTCAGCTGGGATACACGAAGCATGCAGCAGATAAGGTAAACTTCACTTAATGGCAACCCTTGGTCTAATCAAGTTTATTCTGTCAAGGTAAAAAGCAATACATAATAAGGCATACTGTGCTCAACAATAAACTATTCTGGTTTGAGGGGTCCTTTTATTAAAAAGTGTGATAAAAATTAAGGATTAATAAACTATAAAAGGAGAACAAAGCAATCTTAACTGTGCCATACAATATACTTTTTGGTATTCAGAAAAAAAATCCATGTTAGGAAAGCAGGAGAACGATCACACAGCATTCCCGGCTGTTATGCACATCTGAGGGCTCTTTAGTTAAGTGTCTGTTTGTACAGCAGCATGCACGTCTCTGGCCTCACCACACGTACATCAAGGCTCGTGAGCCTTCCATCGCTGCACCACAGTGGAACTCTTCTACTGAGAGGAAATGGCACAAAAAATTACACAGATCTGGTCCCCTGCTAATTATAGTTGGGAAAAAATCTCTTACACATCCATGGATATCTGACATGACCTGCATAATGGGGAACAGATCTGACTCTGAAGCTACCTGAACATTACCATAATATTCAGTAAGTTTCACAGTTCTTGCATTTCTTCAAGAAGATCCTTAGGGAGGAAAAAAAAAACAACACCCAGCAAGGCAGCTTAACATCTACTCATTGTTTGTGAGTATAATACATTTTTTTTCAATCTATAACTTCAGGTGTATTTTATACTGATGATATCCTACCTACTATCAGACTGTTACTTTTCGTTGTATACAAGAACTGCCTAGCAAGAAAGAGATAGCAGTACCATCAATCTATCCAAGATTAAATGCAACAGCTTCACCTGCGAATGGCTAGGAACCCCGATCCCAGCTGAATTCCCAGTCTCACTGCAGCTCAGTCCTCAAACCACTTCTTTTTTTCTTCAAGATAAATTAATTTTACAGAGGGGGGGAAAAAAAGAACTGATTGACAGTCCTTCCCAAAGCAAACCCCTTATGGTTCATCACTTCTTCAGAAGAGAATGAGGAGAAAGTCGAACTCTTCACTGCAGTCCCTCCAACACAGCCAAGCTCTCCCAGGATGGATATGCATATAAATAAATACAGGGCCTACTACTGTACAGTAAATAGAGAGCTTCAACCACAACACTTCTTAATCATGGATTCCCAAATGATGGTGCAGAAGTCATTTCAACAGCAAGGCCAAGTAGAAAACAGGGCGCCGGTTTCCGTGCATGCGAAGACTCTTACCTGAAGCGTGGGAACAAGCAGCTCTACACCGGCATCTGCCTCCAGCGTGCAACCAGGCAGGACTAGCTGCTGCACAAAGCAATGACTCCCGGCTGCCTGACCGTACCGCATCACATCAGGAAGGACCCAGCCAATTTCAGAGTCTCCATCTCTAGCTCAGTACAGGCAACCAAGCCCAGAGAGGGCCAGGAAGGGAGTCCCACCAGCACGCAGGGAATAGGACTGCAGACTCAATTTATTAGGGTAAGAATTGTTGTAGGAGGGTAGAGAAAAGAGGTGGTTGGGACACCAGTTCGTGGGGTGTCATAAAAGAAACATGAGACTGGGGATGTGGAGAGATGAAGAGATGGATGCGGATCTTCTCTGGGACTGACTGCCGGAGGGTGGGGAGCTGCTGTCGCCGGTGCTGGCACGCACAGCTGCGAGCTTTGCAAATACACTATCACTACAAAATGGATTGTCAGACACGCCAACAGAACAAAATGGATTATACATTTCATTTTACCTCTAAGTATAGATCTAGAATCATTGACAAAACGGGAAATGTATTTTAGCAGCTACAATACATGCTATTGGAGGCAGCTTTACTTGTCAAAACTCCATGAATTTGGACCAATAAATGGGAGACTCCATTCACAGGTCGAGCAACATCTTAACAGCTTACAAGACAGATGAACGTTACATACAGGGACTAGGCAGGTCCTTTAAAACCTGTTTTTGATATATCACGAATTACACCAGTTTTCCTTTATTTCTGCAAGTCATCTGTTTCTTTCCCTTCTATACTCTTTAATTGTATCAAATTGCTGGTATGGTAACACTAAACTACAGGTTCAACTCTCCACTGTCACCAAACATAAGGAAACAAATGCCTTCCCTGCACATTTTTTTAAACGACAGTACAAATCAAGGAGACACCAAGCAAGTATTATTAGAAGGGGAAATGCTGGAGAGAACAGACTAGAACCGTGAAGAAATTAAACCCATTTCTAATTAATAGGGCTACTTTAGCGGAGGAGGACTCCAGGACAAAACTTCTCAGGAATACTTCTCACAGATTTCTGAGTCCCTAGAGCAAATCAAATTAAGGGAATCTTTAATACTAAATACCAAATCAGATTTGTGACGCAAAAATTAAAGTCTAAAATGTGTGTAGTTACCCAGTAAATCAGAAGTAGCAATTTATCAACTAAAATACCTACAGGATCTACAGGCGGCAACAGGTCTTTTTTCTCTTGTTCATCTTCCTCTTCATCTGTGCTATATTCTTCCATTGTTTCTCCACTTGCAAAATGAATAACCCTCCTTGGAATTTTCTTCTTCTTTCCTATGACACCCAGCTCCACATTCTCAAAGCCTCTATCTCCATTTGCAAGTTGCTATAGAGAAGAAAAAAAATCATTATCTCAAGTAGATGCTTCAGGAACTGGAAAAGTTCCCCCTTAAAAAACTTCATAAGATATTTAAAATATTTTAGATTGATTAGCATATACAATGGACATTTGCAAGAGCTTGGCTGGAAGTAAAAGATAAGACTGAAAAATTATTGTTTGCAGATACGTAAAAACTGATCTCTTCACTAAAAATAACAAAAAGGTAAGCGCCTTCACTTCAGCATGGACAGGTGGTATTAAAAACATCTATTCCAAAAGAGAACTGTGTTATGTAGGAGTTTCTTAGTGGGACACTTTAAGTAATTTGATGAGCACATAATTGTTTATATTTAAAAGTATCACTGGTTTCGGAATGAGTATCTAGTGAAATTAATCGAGTAGTTCATAGGCTGTAGCCACCTCTTTGCAAGCCTAGACAGACACCTCTAGCACAAAAGAGAACCGAATGAAAGATAACTAAGCAGCCAGGCTCAAGCTTTAAAAAGATGCATCAAGGAATCTGCCTCTGTGGGCTTTCATCAGCAACCACGATTAGTACAAGGGGCCATGCTAAAAGAACAACACTTAGTTTTGTGGCTAAGGACATATAAAAAGAGAAGTACAATGTCTGGTTTTGTTCTTCCAGCTGCTGAATACTACAATGCAGCCTTTGGATCACAAGTATTAAAAAAATATATACTTCTAGTTCAAAGGCCAATCAATAATTCCTTAGGCTAGCAACTCCTGCGGCCAGAGAATTTTAGTAAGGTTTTGTATTGTATCTATCAAAACAGAGCCTTCACCTTGGTAGAGCTTTTAGATAGCACTGCATCAAATGCATAAAGCTGTTCTGAAAACACTTCTGTCATGCAGAGAAGGACACAGAAGTTCAGAAATGCCAGCCACATGTTTTTAACGTGCCACGAAGGTTTTTAAAAATGCACGAGTTCATGTAATCTGAAACCGTATCGTAAGGAATGAGATATGTGTACGTGTACACAGAATTCAGGTTGCATAAAATGGGCACATTCCAATTTTCGACTTCTTGCCTATGCAAACTTAATGGTCTCCACAGATCACAATTCAAAATTACTAATAAAAATACACAATTTATCACATAGTTTTAAGACATCCCTTAATCGTTGCAAGCGCAGCATCACCATTCCCATCTCTTACGCTAGATTACATAAATCAGCTTTGCAACACAAACAGGCTCGGTTAGCTGGGAAAGCCAGTGGGCAGGGTAGAGAGGGGCAGGAGGGGGCTGTGGGGAGTGAAACGGCTTCCTTCATTCCAGGCAACAGATTTTTCTCGTGCCCACAGAGAAGAGGGAGGGAAGGTAAAGATCACATGCTGAGCTCTACCGTGTGGAGAGGGAGCGCACGCATTCATCGTCTCTCCTAGCCCTCGTACCACCGCTTCTCAAAACTGCAAGTCATTTCAGCTTCCCCTAGCGTTTCTTTAGCTACCGTGGCACATTTTGGGCGTTTTCCTGGAGGAGCAGAGCAGAAGCAAGTGGCAAGTTTTCAGTGGGGTAATTCAGCTGAAACAGCATTACATTTTCATGCAGAATTACATTTTCATGTAGAAGGACAAAACTGACTATCTGGGGCCCAGAACACTCTCTCCACTGCGTATCAGCCTTGGGAACAAAGCAGGACCAGAACAGTAAAGCTAAAAAAATACGAATGCTGAAAACAGTGAAACAACCTAAGCACTGGGAGCACTCCTTGCTGCCACTATAAAGGCGGACACCACTTACTGTGACTCAGTTCTGTATTTTTTGGAGCAAAGAGCACCACAGAATCAACCTTTTATGAACATTTCCCGCTCCTTTATTGGCATCGTACAATGATGCCATTTTTCATGTTTAGTCACGGTGCTGAAGAGCACTATTTCTTGCGACACAGCATCACAGATATTACTGTGATTAATAACAGCGAGCAGCGTGAGCCTCTCCTACGAGCTCCTCTAGGTCTCTTAGTCTGATTTTGGCTTATTTAACTCAAATGCTTCAAACATGTTTTAACTTAGAAAAAATTTGCAGTTAATATCTAAAGTTTAAAAAGCAGGCTTTAATTCTCTGCACAGCCATCCTACACTCCACTTACACTACCTACAGTAAGCAGCTCCGCATAGCTGGTACTGGTACAAAGTTTCAGACAAATGCAGCAGTTCGAGACAGTAAGGATTCATCAAGGAACGATGAATCCAGTTTCCCTTAGTAATGTGGTTCAGAGTCCTAAATTATTAAATAAAATAACACGTCAGCTGTTGCTTTGGTTATTACATAATCAACAAACCTGGATGCAGGTCTTAGTCATCACTAGCATTTGTCCTTTTAATTTTTACATGCACAACATCAATAAAAGCCAACTCTCCCAGCTGCAAGCAGAAAGTTCAGCATCAGTAAATTTTATTTATCTTTCCAAAACTGTTGCAATGCAGATCTATTCTAGAACTGTCAGCTAGACTCACTTTATAGCTCCAATGTTACAGTATCTCCTGTTTGACGCTTTGCACTTTTCATTGTCCTTTACAAATTTGATCTTCTTTTCCAATTCAAGAAGTTGTTACAAAGATCATTCTTCCAGTCCACAGCTTTGGTCAGGTTGCCACCTCACTTTCTTGCCCAGGCTCGTCCCTCTCCAACACATTATACAAGTCTTGAAAGACTCAGCATTTGTCTTAACCTCATGCCATGGCAGTATTTACTTTGGCTTCTGTTCCGGCAACTATTAGACACGAAGGCCAGTCACCCTTGTGCTTTCGCCACGCTAGCTAATGCTTTTAAGGTACTCGGTGAACACTGTAAAGCGACCTCCTTTTACTTTTAGACGGCCTCTTGGAATTTTTGTTGGCTTTATGGCACCCACACAAACCTCACCTTGTCAGGAAGTCAGCATCTGAAACTGCTGCTCCGTGTTTACCCTCTTTACACCCACTCTCTTATCTCACCCTTTGGCCAGAAACAGAGTGAGTGCAGGGCATATTTTGACGGTGTTGGTACAATACCTAGCACAATGGCATTTCAGTCCACAACCAAAATGCCAAAACAAATAAACTACAATTAAGGATGAGGTGTGCCAGGACACCTGCAGGTGAGCTAGGAGAGCTCACACAACTAATATTAGGTGATGCAATAATGTAAAGTTTCATCAAGGAGGGGAAGAAGAGAAGCAAAAAGTAATAGGGAGAGCAGACTATTCACTCTGGCATCTTTTAATCTGTCAGACTCAGGTATCCTTACGAGAGCTTATGACCCAAAATGCCAAAGTCTGTGGTGTCCACTCGCCCTCAGAAAGATGAGTAATTAAATTTGTGCAGATCTACTGACCCGATAGTGCGAGTTACTAGAAGGCTGGTAATAGTTAATGAGAAATATTTCTACCCATACTATCTTGCCTGCCTTACTGATTTCATTTGTGTTACTTTTTTTGGCTAGGGCCTGGGGGGGAGAATGGAGGGAGTTTTCATATTGCTTGATTTTCCACCCTTGTGTTTCAATCAAAATTAAACAGCACGAGTCTTTCTGAAACGGAAGACAACAAAATAACAGAGTCAGAGGACATCTGTAAGAAAATACACCCTCGGAACAAGCAGCCCTGGAAAGGCACCATAAACAGTGAAGGTGCAGTGCATAAAAACACTCAGTGCGAAGCCAAGGCCGCTGTGAGGGACGTCTGTAGAAAGGGTAGGAGAGCTCGCCAGGTTACAGTCTAATTAAGAGCTGGTGTCCCTGACCATCTCCAACACCTTCACGAACTTGACAGCACGGAGGGAAGCGGAAACCTGTCTCAATTTAATATTCATCAGGCTCGTTTGTAAGAAGCGTTATCCGCCGGTGAACAGGAGACACCTGAGACGCATGCCCGCCGTGCTGACTGTAATTACAGAGCGCTGGAAAGAAGGAAGAAGGACGGACGGACAGACGGACAGACCGACCGCCTCCCCCCGCGGCCAGGCCCCCCGCACCCCGCCACCCACAGCGGAGAACCGGCCTGCGCCGGGGGCTTCACCCGCTCCCGCACAACACCCGGGGGCGTCAGGCCGCGGCCGCCGCCCACGCCCCGGCCAGAGCCCAGGCGCCGCCGCCCGCCCCGCCGCGGCCCGAGGGGCCTCGCCCTTCTCCGGAAGCGGTCTCCTCCCGGGCCCCGCGGCGGGGCGGCCCGGCCGGGCGGCACGGGGGGAGAGGCCGCTCCGCCGACCCCGGCCCCGCTCACCTGCTCAGGCTCCATGGCGCAGGCGGCAGCCGCGGGGCCGGCGGCGGGCGCGCAGTAGAGGGTGATGGCGGACAGCCCCTGCTCCATCCTCCCGCCCGCCGCGGCGCCGGGGGAGGGCGGCAGCGGCCCCGCCGCGGCCCAGGGAGGCGAGCAGCCGGGCGGCACCGCCCGTCACACCGCCCGCCGGGGCGGCGCTTGGAGCCCTCCGCGGCCTGCTGGGCCGCCGCCCGGTGCTCCTCCGCGCCCCGAGGGGTGGGGTGCCCCGCCGGGGCTGGCCGCGCTCGTAAGCCCCGACCCCCCGGGAGAGGCGCCCGGTGGGTCCCCCGGGAGCGGGACCGAGTCGCTGCTGGCCTGGGTCATTTCTCTTCTCTCCGCAGCCCGGCGGGAGACCGGGAAGAGACCAGAGGCAGCCGGGCTGCCAGGCACAGCCGTACCTACACCCCGAAGGAAGCATACCCCCCTCTGCAAAGAGGGAAAGCTCTGTGTGTCATGAGGAAATACATCATCTTCCTAGAACATTGTAAAAATCTGCAAAATGGAGAAATATTTTGAGAAGCGCAGGAAGTTACTTGACAGTATTTAAGAGTTCTCCCTCAAGAAGGGGCAGCTTGCTAAGCCTTTCAGTACCTGGTGTTGGCTCAGGCAATTCAACACATGTTAAAGGACAAACCACAGAACAAGAAAGAAACGCAAAACAAGGGTGCCCTGGCCCCTGGGATATGTCTGGGTGAGAAAATAACATTTGTTCCCAGCAGGCAGGGAGAAGCATTTGTCAGATAATTGGTTTGTGCAACCGCTCCAGCGGAGAGCTGGGAGTCCTTTTCCCCCAAGTCTGCGCTGAGGCCTCCTTGCTGCAGGTGACTGCCCCGCCTGAGCGGGGGACGGGCCGGGGCTGACCTAGGCAAGAGGCACATTAGCCAGTGCCAACTACTAGTACAAACAGCTGGAGGTGGAGGCATTTGAAACATCCTTTTCATGGGACTGAGAAGTAATTTTTTTTTTTTTTTTTTAAGGGTTGGAGCCAATGGCTGTAACATGCACTTATTTACCTGACAGCAAGAGCCATCCTTCCATCCTGTATCATTAAGAATAGCTTCTAAAGAATTACAGTCTGTAGCGTAGATGGGCTCTTATGGACTTTCTTAGTCATATTATCAAAGCATGATCCAGATCCCATGACAAATTAAAGTCCCAGGTAAAGTACAGATGTACTAGATTTACAATTATACTAGCACAAGGCAGAAAATGTTCCCCTTATGAAAAGGACTGTTGCACAGAATGTACTATTGAATGTGTGATTACAGAGACGCACAAGTGAAAGACTAGAGTACTACTTTAGATAGTACAGGACAAAGAGGTATTACTTAAAACTGCAAAGAAACAAACTAATGTAAGGGCACATAAATACCTCCTACCCTTAGTAGAGTCAACATTCTGTTTAGTAAGGACTGGATGAAATAGGGTAGCAGCTCTTAAAGAACAGCATTAAATCATCAACCAAACAACTTGCTCTTCTTTACCTCTACTGCAATTATAGCGGCTGTACAGTAATATTGAAGTTAATCTTTCACCTCCCAGAACAATTAGCATTTGCAACTTAGACAAGTTTAATAAATTTAGCAAGTGTCAATATTGAAAGTCCTGAGGAAAGGTAAAGACTTAACAAATAAACCCATGCCTGTGCCTTTCCATGGCTATTTGTGTGTGCTAATAGTTAATTGTCCAGCTCCTATCACATAGCTATCTATTGACCATCATAAATGTTTCCTCTTAGTAGGCTGCTCAGAGAGGCTTAAGAAGAGTTGCTGTGAACTACATGCATCCTTTGCCCTAACTGCAATAAGAGGATATTTATATTTGAACTGCCAAGGTCTTCCTCTTTCTTGAAGGAGTAGAAAAATTCCATCAAATCTGTTGTTCTAGCCCTATGGGTAGGACTTTCCTTTAAAAGGCAGCAAACTAATAAAGCATACACCAACAATATATGATTATTCCACAGCTGGTGAAGGTCTTCCACTTTTACAGAACCACCACCATCTTCCAGAAAAGTAAACATGCAACAGATCCCTATTTCTGTATTAGTGTCCTGGATGTCAAAGCTTATTTACATCCTGTAACCAAAGAAAAGGGTGACTGCAGGATGTCACTGATTTTGAAGTAAGGGTGCACTTCCAAAACGGAAATAAAAGAGTTGAGCTTATTTTGTACGTTACTCCTTTGTCCATTGGCTCCTTCTAGTGGCCTTTCCCGGGCGCTACAATTACCTAGTTACTTAAACCCTTCTTTACCTACTTCAAATTCTTAATGAACTTTATTTAGCCATGTGTCCAGACACCAAAACAGCAAACTTGTCTGCGCAGCAGCAACAGCTTTCAGTAAGATACACGCAGAAAGACAGGCCTCAGTCTTCTAAGTATTTCCAGTGAAGTTTGTTTGCCTCTAATTTTTCAGGCTTCTTGTATGCCAGAGAAAACTTTTCTGCAGAACATGGCGAGATCCTGTGGAGGACGAGTACAAGAAGCCCAATGCAAGAAAATGGTGCTGGGAGAGTTG
This sequence comes from Aptenodytes patagonicus, assembly GCF_965638725.1. Lineage (NCBI taxonomy): Eukaryota > Metazoa > Chordata > Aves > Sphenisciformes > Spheniscidae > Aptenodytes > Aptenodytes patagonicus. Next base: position 44,166,105 of record NC_134955.1, on the reverse strand, counting down.
TTATTCATGGCACTTGCTGGCAGTGTTTTACATGGCCTCTCCTAGCTTGATGCAATTAAGTCTCCCAATTCAGAATGCCAAATTGAGAGAACATATAGAACATGATAGCTTCTGTTCTCCTGCAAGAACTTCAGGATTTTCTTCTACACATTGTGCTCTGCAGGATCCACAAACAAAAAAATTATTGCCCACACTCCCCGAAATTGTTCTCCTATAAAGCTATGACAGAATTTTATAGGTGCTCCTATACAGTTGAACTCTCCTTTTAAGTGCCTCCAACATGAATCTGTTTTTTTGTTGTTTTGCTTTTTAAACTTGAGATCTTCAGGCAATTATTCCAAGCAGGTTCCAAAGTCTTTTCTACCTAGCATGTTAAGGCAAGAGCAATATACTGCTATTTGTTTATTCCAGCGTATATCTTAGAAGTAAGAATTGACACACTTTTACTTTAAAGGAAATGCTTTCTGAACTTGCCCTTGCTCTGCCAACAGACAGCTAGTGACAGCTCTCTTCCTGTCTGGTAGCAGTGGTAGCAGTTTGGAAATGGTGAGCTAAAGACTAAAACTAAATGTATGCAATGAATTGCAAATAGAAAGGGTTAACTGTTGGTTACTTGACAGTCTGACTGAGCCTGTCCAGAAGCACAGTGCTTCACTGTTCATCCTCAATATGCCTATTCATGTTTGATTTCCATCAAAAGCATTCAACATAACTACCCACTCTCCCCTACTGACTGCATTCCAAACCAAGATTTATTTGCTACTCTTTGCTGTATGATTTTGTACATTGCATTGGTTTGTACTGCTCAAGAACTGAAAAATATTACAAAAAAGATAAAAGTTTTAGTAAACATACACCACTTAAGTAGCTGAGGACAGCTCCCCCGCAAGCTGGTGATATGCAAGGACTCATTCTTTTGTCACATTCAAAATACTAAGATCCAACTTAACTGATCCTTTTACGGACCAACGCTATGCATAAAATGCAGTGCTGTAGGTAAATGGCATACCTGAAGATTTTTCAGCATCCTCCATACATTGAATACACATACCACTAATCACGCAGAAGATACTCCCACATTATAAACTAAGTTACAGCATACCTTGTTTTATTAGTGCAAGAGCATAATTACCTATTATATACGCTATTCACTGTCAGCTGTGTTAGCTGCCACCTTCTCAAAGAACTGGCTGACAGAGGGACACACTTGTTTTAATTACTGTATGTAATTTTTATCTTATGTAAGCAACAGAGATGGGTGTCCATTCACAACCCAAGCACTCTGCAGTGTATTAAAATAAACTCATATATACCCTCTTGCCTTAAGATAAGGGTGAAAGATCTTACCATATTTGCCAAGATGTATGTTGGATTTCAAGGTTCACTTGGTCTACCTAGTTTCTGAAGTGTGCCTGTAGATACCACCCTTTTGAGACAAACACAGTAAACTGAAATATTAGAAGAAGAAATGCTATAGGAAATTAAGATCAGATTGTAGCCAAGTTGGGGCAATGTGCTCTGTCAGATACAGCTATCTGTGTCTGTTTTATTTTAAGTTCAGTACCAGCACAGAATTCCATCTAGTATGTATTAGAAACTATCTCCATAACAAAAGAACTGCTTAATTGGCAGCCTGGTATGAAGATTATCTTCAGTATATGAGGCAGCTTGATATCTGCATACCTGTATGGTTTTAGTCACTTCATTCTTTATGTATAGGGAAAGAACGATAAAATTCTGGAGGACAAAGTTTTGTACAAATCGGAGCACAGCACATCCACCTTCTAAAAAAGCTTCAAAGAGTACACTTGAGCAGCAACAGCACATTTCAGATACTGAATTATTCTTATAGTATCTATGCCAAACATGAGTTACAACAGTCATTAGAAACAAATCAAACCAAGGAAATAATCTCATTACATATTGATAAAGGACAGTTATAAAAGAACTGAAGAAACAGGCCATTCCCTTGTTTATAACCACTTAAATTTTATTTTACAGTATATCTGTGACATTTTATGTTACTATAACCAAAGATCAGGGTTGTTTACAAATATAATGGCTGCCATTTGATGTAAACAATTTAAAAGTGTCTCTAAATATTAAAATTTTACATCATGATTTTGTTTTATTAAATTGAATTACTCTTTGTGCCATCAGGTATTAGCGGAGAGGAACTAATTTAAGCAAAAATAGTTTTCAGAAATTAGATGTAGAAACTGAGAAGCCTGAATAAGATTTCAAAAGACCACTCCCCCCATCACTGTAAAAAGGAAGAAAGCAAATTCTTTCACTGAAGTTGCAACGAAGAGTCAACCAAGTCCATTTTTATTAAGGCTTCTTTACATATTATTGAATCCCATCATGCCTTTCATATTCCCAGCAGCACCTTGTTGAAATTGCCTCATCATTGACTGCAATCCTGCCATGCCACCTGCAGAAAATAAGTGAGAACATGGATGTGTTAATTAACTCTGAAGCACATCTATCTTGCTTCTGAGGCCTCATTATAGCACACATGCTATTTCAATAATATACAAATGCAAAAGCCCAAGACTGTCAAGGCAGGTTTAAATGGCTATCGAAAATGGACAACTGAGTGAGTAATTACAGAAAGGTCTGCAAAACACCAGGCTTAAAGTAGGCTTTAAGATGACCTGTGCGTCTAGACAAAAGAAAAAACCATTATCAATTAGTGAGGTTCCAGTATGGGAGTCTTTACTTAAAGCTGCTCCTGACAAATTTAATTATTTGAGGCAAAGCTTAGAAGAGAAGGGAAGTTTAGGAATAGATTTGCTTTACCACAGTCACGCTTCAAGTCATCACTTTACTACTTCATCAGACACCGCTCCAATTGCTCATTTTGAGAGCTGAATCCAAATGAAGAGACTAGATTAAGCACTGGTAAGTGCAAAGGATTCATAACATATGGACTAAACTTTCTGATTCTCCTTAGAAAACCTAGAAATACTTAATACTGATATATGATGCACACATTCTCATATCACCTTCCTCACTTCTGTATTTCAAATGCTCCACTGTAATTGGTAGTCCTCTCTTGAAGCTGTAAAAAGCCAACACATACCCATATGATGAAGAACTCTTGGATCCATCATCTTTGCCATCTGTTGGTTCAGTTTGGCCAACTGAGATGGATTTACATTCTTTGACATATCACCGCCTAAAAAAAAAAAGAAAGAAACAATCGTAAGAAAGTGGATTAATATATGGGGCTAAAAATAAAATAATTCAGAATTTTACCTCCTAATTCTAGATTCAAATCCATTCAAGCCCACGATCAAAAGTTAGCACATCAGCCACTTAAAAGTATTTAAGGATCAACAGTCCCTGTGCCCCATGTAGCAGACTAAAGTGTCAGTATTGTAGTAGTAATGAAATCTACATTGATAAAGCCAAAAATACAGTAGTTTTCACTGTTAACTTACACATTAGTGTCACGAAGAACAGTGCAGTTCTTACCAGTTACATAAAAGAGCTTTCAAACATCATGAAAATGAGTGAACTACAACTCACTTTCTCTTCTCCCAACACCTAATCTACATTTTTACATTTCCTCTGTGTTCACCCATCAAGTGACCTCCCCACTAAGTTAATTAATGTTTTACTTTTTTTTTACCTTTGAAAAGCCCTTTGATGCCTCCCATCTTTTTCACCATCTGTGCAAACTTAGTGTATTGGGTCAAAAGCTCCTGAACATCTCTGGTAGAAACACCTGAACCTCTTGCTACTCTTTGGATTCTTCCTGGCTGCTTACTGAAAACTTTGGCACCATCTGTACTGTCAAGTTCTGCAATTACAGTGTGGGAAAGAAAAACCCATTCAGTTACTGACATTAAAATCTGTTACAGCTGGTAGCAAACTTGTTCTCATTATTGTTGAGAATTTAGTTATTTTTTAGAATTTTACATAAATGATTGAGACATGATATTCTAGGGAATAGTACTAAAAAGCTGTTTTGTTCATAAGTTAATCACCATGATAGAAAAAGTCGCCTGAATAAATTATGTTCTCAGCATACTTGGTCTTAAGCCATATTAATGGGTTTAGCACAAGGGTAAGAGCATACTTCTCCTGCAACAGTTACGGGTGGATTAGAAACAATACACCTTGAATTCCAGAGACCAGGCTGAGTCACCAAGTAAATTTGAGGGTAGGAAGACAGACAGCAATGACAGATTAAAAATGAATGTAACTTTTTAATTTGCAAGTATTGTGTTAATAATTTAAGAAGCACAGTTACAGTATGAAAAAATACATTAATTTCCAATAGAATGCTTCAAAATCCCATCTATTCTACACAAGACAGAGCAGCAACAGGCAATTGTCAACGTATCTCTCTAAATACTTAGACTTATTCAGAACGTTTGAGACACATATGTACTCTTAGCCATTTCTAAGAGTGATAAGTGCTCCTCGTCATTTTCTGTCACTGTGGATGCTGCCTTAGGTCCAACTTGTTTCCAAAAAGATCTCTGTAAATAAGCTTGTTCAACAATGGAGAAAAGAAATAGTGGGTGAAGTTTGTTTTACCTTGGTCATTCATACTGTCCATTATAGTCATAAGTTTCTTTAGCCTTGCCATTGATTCCTGTTCATTGCCTTTACTCATGAAGTCAGTTCCAAAACCAGGGATCATACCCTTGTTTTAAAAATGGAAAACAAAAGCTGTGTCAGAATAGGCAAAGCTAACTTTAATTAAGCAGCCAGAAATATGGACAGCAAGTTTTAGTTCAGCAGTTATGTATCGCAGTAGGCAAATCATTTCACCTTTTTGAAAAACATAAAGCACAGACTCTAGCACCAGTTTCAATGAAGAGTTCTAAATTTACAGCAGAAGTTTGTCAAATACAAATGAAAATCTGATAAAATGATTCGAGGGATAACTAACCAAGATCTGACTGAATGGTCCCATTTTCATGATGTTTTGGAATTGTTCATACATATCTCTCAAAGTAAATTGACCTGAAGTACAACAAAAGAAGAAGATTAGCAAAAGTCACACTAGCATTTTGGTCTTACTGTCCTTTCTCAATTATTCTTCTTTATATTTACAAGGTAAATACTATACTGCAAAGACAAGTAGATAAATAAACCTCTTCTCCACTATGAACATGGCCAAACCATTTTAGATGGCACACACTTAAGAGTTAAGCTAGTTATTCTGCAGTTACAGACAGTTATAGTCTGACAGACTTATCACTCGAAAAATATAACTCAATTTACTTGCCTGCCCCATTTATTAGAGAAAGAATAACCATTCTTCACTATGCACATGAAACAAGCTACTTGTCTCTACATACATATATGCATATATACATATTAACTTGGTGGTCTACATCCCTGAGAGAACCTGCCATGATTAGGTCATGGTAATACACCCGCTATTCAGGCCTTGGGAATAACTTACCATGTTTGAGCTTTTCTATGAGTGCTTCATTATCATCCAACTTTAACTCATTTACTTTATCTATCAATCCTTCAATATCACCCATACCTGGAAAAAAAAAGCTCCAAAGTTGGCATTAAAAAAATTACACTTTGACTTTCTATTATCCAATTCAAAGTGTCTTTTAAGTATAGTTGTACGCAGTACATACCAAGAAGTTTGCTGATGAAAGGCTGTGTTTTAAAGGGTTCAAAGTCATCTATGTGTTCACCAGTTCCAATAAAAATAATAGGACTCTTTGTGGCAGCAACTCTGCAGTAAAATATATTTTATGAAATGGCCTCTCAAAAACCACCCATCTTTTGTACCACCTATTAACATAATCAGCCAGGCATCATCAACACAACGCATCCTCCCTGAAATATCTTTCTTACTCCTCAAACTTTTAATGCAAAAACACCCAGCATTTAGGATGGGTAGCTGGGAGTAGCTGACACAATGTTTCTCTAATTAGTACTTTGTAAAACACAAACTCTGCTTTGAGAAATCATCAACAGAAATAGAAGTTGCTTATTTTCATTGCTGAGTTGAAGAAACTTGAGGGGAAAGAAAGAAAAATAAATCATCTCCATTTTATCCTAATATTCGGAGGCCAGATGAGACAGACATTGACTACTTTTTCTTCAAGGTACCTCCTACAACAGACAGCAATCTCATTTTCAATACAGAAAAAAAGCTTAGACGTAGGAAAAATCAGAACCTTTTCACCAATCATTGGTACTAGCTTTTAGATGAACTCAGCTTCCAGTCTACAGAAAGTATAGGACAAACACAGCAGACATAACACATACAAGCACGTGACAACTGGAACAAGCTTTTGGTATTTTCATTTTGCTCTTTAGTTTTTCATCACTACGCTATAAACAACAGCAAAATACATATGGCAGTTTAAGAACTCTAACACTTAAGATCAAAGTCAGACAGCGATTTAGTAAGTTGGAGGCAGTTAACTTTGACTGTTTTGACAAATCATCTCAGCTCCATACAAGCTGTGTCACTGAAACGCAGCTGGAGATTAGTCTGACATGCCATCATATAAGGCCGAAGATAAAATGTAACATTTTTCTAGTCAACAGAGTCTGTCAAGATACAGCACATGAAGTCCAACAAGAATGGAATTCAGGAAAGCATGACTGCAGACTAATTTTTTTACCAAGTTGTTGGACACTGGCAATCCAGAAGTTTGATTTGCATCACAGCTTTAAGGCCACTAGGTATGACTAGCCAGAGTTTTTCCCCCTTTGGAAAAAAACAATCTTGGGTATTAAATGAGAAGCAAAACTTTTGAGGTAAGCCATATCTATTAAGTCCAAATTTATATTTGTGGTAAAACCTCCTGATACGCAATAAATATAATTGCTTGATGCTATTCTCAGAAGACAGGAGTCTGACATGTGACAATACACACTACTGTATTGGAAGTACATCATAACATCTGATTCTGACTGACGTTAATATCAACGGGTGATCTTATCCACCAGAAGCAGGGTAAGAACATAACTGTTACTGACTTAAATCTCAGATTCTGTGCAGTGTGACACTGACACTTTCACAGGACAGGCTTCCAAGAAACACTAACATATTTCATGGTTGTCCATGCACGGCCAGATGTTGGACACTATTATATCACAATACTTACGCACTAAGAGCTCCACCTCCTTTTGCATGTCCATCAAGCTTAGTAACAATAACAGAAGCTACATCTACTTTATCTTTGAAAGCTTTAGCTTGAGCTTCACAAGCTTGGCCAATGGAAGCATCCATCACATAAACAATGTTATCTGGTTGCTAGGAGAAAAGAGAGATAAACAAAATAGTAATTTCCTGCTTTCTTAAACAGTGTTCATGCATTATGTTCAGTAGCAGAACTTACTGCAATGACAGTAAGTATGTAAAGGCTGTGCAGTTTAAAACAAAAGGGCAACTGTTTTATGAACGGTATTGTCTAAGGACCATTTGAAAACTCTGATGCTGTATTACTATGTGAAAGACTTATTTACAATGCAGAATATTACAATTTGATAGGTCTACAGTTATTACTTACATTTTGAGTGATTTTAGCCAGTATCTGAGCCAATAAGCTAATTAGTATCTACAAGCAATTAATGGCTAACAACATCTTCCATTCGGTTTCACATTAAGAGCTTTAAGACATCCATTCCTCTGAAAACAAGTTAGCCATTAGCAGGAGTTGTGTGGGAAGCGTCATATTATCATGCAATACCACAGAATCAAAAAACCAGCCAGACTTTTTAAACCCATACAAGAAACACCAGCTTCATTTACATATCAAAACTGTTGAAAGTTATCCAATCATCTTCTCTGGTTCAGGGCAATTATTCATGACAATCACAGAAAATGTAGTACGCATAGCTACCAGATCAGACTGGTTCTTTTATCTAGTTTCTCAATGCAAAGATCGTGAAAAGGAAAAGTTAAAGCAGGAACGGTAGTCTAGTTATGTGCAAGCATCCTCGAATTACAGATACAAGAATTAAAACTGACACAGAACTATCAAGCACTGATCATCCAGCCCTTGCTTATTCATATCTGTTTGTAATTTCTAATATATTCTAGGAGTTAAAGTGCTGACACATTCCAGAGGAGCAAAATCCACACAGAACATTAGGAGATAAACATAAATGAATTGTATAGTCAAATATATATATAAATATATATAATTGAATAGTCAAATTACTACAACAGAAGTTATTGTATTTTTTGAAACTACTCACTATGGCATTAGCAACTTGTAACATCTCTTCAAACAAAGAGTCTTCTTGTTTGTGACGTCCACTTGTATCAACAATGATTATTTCAAAGTTTTCATTCTTAAATTTCTCAACACCTTCTGAGGCAATAATTACAGGATCCATTTCTGTATAACTGATCACAAAGAGAAATATATACATATGCAATTCCTTGTTCCCAAAAAAACCTAATTCAAACTTTCATTACTTGACTGTAAACTTGTTAACTGTAAATCTAGCTGGATTTCAGGAGGGACTTCCTCTTATGTCAAGCAAAAATTGATTAAAAATATGCCTTCCTAAGCCATTTGCCCTTACTATTCAGTGAACTGAAGCACAAAGGACTGTCTCACCTGCTGAAGACTGCACTAAGTTCTACTAGCCCTTCTCTGAAATAACATTTAACTGAGGACCTAGACAGTACACCTCCAGTGAAGCTTAGGGGCAAGTTATTTACTGCTTTTATAAAAGCTATTTTAGGTTCACTGCTGCCCCTACTTGACAATAAAAATTAAGGGTCCAAAAATCATATCCTTTGATCTGTAAAGATACTTCCTGAAAATCTGAATGTGTCTGGTAAAGGCCTATAAACTGTTATACGCTGAGAGAATATTCTAGGGAATTATCCCCCTGATCTCTTTTCACACTATCCCTTACCTGCTGCTACTGGCAGACAATATACTGAACTAGGCACAACTTTCCTCTGATCAGAGCAAGTATTATAGTAAAATCTAAGTAATTAGGCAACACTGAATGGGGCTTAGTGTGAGATGTTCAATAAGGAACAATACATCATTGGAGTTGAATTGTTCTCCAAACTGATTCTGAAGGATGCTTACCTCCCATAAAAGGGAATTCTTGCTTTTGTGGCATTCTGCTTTAACTGGTCAAAAGCACCTGTAAGACAGGTACAGTCAATGGACTATTTAAAAAAAAATCTGTAAGTATTAGAGATAAAGAACCACATCGTTAAAGACTGTATTACCTGCTCTGTATGTGTCTGCACATATTAAACATGTCTTCCAACCTTTCCTCTGATAGAAGTATGCTAACTGTGAAAAGAAATCCAAAACAGCTAGTTACACCAAAATCCCACTAGAAAGCATGACACTATAACAGCTTATAAGCCACTGAAGTACATACAGAGGACAAAAAGTCAAGCCAGCCTTCCTATAACTGAGACCACTTAGTGACACTGTGCAAGTATCAAATGTTAGCATCTCTGTTATTTAGAAAAGTATGTTGTACATATAATTATTAATGGCGAGATGAAAACAGCTGCTTGATTCTGCTTCTGATTTCAGTTTCCTGAGCTAGGAATGACTACAAATAATTCCAGTTCCCATTTTACTAACTCCTGGATTCTGCTTACTGTTAATACTGCAGATAAGACTAGCTTTAGAAACTACCCAAAGCAGTAATTACTTCAGTATTAAGTACTGTAATGGCTACAACTTGTACAGCTCTCTTTCTGTACATCCAGAGGAACAAAGATATTTCCATTGCAAGGACATGTTTTAAAGCAAAGGATGGAATCCTCACTTTCTTATAACACTCAGCTTCACTGGTACAATGTACATTCACAGAACATTTGATTGACCAAACACAAACTTCCAAAATATAGTTCACCTACAGAAGCACTAGGAAAGTCTTATGAAATCAGGGCAGTGATATATTCGGTATAGCCTATGCATGAATCTCAAAAGCAGATGACTAAAAAACCAAAGATGCATCAGTCTTTTTCCATAGGATAATTTTTCCTCCCAACAACCATTATAAATAGGTTAAGTGTTGATTCAGAGCATTCTTTTTTAGCCTTAAAAATACAAATCCAAATTTCCTCAGTTAATTTGGGGCTAGAACAGGTTTCATACCACCCACTCATACTTAACTGAGTTATCTAACACAGGGGCCAACTTCTACTGGTTCCCCTAAATAGGTAATGGAAATAGGTAATGGAATGAGATAGGTTCTATTCATAGTACTAGTCTTAAACCCAGAAAGCAAGGAATAGAAAGCATCTTTGTTATCCATATATGGTATCATTTCATCAAGAGTTTAGTTTAAAAAAATCTTGAAGGAAGTCCTACAAGCCATAAATTGCCCCAAAAGAATTAGATGTTCATCTCATCTCAGAAACCACTCTACAAAAATATCTCCACGTTACAATCAGTTAGTATTTTCCTACTTATAGAAACAGCACAGATCACAAGCAAATCCTACCAAAGGAATCCAATGACCACCTCCACCCCCCAAGAAAAAGAGACATGCAAACAGATTCAGTGCAAGTTACCTTTGAACAGGTCGTTGTTTTACCACTTCCTTGCAAACCAACAAACATTATAATATTCTGTTTTCCTTTGGTAGGTGTCCATGCTTTGACTCCAGGATCTACAAGCTATAGAGCAAAGTACAATATATGTTGCAGAACTGAATTTCAGAAGCACACAACGGTCAGTGTCACGGTCATGCTGGGTGCCTGGCTTTATATTCAATGGAGCAAGCCAATTTTTGCATATTCTAGTCTTAATTTGGCTTAGATCCTTGCTGATTTACAGTGAACAGCAACAGCCCATGCAAGATATCTATAGTATATAGTATTATGCATAATAATTCTGTAACAGTAACAGTGTTAATTTCTTTCTAACGCCAAGCACCGAAGTCAGGGTGGCCTGTATATATGGCGCAAGTATAACAACCAACACAGAAACATGACCTCCACCCCACCACTGCTCAAGATGGACCTCTTCTGGTGAGAATCCTACAGTACAGAAGACTTTTTAGGGTTGCTGCCTCACTTCTCAAATGAGCAGAAAGTACATACATTCCAGAGAGCCATCATATGGGTGGGCACAGACTACAGCATAACAAAAAAGACTATAGTGTTAACTAGGAAGAGGACAGAATACTGATACCCCCGTGCTGATTTGACAAAGCAGGCAGATTAAAGAGAAATGTTGCCATGAATTGCTGGGTTGTTACTTAAGACTTTTTCAAAGGCTTATAAGTAGTTTGAACAAATCTTCATGCGGGTAGCAAAGGTGTGTTTCTGGAACAACCAAAGACAGTCCAGAAGCTAGTAGTACTTTACCCTTATTTTGTCTTTAAATTTCAACTGAAGAGTAAGAATAGCTGGACTTGAAGCTTAAATCAAAGTTGGTCTGAGAGATGCCCAGGAAGTAGTTTCCATCACAAGAATACTAGTGTTTGCAGCAGTAAGTAGCCTCACAACAACAGAAAACATAACTGTAGGTACCACACAATAACTTTAAAGCTTGGCTCACTACTGTACTGCTTCCACAGCCCAGGCTGTACAAGAAAAGTGACGTAATACAGAATTTTGAAGTCCTACCTTAACAAGTTCCTTAAAGACAGCATGCTGAATCATTTTTCTTTTATTAAGGCCAGATGCCATTTCTTCAAGATCAATCGCAGACCTGAGTTTAGGAAAACCATGAAACACTAGTATAACTTAAAGCATCACTTTAACCTAGTAATAAATGAAGTCTTTCCAACTGGAACAGCACTCTGATTTGCCTTGAGTTTTCAGATAGGATGTATTTAAGAGACATGCACTGGAGATATTACTTCTGTATGCAGGACAAAACCAGGTTTCTGAAATACTTGCATCTTTCAGACTTGAATCTACTTGAATTACACATCTGAAAATAGCCAAGGTAACAGTACTGGTCACATACACAGATCTATTTATATCCAGCACAGAACATGTGAAGTTGAGGTGTCTAGGAAGTAACAAAGAACTTGCTTATCATACCACTCAACTGATGACAGCAACAGTTTTTTGAAACAAGACTATAACAGCAATGACTGGCTAAACTGGACAAAGATTCTTTTGATGGAATTGGCTAGACATTTAGTTCAAAATGTATTTTTCTGTTAAAGATAAACTGAGTGTGTCTAAGAAAAACCATATAAAGATAGAAGTTAGTTATTCTTCTGTAACCTCACATTACAACTTTTACAAACATTAGAAGTTAAATGCATTTTGATTATTTCACTTACTTGACATTTTCTCTGAGTTGCTTCACAAGTTTAATATTAACATCAGCTTCCAGTAATGCTGTACATACTTCTTTTAACATAGCATTTAAAACCTTTGGAGTATAAAAGAAAAATGGTTTTATAATACACAGTATTGACTAGGCCAGTATTAGTTCAAAATACGAACGTGAAAGTGTATTTATGATATAACCAAGGCTTTTACAAATTAAATGCATGCAGTCCTATCATTACATTGACTGCCACATAAAAAAAGTCTATGCATTTGTTCCTATGTAAATGCAATTTAAATTTGAAAGGGTAATACTGGAAAAGAAGGGTCCTCAATTTGTAATATGCACGCTATAACAAAGTAACATAGAACACTTCCTATTGCATTAAGGACAACAGCAGCTCATATGGTAGCAAGACTTTCTAAACTTCCCAATGGGTACTCCTTAGAGACAGCTGTAACAGAAAGCCACAAAAGAATCTCTTAACACAACATAATCTCTGTAAATAAAAGTATTCCTTAAATGCAAGACGGACACACTATCTGCATTCTCAGCAGAAACGGGACTGCTGCTCTGGGGTACGCCTTTTAGGCAAACAGGTGCCTCGGTTCGGAACCCAGTTTAGTAGTTCTAAGACTTTTCAAAGTGAAACGTCTTGAACAAAAAGATTTTTTGAAAGTAACACCTGCATAAATGGCCTCATTTGCACAGCTTGAGCTCTTGCAGGAGAAAAGTTTCTACTGCTGAAAAAAATTAATTGGGCTGTATTTGATTCAGTTAAGGATTTGTTGTCTCCCAGCTGAAGATTTGTTAAAACCTTTCTTCTATGCACAAGTTCCAACCCTGCAACCCTCGATAAGCCTACTTTTTAGTTACTTTAAGCCACCTGTCTGTCTACCTGAAAAGTTTCTAGCAATTTATTTACTCAGAGGCACTTCTAAACCACCACATCAGTTAGTTTTCCATCTTGCTTTTCAGTCCATATAACAGAAAACGTTCATAATTTCAAATTCTTAATTAAAAAAAATACAGACTATACCAAGTCAAACAGCTTCCAGAACCACACACTGTATTGGCTTGAATATAAAGGCAGCAAACATAACATAATCCTCACATTTCAGACAGCAAGGTTTACACTGAAAGCTATTTGTTCTTCCATGCTTCAGCTTCCAGCAGCCTAGTACGCAACTCCATAGTCTGGCTGCGCACACACACATGAATCAGAGCAGTCTACATAGTCTCACAGCCTACCTTCCACCAAAACTTAGGCACATATTGCCTCCTCCAGCGTTCACCTCCTCAGAACACCGATCTTCATAAGAACAGCCACCAGGCTCAAGGACCCTTTGACCATGGGACCCACTATCCCTGAGTGATTATGCATGTCTACATCTGGTTCTAAGTTTTGGCGGTACTATCAGGAGGTTAAAACTTCTAGTTAGAAATTTTACTTGAAGGAATAAAAGAGCTTTGGGATAACATCAACCTACTTCAAGCTTCTCATCAGCCTTTGAGAACTTCTTCTCAGAACTTGGCACTAACATTTAGAAAGCAATCACATATGCATACTACATACCTCTTCATTGATAATCGTAGCATTGCTCAGTGAGCGTAATGCTGAAGTTATTTTTCTTCCAAGATCTGCTAGAACCATTTCGGCGGCTTCAAGTACAACTCAGAAGAATCTGGAAAACAATTAAAAATTAAATGCAAAACCAGTTGAAGCTATGCCTTCACAAATTAATTATTCCAGTATCTTTTGGGTTAAGAAAACTGCTTTGCATTCCAGAAAGTACCCAAGTTTTAATTTTTTTAGAGTTATTTTTAGCAAATATTGGCCTGAAGCTAATTTTAGGCTATCCTGACGGCCTACTTAAAAATAGAGACACGACGCTGCAATTAGGAAGCATTTCACTGTCTGGAATATTTGTGTGAAAAAACAGTCCAGACAGACTTCCAGAAAGAATGCTAAGTGCTTTTTATCTTCTTATCAGCAATATGTTACACGACAGAATAAAATCAAGCAGAATAGCCTAGGAGCTCTGCATCCTGCAAAGACAGTATTATCGGAAGCAAAATATTTTGCTAGCAAAATTGAACATTATCGATCAGTTCTATTTTATCTACCTTACCCTAAATCAAACTGAATTTCCCATTTCAGTAACCCTACATACTTACATTTTAATAAGCAAAATTCACTTTTTTTTTTTTTAACATCTTTATTGGAAAACCAGACTATTTTTGCTCACTACAGGCACAAATCTTACACATAAGCCTAAAGCATACCACAACTTGTAGTTAGGAAGCCATAAAAAGTTAATTTCTGGAGGGTATGCACAGTCTAGTCAACATGCTAAACCACTCCACCTCCTATACAAGGCAGCAAGACATTCAGGAGAACACATGGCAGAAACAGCAATCAAATTCTGAAAAAGGGCAAACCAAAACTTGTCTAAAGAGCAAAAAAAGTTGCAACATCATAGTTACTGCTGAAATGGAGCACTTCCAATTCTTCTTGTTTATCTTCAATTTCACAGTTGTTTTCTCGTACCCATCTGAAACTACTCCCTTGCTGACAGCTGAATTCAGAATCTTACATTTGAGTTCCTCCTTTCAAAACTGAAAGCAAACTTCCCAATAATGAGAGCCTCTGTAATCAAAGTAGCTGACAGTTCTCAAGATTTTCTGGACTTCCCCCCCTCACCCCTCAAATAGGTAGAGAAGAAAACAGACAAGAAAGGCTGGTCCCTTTAGTAAAATGAAGAATACATCATTAGCTATATTCTTACTTAAGAGAGAGGGCTCCAACCTAGGTGAGACAGAAAGCAGCTCATCATATACACACCGAGATTGACTAGCTGTACAGGCCCCAAAAAACAAGGCTTATGATGTGTTTGTTTATAAGTACAAAGATATATTCCAAAGTAGATAAAACAAGTCACCCATGTAAGCCAACCTCCTGACTGCTTTGCCTAATTGAGAGTTAATATTGTCATGAAGTTGGCAGGTTAAAAAAAACAAAAGACAAACTGCCAGTCCAACCCCTCCAATACTGAGGCCACAACGCAGAACAAGGTTTCCAGAAGTTTCAGAAGATGTAGGATAAATAAATTCAGTCTAAGTACAGGCCTCAGATGTAGCAAATGATGCAAATAAATATATTTACACACTGTAGATTTAGCGTACATTGTATGTACAGGCAATTCCGAAGTGACATACATTCATGATGACACGCCATCTCAATATTTCATTAAAAAAAAGTAAGTCTGTGCTTCCTAAGGAACTCTGCCTGTAAAGTATTTGCAGATCAGCACACTAACAGATATGGATGTCCACCTTCTTACTTTGCTGGAAGAGGACTTCTACATGACATCTAAAGTGGGACAACTCCAAGTTTTCCTTACAGGGCATACAAGTCACATTCTTGCAGAATAATTCTGAAAAAGCATTATCATCAATATGATCTACCAAAGGGTATCAGCAAGACGGATGTTCAAAATGTTTTTCAAGCTTGTTCCCCATGAAAATCACAGTAATGTAAAAAAATAGAAAAAACTTTAAAAATGGCACTGCATCTCAGTAAGCTTTGAGCTGCTAAAACTGCAGCCATGGACAAAACTTCACAAGAACACTTGGATATGAGAGCTAAGAAATTTGATAGGATGACCAACATACAGTATCCAGGTGAACACTCAATATTTAAAATTAGTTTCCAGAGTTCTACAGATCTCCAAATACAGAAAGTTAATTACGTCCTAATAAATCAATGTTTCCACTACAGAACTCCAAAAGCTTCTTCCAACAGCCTTACAATAGAATAATGTAAATACTATGCTAAGGGGATGAGTTTAAGCATTCTAATACCAACTGCTTTCTCTAGCACATTAAGGATTTATAAGCCATCAGAATTACTAAGGGATGCCGAGTACAGAAATTAATGTAACTTTTCACGTACAGTCCATCCAAGTTGTGAGCCACACCACAGACAAAAAGACACATAAGCTGTCTTAGCAGGTAGCCAACTTGGGTTGGCAGGTAGCCAGAAGGGCATTAGCAGTGACTGCACTGCAGAATGCGTATATGCTGCGTTCAGAGCATCTGTAGTTCTGGAAGAGCTTTTTAGTTTTGATGCAGCACTCCGCAAACACATGGAACAGGTTTAGATCTGGCAGGGCCCCACAGTAAACAAGCCAGGCTGTATCAAGCAGGCCTCACGCTGAGCAAGGCCGTGAGCTCTACACAGTCTGAGCTGCCTTCAGAAGCAGCCTGGGCACCTCCGCACTGAGCTCCCAGATCATCATTCTACCGCACAGCGTCCCAAGACCGCTTCACTTGCTGCTGAAAGGCAGGCACTTCAGGAATAAAGGGGCAGCAGAAGTAGTGGGGTTTTTTTAAGCCATAGCAAAACAGCAGCGAGACAGACTGCCTATCCCTGCCTATCCGTCCAGTATAAACCTCTAACCAAAATTTGTCTGACTAAACTAGCAGTACTCTTTAACGCACAGAATTTTAAAAAGATAACATCTTTAAAAGATAACAGCTGTTTAAAAATTAGTAAGCAAAAGGGATACTTACCTGAAGCCTGTACAATAAAGTTATACTAAATATATACATACACAGGTTAATATCCACTGAAAGTCTAATACTATAACCAAAAAAAAGGCTGATTCACAGGTGGAAATAGCTTGAGCTACTGCAGCGACACTCGACCCCAACTTACAGTTTCCACCTTCTAAAATTATGCGACAGAGGAACAGGAAGGCACCCCCAGAGCCACAGCAGGGACCGGCTACCCTGCTTGTGGCTCGAAGCCCTCGTTTATCACGGAAAAGGAAAAGAACGGTGAAGGCACAACCCTAGATACGTGCCCGGCCCCTGCCTTTCCCCCTCTGCGTCCAGAACCGGCCACAGCCAACGGGCCAGGCACCGGACTGGGCGAGTCCCGTCCCGGTGACGCGGACAGCCGGGGCTCGCCCAAGAGCCCCAGAGCTCCGCTCCTTCGGGGCTGGGCCGGCGCAGCCTGGCAGCGGTTCGGCAGACCGGAGGCCCCTGCCCGGCCCGGCCGCCGCTCCGCGCCCGGGCTGCCGGAGGGCCGACAGGGTCCGGATGCCTGCCCTCTCCGCCGCAGCACCACCAAGGTTGGGCCGAGGGCCCCCGCCTCGCCCCGAAAAACCGCCGCCGGTCGCGGTCCCGCTTCGCGGCAGTCGCGGCGGCAGTCGCGGCGGCAGCCCGAGCACTCACCGGGAGCGCGGCGCGGGGCCTGCGGGCGGAGCCCAGCCCAGCCCAGCCCAGCCCGCCGCGGCGAAGCCGCCCAGCGCTCCACAGCCGCCGCTGGCAACCGCGAGACACCACCGAGCGCCGCTACCCGCCGACCAAGGAAACGTCACCACTCTCCCTCACCCCGCGGGCCCCGGCTCGCTTCCGCTTCCGGGGCGGGCGCGCGCGCGCCCGCCGCCTCGTTAAGGTGGTCCCGAGGAAACGGCCTGCCCGCGGCCGGCGGAGCCCCGCGGCACCGCCAGGAACTGCGCCGCTCCAGCTTAAGGGCGGGCGGCGCGGCCGCAGGCGGGGAAAGGGCCAGGCTTCCCCGCGGACGTGCGCACCGAGCGAGGAGGCGGGACCGGGCACGGTGCCAGCAGCAGGCCCGGCAGCCTGAGCATGCGCGGAAAGAGAGCGTTTAACGGCCAGAGCGGGCATGCGTGCAAGGCCCCCTCCGGGAGGCGGCGGCCTCCCTCATGCGCACTAGCGGGTAGGTGTGCGCAGCGCGCGCGCGGAGGGCGGGGCTTTCCCCTGGCACCCTGCGCCCGCGGCACGTGCGGGCGGCGGGCGGCGGCGGGCGGTCCGCGCAGGCGCGGCGCGAGGCCCTGCCCGCGGCGGGCGGCGGCGCCCCCCCGCGGCGGCGGCGGGGCGCGATGGAGCTGGAGGCGGCGCGGCGCGCGGTGCTCTCCGCCGTGCGGGGCACGTGCGCTGCCGCCCTGCCCCGCCTGCTGCACTGGATGCGCAACACCAGTAAGCGCGGCCCGGCCCGGCCCGGGCGCCGCGCTCCGGGTGCCGCTGCCGCCGCCCGGCAGCTGGCGGGGCCCCGCGGGCAGGCCCCGATCGCGGGGGGAGGCCCGGTGGGTGTAGCGGGCCTGAGCCGGGGCGAGCCGCTGCCGGCGCTGCGGCCTGGCTGCCCCGTTCCGTTACGGTGCCGGCACCGAGCGGGCGCCCCTCCCGCTGTCGGGCCGGCGGCCGGCCTGCGGCCGGGGAGGGGTGGTGCGGCAGCCGCGGGGGGGAGGGAGCGGCGTCCCTCCCCCGCGGGGCCGCGCGCGAGCCGAGCGCGTGCCCGCCTAACGGTCGCCGGGCTGAGGGGAACAGTGCCCGGGCTGGGGCGCTCCGCTCGCCGGGCAGACGTTCTGCTCTGCCGGGGGCGCAAGGCTGGCATGGCCCGCCTGGGCGGGTACCGGCCGGCGGCCCCCCGCCCTAGGCCGACCTTTACGGAGCCGCCTGGCGCGCTGCGACCCGGCGCGGCGTGGCCGGGGCGAGGGGGCTGCCCGGGAGCGGGGCCGCCGCCGCCGCAGGGAGCTGGCGGCGCAGCCGGCGTGGGTTTCGGTGCTCGGGGAGGCAGGGGAGGCCTGAAGCCGTGGTGCAGGCGGCCCGTCTGATGCCGCCCACCCTCTCCGACTCCCCGCAGGGGTTGCTGCGGCTGAAGCTGTCCGTTGGCACCGGCCCGCGTTTCTCAGGCGCCGAAGTCAGCAGGCTGTCACGTCTGTCTGAAGTGGAGCTGATGGCGTGCTTAGTTTCGAGTGTCGTGGCAGAGGTGCAGGCTCGTGGTTGTTCTGCCGGCTGTGCTGCGGAGGCAGGCGCTCCCGGCAGAAGAGCAGGACAGACGGCTGGGGTGGTAATCTCCTAAACCCTCCAGCGTGAAACGTCAGAGGTCGTGGGGAGGTACTCTGCTCCTGGCATATCTAGAGATGTTTAGACGTTAGTCTTGTCTTGTTCAACTTCACACATGTTCACAGCAACCTTTCAGAAGCTTGAAAATAGCGGTTTGAGCTAATTTGCAAACACTACTTTTCCCCCTTAATGTCATCTTAACATAGCTTTCTGTTTACTTGTTTGTGCCTCAGTATAATTTCATCAACATGCTGCAATCAAGCATCTCATGACAGATGAAGAAAGGAAATGTGCGTCAGTGCACAAGCTGTTAATTTGCAACTGAACAAAAAGATGACATGAAAAACCTGAATATAGGTAGTGCCCTAAAGCTGTGGGCACGTAGTGCCATGCTGAATAAACTGACTAAAGGCTGCTTAGTCTGGGGGTATATTTGCATTTTGCCATTGCAGATACGAATCTTGAAGGCCCCCCCCCGAATCCTTTCACCCAGTCTCAAGCAGCCAATAAGTGTGTGTCCTGTTTATAAATCATTGCCTGTTGGGACAGTAAACCCACTCCCTGGTGATCATGTGTTGGGTGGGAAAAATTGTCATATGGTATGTTACTTCCCCAAGTCGTGCCCTGTTGTGCTAGGGTTGTTATTCTTGTTCAGGTCTTCTGTTCCGGCACCTCCGCTTTAGGGTAGGAACATCCTCATAAGCAAACACACGGGGACTGTTGCACAAAGGCCAGCTGTGACACCTAGAAGCTGTCCAGCTGTCCAGGTACTTAGAACCGCAAACTCGCTGCTGCCCTGTGGTTTGCAGCTCCCGCGGCCACTCAGATGGAGAGAGGCAGGAACGATCCTTCTCTGGCTGAGCGGGCCCTCTGCTGGCATTTACGGGAAAGGAACCAGCTGGGAACACAGCGTTTACCTTCCTCGGTGGGCACGCAGCCCTCCCACCCCAACAGGTTCTTTCCTAGGAAAGACATTGCCAGATGTTTCGGAGCATCTGCGAGTCAGCCTTCGCGATTAGAGCAGAGGGGGGACTCCCTAAGGCTTGAAGGCTGAAGTTCGGTGGATGTAGTGTTAATTGTAACCGTGTGTGTGTATGTACATGTATATGGCTACACACACGTGTGTATAGACATAATGGTAGAGCAATGTGCTATAAGCAATATTTCATTCCTTCCTTTCTGAGTCCTTGTCTGGATGCAGTAGCATGCTCTGCTTGCTAAACGGTGCCTGGGCTACTGTAAATAATCTTGTTAGAAGTGTTTTTCTTCCATCCAATATGCTCTAATTTAAAAATCTCATTGAGTATCATATGCAATCATTCATATTGCTTGTTCACTTAATGTAGATCATTACAGCTCCTTCTACACTATATTAGTTTGTGTGGTGTTCATATATGGCTTTCTCAGCTTTCTGACTCCTTTACAAATACAGTAAAGCACATGGGAACTTACTAGTGAAACTTGAAAATGCTCAACGGTTTCAGTTAGGAAACACATACTTACTGTTTTCTCCACTTTGATGCTCTGATTGCGCTTTACCTCTACCATAGGACATTTTAGCCAATGGCATAGTTCATGTAGACTTGCAAAAATCCTTTGTCAATGAATAACTTAAAATTTTTCTTTTTATGCTACAGCTTCCAAAAATTCTCATAGATAGATAGTTTCTGTGAAAGACAACTATGCTATGGTTCCTAGCCTTTGTTAGATTATGATCTCTCAAATATTTTTTTCTGAATTTTAATGATCTAGATTCGTGCCTAGGTCTTTCAGTGAAAGGAAATATATATTCTTGCTTCCTATTTACTCTTCACAATTAAGGTACAAGCTGAAGTGTAGATCAGGTTCCAGATTTTGAACCTGTGCTTGGTATATCTGAGCAATCTGTGTCCTTCTATTTTTATATTGTTTGCATCAATGCTGATTGCTGCTTCTTCACTATGTACATCATCTTAAAACTAACATAATTAGTTTTGTAGTTGCCATTCAATGGTTTTTTAGCTCATATGCTGCAGATCAGAGGACAGAATAGACAGGCTACATAGGGCAATCAGGATCAAGCAGCTGAAGTAATGAATATAATTTCATCTCTGTAGTCTCCTTGACAGGCCATCTTCAGCATCTTTTTTGTTTTAGGATTCTTACAGTCACTATCCATGATACTTTGTTGTCTTTGTTTACAGGCTTGTGCTCTGATAATTTATAGTAATTTTCTCTCTTTCAGGAAAAAATGATAATTTTTAATGTCCTGGCTGGATGCTGTTAATTTATTTTCTGAGAAATGAAGTTGCACTTCGGGCATCTGCATCTCTGGCATTTCCTTACAGTTTGTGATTGTATTTTGCCAAGTGCTGATGCAGTATAAAGCTATAGGTAACCATATTTGTTCCCAGATGTGTCATTTGGGACATGTGTGACTTAGGCTAATTTTATTTCCCAGATTGCCACATTTGTGGGAAAATTTAGAGCTTATAGAATTTGGTCTCATGCTACTGCTTGTAGAAGTTATCAGTTTCTGAATCTGTTGATTATGATGTTTTAAGTAAAAGTATTAATGCTTGCCCAATTTTTGTGCTATCTCGAGGTGCTGCGGTTTCCCCCTCTAACGTACATATATGCATACATGTAGGTGTTTGGTAGAGGAGAGGGAATTAGAAAGCTTTGTGCCTATCTGTAAGAACTTTTCGTTGTTATCCAATTAAGATATGTTTCATTACCTCTTTGCGCCGTTAACCTGTTCATGTTTTTCCACTCTGCTTTTTCTGAATGGCTGTGTCCTGGTTTATCTCCAGTTTTCTTTTTCTTCACCCTGAGCGAGCACAGGACTGGAGTAAAAGGGAGAGCTCGCTCTCTTTACTGGTTTTTCCTGCAGCATTGAACAGTAAGTAAGCAGAGCCATTTGTCCAGCAGGTCACATTCCTTTACCCTTTCTGCAATTTCCCCGGAGTTGAAATATTTTGGGTGATGTCCCCAGCACAACACTCTTGATGACACTTCTCTTTGTATTGTTTCTCTGAGCTGCTTCTGTGGCTGCATACTGACAGTAACTTTTACTGTGGGTGTTCTTCCCCTCAGAATTGTTGCGTTTGAGTAATTATACTGCCCATTGTAACACCTAGATAGTGCTGTAATAATTAATACTGGTTGGACAGAAGATAGTGAGGAGCTGGTACTGAGGTTTCTGCTGCTGTACCCTGAATACGGCTAGGGGATTTGGGGTTCTCTGTGCAGAGAGAAAAGAGTTTTGTGGGAGATGCTAAAAAGTTACCAGATCTCTGCACCACACAGAAATAAAAGCCTAGTCTTTGGCAATACAGATGTAGGAAAGAAACAAACCTCTGATGAACAAAAGAAAAAAAGTTGTAGGGATGGGGGGGATAATATTCTGAATGAAAAAACTGTAAGCAAACTAAGGGTAGGATAAATGGAAACAAAAATGGCATCCTCACAGACAAGTTGTTTTTCTGTGGTGTGTGGGTTTCCCCCCCACCTCCTACTGCCATCCTATTCCTGTTTGTGTCAAGATGTTGAGCTTATAGTTTTACTTCCAGCTGAGGAGGACTGGGCATGATTCCAGTGTTAGCTATAGCCAGGCTTTTTTCCTCCCTCAGGCCTCTCAAGTAAAGTGTACATGCAGCCTTAGAGTAAAGCCCTGCATATAGTGCTTGCCCTTTAGGATCAGTGTTGTCGCAAAGACAGCCTGATTCATTAATTTAACTTAGTTGGTGTTTTCTGACTCGCATGCTGTATGCATGGAATGTTATTGAGAAACTTTTCCACGGAAGAGCCAAACTACTTTATAGTAAAGCAAGTTATCTTATCTAAAGTAAAGACTCATATATGTGGAACTGAGAGAAGGTTGAACAGGTTCTCACTCTAATGATTTCTGACTAATCTTAGTAATTACGGGAATGTAAGTGTATGCAAGATGCTACTCATTTTCTGAATACAGAATAAAATAACCAGTCATGCTTTTTTTTTTTTTGGTATTGCAAATTTTAGAAATTCCAACTCTTTATGTATGATGGAAGAAGACATTACTGTTTTAAGGCAGCTGCTTAGCAACACTGCTTTGCTGTTTCGCAATCAGCCAGCTCTTCCCACACACCGCAATGAAATGTACGTCATTTCACGGTGACTTGTATTCCAGCTTTTCTTTTGAGTTAGTCTTAGATCTCAAAGAAAATGAAATAATAAGAGTTGGAAAGAGTAACAGGAACCTTTGGTGTCTTAACTGAACTTTTTTATAATAGGATGATTAATGCTTTAATATCCTTCTGCAATAACCACGTTCCAGAAGTTCTGGCTAAGAAAACTTGGGTGGAGCCCAAGAGCTAATTCAAACCACTTGGGGAAACCCCTGTGAAGATCCCCCCTCAGTTGGGTCCCAGCATTTGATGTATAGCTTCTTTATAAATGTGTGCATGGTCATATTTCCTCTCACTCCTCCACTGCCCAAACTCTTAATTTTCAGTAGCAGGAGAGGTTGCATTTGGTAAGTCTGGGTGCTGGAGAAGATAAGCAGTGAAAGCAGAATTCATCAAGCCATCTGCGTACATGAACAGAGATACAGGAATCAGAGGAAGTAAACACAGGAATCCTAATTTCAAGTTTGAGATTGAAATCACCAAACCACTCTACTTACTGGCAACTACTGAACACTTTGCTGTACTTAGAGCTTTAATGCAGATTACAAAAGCCTATCTCTCAATTCATGTCAGTGAAGCACAGATAAGGTGATAAAAAGACACTTTATGGTTTTTCATGTACTATCATGTACCACTTGGTAGTGGTCAATGGCTCAATGTCCAGATGGAGATTGGTGACAAGTGGCATCCTGCAGGGATCCGTATTGGGACCGGTACTGTTTAATATCTTCATCAATGACATAGACAGTGGGATCGAGTGCACCCTCAGCAAGTTTGCAGATGACACCAAGCTGAGTGGTGTGGTCGACACGCCAGAGGGACGGGATGCCATCCAGAGGGACCTGGACAAGCTCGAGAAGTGGGCCCGTGTGAACCTCATGAGGTTTAACAAGGCCAAGTGCAAAGTCCTGCACCTGGGTCGGGGTAACCCCCGGTATCAATACAGGCTGGGGGATGAAGGGATTGAGAGCAGCCCCTGGGGAGAAGGACTTGGGGGTACTGGTGGATGAAAAGCTGGACGTGAGCCAGCAATGCGCGCTCGCAGCCCAGAAGGCCAGTCGTATCCTGGCCTGCATCAAAAGCAGCGTGGCCAGCAGGTCGAGGGAGGTGATTCTGCCCTTCTACTCTGCTCTGGTGAGGCTCCACCTGGAGTACTGCGTCCAGCTCTGGAGCCCTCAGCATAAGAAAGACACGGACCTGTTGGAGCGGGTCCAGAAGAGGGCCATGAAAACGATCAAGGGGATGGAACACCTCTCCTATGAAGAAAGGCTGAGAGAGTTGGGGTTGTTCAGCCTGGAGAAGAGAAGGCTTCGGGGAGGCCTTATTGCAGCCTATCAGTACTTAAAGGGGGCTTGTAAGACAGATGGCGGCAAACTTTTTAGCAGGGCCTGTTGCGACAGGACAAGGGGGAATGGCTTTAAACTAAGGGGGGGTAGATTTAGACTAGATATAAGGAAGAAATGTTTTACGCTGGGGGTGGTGAAACCCTGGCACAGGTTGCCCAGAGAGGTGGTGGATGCCCCATCCCTGGAAACATTCAAGGTCAGGTTGGACGGGTCTCTGAGCAACCTGATCTAGTTGAAGATGTCCCTGCCCACGGCAGGGGGGTTGGACTAGATGACCTTTAGAGGTCCCTTCCAACCCAAACTATTCTATGATTCTATGATCGTGGAGTCTAAGATAGATTAAAAAAATCTTTTTTTTCAGCAGGGCTAAAACTGACTGTTCTAATACTAGGTTTTAAATTTTTTTCAGTCATGTAACAGTAAAATAAAGCAATCTTTTTCCATTCTATGCATTTCATTAGAGACATTGAAATATAAAGCTAAGATTTCAAAGTGATGTACTGGTCTGAATTGCTGATTGTTCATACAGTAATGTATTACTCAAAACAATCATTGAATAATAAACCGTTGCAAATCCTCTAAGTTAAGGATAAACAACATATAATTAAGTACGAATTAATTTTTTTCTTGTGGATTCACTTGTACTGGGAGCAAACCAGCTTTTTAAGAGATTGGTGTAGGATTTAGTCTTGCGACTTGAAAGTTGAGGGCAGTCAGTCCTGTTAAGTTCAGGCTTTTAACAGGCAGTGAGGGAGGAGTATCTGACAAAAATAACTTAACCAGACCATGGTGGATGTGCTGCTTTAGTACAGTGTTCTGCATATGGAGAAGAAACAACTTCTCATCATACTCTTAGGAACGGACCAAGTTTGTCCAGCTTTTTCTATTATGTACTTTATGATCTAGGCATTGTTGTGTTCCCAGACCTGCTAGGTAAAATTATCAGATGATGATTTTCACAGGACAAGAATAGGAAATAGTGTAAGAAAAAACTTGACTCTTTTACAGGAAATGGTTTTTAATGTTTCCTTTCAGTACTGTTGTCACTGCAGGTGGAACTAAAATGGAATGAGTCTCTTTAAAAGGATGAAAGCATGGGTTTCTGCAATGTAACAAGTATAGCATGTAATTTTTTTGTGTGTGTGAAAAAGCAATTTAGTACAAGGCTTCATATCCAAATTGGTAGAAGTGATTTATCCAAGTAAAATACCCTTTCAGAAGAGATCAAAATAGCGTTGCAGAGCCATGTTAACTGGAATGTATTTCTTTGATAAAATTATGCCATACCAAAAATCTTTTACACTACTCTGTTATTTGGTAAACTAAAATGGGATGTTACCTGTAATTTGATGAATCATGAACTTCGGGAATTGGCCTAAATTTCCTTTGTTGTGACAAATGATACTGCTGCGAGAGAGGTCTCAAGAATACCAAGTACTTCTAAGTTGTTAGTCACTGAAACTTAATAATGGTGGGGAAAACTAGTGATTGTAAAATAGGTATGTGACTTACCTTGTTTAAAATTTAACTTTGAAGCTTCTTACAATTTATGAATGTAAAAGACTTAAAGAACCGTTAAAATAAGCTCTGGTTATATTCCTATTGGAAAAAGCTGATTACTTTCTACCAATAGCTAAACATGCTTAAGGATAGAAATAGTATTTAGAATTCCTGAAGAAGTTGGTACACTGAGGTCACAGATTGCTTCTCAAATTGTTTAGCCAAAAAAGGAGATAGTAAGGTTTTAGAGATGTGGGCCTTCCTCCTTGACCTGTTTGTTCAGTATCATTAAAACACACTAAATTATTAAATTAACCTCGTATTAAATAACATGGATGTTAATATTTGCTTTTTACTTCTGTGAGCCTGAATATATATCTAGAAGACCATAAGGTGCTTGCTGTTATGGTTGCCTTTGCTAAATCCTCTTCTTTCCGCGTGACATGTAATCTTCTGTTGTCGTTTGGAAATCATAGTTGCTTGTCTTCAGTCATGTATTTCGCAGTGCCAGGATGTTTAGATGTTGGTATAGCGGTGCTCTCTGTCCTGTGTGAGGCTTTGTGATGTTTTCTTAGCTTGTGTTATATTTGCCGTAGAAAGGCTGAGCAGCACCAGGGTGTTAATTAGGCTTTTTGCAATGTATTAATTAAATTTTATAAATGCATGTTGAGTAGATCCAGTGGAACCGGTTTTTGAAGTAAAATACAAACACTATGCACTCAGACTTCCTCCATAAACAAATGATTGTGATTCATCTTGCAGTATTTCATGAACTGTAGGGTTCTTTCCTGGTTAGTTGTCTGTTCAATGAACACAGGGGTTGGCTTGCACACTCTCCATTTCATATATGTAACAGGCACTAAAATGATACCAAAAATAGTTTCCTACTTTTGTTTCTTCTTTGAAGATCCCTTGTAAGGTGATACTGAGATTCTCAAGAGCGAACAATTTGTTAAACACAAGGGTGGAGTTGATAAAACTGTACCGGCAGAGGCAGAAATGCATATTTTCATATTTGGCACCTGTGTTCTGTACTTGATGGCAATCTATAAATATTTACATACTGCAAAAGTAAATGAGTTATTGTGGTAGCTGTTGCTGTTTCTTGCTTTGACAGGAATGAGGTGACTCTGGGTGTCTGAGTTTAGTCACAGACTATACACACAAGCGCAGAGCGTTGCATGCGCAGCGTCTGCTGAAGCTGCCATTTTGTCATCTCAGAAGGAGTATGTTCAAACCTCCTTCTCTTTTTTTTGTTCCTGCATGCTTATGCTTTACAGTATTAACTGATAGTTGGGGAGGAGCATTTCCATTCATCACATTTTTCAGTATCAGTGTTTCAACAGTTTTTCGTTTGAGCTGCATATGTGTTGTAAGATTTTCCTGAGGACCTGTTTCATACAGAGCATCCACCAGAACTCTTGTGTGTCATACTTTGTTTCGTAAGAAGAGCTCAGAGGGCCCCATGTAAGATGGTCAGTGTTGTGACAAGTATTGTACAAATGGAAGTCAAGGCAGGGAAGGGGTATTCTGGATTTGAGGAAGATGGGTGTGCTACCTGTCTCCCACTGAAAGTATCCATTTCTCTACGGTAGAGCTGGGACACTGAATAGCCTAGAGAGCTGTCCACCACTAACGTTGGCCAGAAAATGTCACCCAGGCCATGAGGGAGCAGATCCTATTGACACACCAGCTCTGGGAGAAAGGGAGCTGAAGTTCTGCATTTGCAGTGTTATGTGGCTGGCTTGGTGGTCTATGAACACTTCCTGCATTTCATTAAACGCTATGTATGAATTTGATACTCTTAACAGGCAGTATAACAGCTGGATGAGCTCTTGCATAGTAATAGTATTGTTTTAAAGCATGTGCCAGATGTAGGGGCTTATTGCCCGCAGGCACTGGTCTGTACAGCTGCTAATATCAGCTTTCTACACTCTCGTTCTGTCTGTAGCACGATTTTTCTCCTTCTTGCTTCCTCAGATGTTATCCACCTCAGCAAACTCTGTCTCCTTTGCACTCTGAGGGCCTGTCGTGGTGGTGACGGTCCCAGTTAAGCAACGGTTAAATCTGACCACCTTCCCTTCCCATAATCTCTGGGTTTACTGCTGTGCTGTGTCACTTCTATAGAAATCTTCCCTGAGCTGATGCACTCAATGCTTCTGGGATGTTCGTAACAAATCTGTAAGTTGTTGGATGGACTGTGAGGTTAACAGGAGATGGATGGGTGCTCATTAGAGGTTTCAAATTAAAATGCTGACAAGCTGGAGCTGCTGCATTGCACCTGTTGCGTTGTTCGTGCTGCTGCTGTTGCAGCTGCTGCCTCTATCCCTCCTGTGTTCCTCAATGCAAAATCTGCATCTCTAAGAACTGAGGCTCTGGAGAACTTAACTGTGACCTCTTTGGAACAGCAGATTGTCTTCCTGTTGTATAACAACTGCCAATGGTATTGTGCCCATCAGGGCCTCGGAGCGTTACTGCTATACATTTAATAAATAATAAACCGATATATGTTAAGGGAATCCAGATGATTTAAAGTTTCTGCTGCTTACTAGGGGGGATTTAGGATTATCTGTTGGAGTCAGTTTTGGGACATGTTGAAAGAACCATTTACATTTACATTCTAAGAAGAGAGTGTCTTGCACTAATGAATGAGGGTTTCTTTAATCATATTGTTCTCACTATAGTGCTTAAGCAAAAAAGCATTTCAGAAGCATTCAATAGTTAAAAGTTTAGCTGGTCTCTGTTTCTTACACTAGCCTTAAAATTTCTCACTGTTTCTAGCATTGTCTGTGTTCCACAGGAAAGATTAAGTATATTAGCATAGAGACACTTGTAGCATGTTTTATAGATGTATTTTGAACCTGCTTGCCGTCAAGCTTGTCTATACTAATGTTCCCACCTGGGACAGCAATGCTAACAAACATTAACTTTTTTTAAACACCTGTAAAAGCTGTCAGATTTTCTTCTGGTGAGTGATACTCATATATGTAAAAACCACACTCCCTGCCCAACATGGTGGCAGTCCAAATAGAACAAGAAACAAACCATAAAGGGTGGGGAAGAGAGAACAAACATGTTTATTTTTAGACAGGAATCAATAGATGGGTTTGGTATATTTTTCAGGATTAGGTTTGTGGTTGCTTTTTGTTGTGTGGGTTTTGTTTCTTTTACAGGTATGTAGCTTTGACCTGAGATGTGCCTTTGTTTAGAACCAGTTCAGTGCCCTCAGAGCAGTGAGATGTCCAGACAAAAAGGAATTTCGTCTAGTCCTTCTTTTGAGGAAAACATAACAGAAAAGGAACAGAGTACAGGCATACAGCAGATCTCATGCTGAATGTCAGTTAGGAACATCACGCTCTGGGAAGAGGGCTAACGTGAAACTGGGCTGTGTAAGCAGGATGTTGGCTGCAAGATGTGAAAAGTCTGGTTAGTGCAAATAAACCTTTAGCTGGAGTAACATGTCTAGTTCTCAATACTGCAGGTCATAAAGGATGAGAGAGTCCAGAAGGTCCAAAGGGGAGTGATGAGAGTGGTCAGACTCCTAGAAAGAATGCGGGAAAGGGCTGGATAAGCGGATCTTGTTTATTCTAGAAAAGACGACTGATGGGACACATGATAAGTCTTCAAAGAAGTAAAAAAGTTGCTATATAGAGGAGAGGAACAAACTTTTCTGTTTCCATTGTGAGGGGGACAGGGAGTACCAAGTTTAAATTGTGGCAGAGGAAATCTAGATCAGTTGTTAAGAAAAGTATTCCTTTCTAATAGTAAGTGTAGTCACGCACTGGAATAGATTGCTTAGGGAGGTTGTGAAGTCTCCAGCATTAACAGTCTTTTTTAAAAGAATAGTTTGGAGAAGTAGTGACACTTATTATTGATTCAGCCTTGGAAGAAGAAAGGATTGGTGACTTCCCAAGGTTCCCTCTCAATCCTTTTTCTAGATGTCTTTAAAAAAAAAAAAAAGAGGTGTTAAAGTAATGCAGGGATATCCTGGAAAAAGAGCAAGAATTTACAGTGTGGCTTTGCAAAACGTACTGTTTTACATCCATTCCTGTTTTCTTTCACGTTTGAAATATTTTGGTAGTTTAAGTTGTGTAAAATGTATCGTGAGTCGAACTGTTGAACTGTGTATTATCCCTGATTTTTTTGTAACCACTTTATTAGAAGGATGGTATGTATAAAAAGAAACTTGTATAAAATAAAAAAAAGACTGCATTCAGGCAACTATGAGTTTTGTAATTTCTCCAATAGTTCAAAAACATCTTTGATGTTTTTATATCTTAAGCTGAAACAGTATCACTTTGGTGGCAGCCCAGACCATCGTATGTGAGTTATAAGTTTATAAATATGAAAATAATTTGAGATTTCAAAAAAGCGCTACGTTCATTTTAAGTGGCGAAGTTATTACAATCCAAATCTGTCATTGGCTGGAAAAGCTAACAAAGGCAGAAAAAATGCATTTCAAATAAAAACCTTATCCATCTGGTATTGTTTATGTCTTGCAACTGTATTGTACTGGTCATCACTTAGTCCACATGATCGACATATGATTGTTCAGGGGTGTTTTTTTGTCTTGGTTTATAGATGACTTTGATGAGCTTGTGGTGAGTAACAATGATGTTGTGCTCAAAAATATCGCTGAAGATTTGCGGAATCATTTACCCATCGAGGCAATGTTTAATTCGGAACATCAAGCTATTCAGAAAGTAAGCTAATTGTTATGGTCTCCTTTTGCTGAACCACATCATTCATTTGGGGACTATGCTGATTTCAGTTATAGTAGTAGTTCGTAATAGAGAATGAGCACTGGCTTGAGGTATAGGTAATCTCAGTTTGGTTCTCAGGTCTATTGCTGCATGATTGTGTGACCCCAAGAAAGTTGCTTCATAGTTCTTAATACTTTGATCATAAGTTATTTGGCATAGCTTTCATTCTGTGTGATATGGCACCTGTCACAGTGATTCTTTAATGCTAGCTCCATAATAGACTCTAACAGCCCCCTTAAAGAAAACAGAAATACAGGGCCGGTGTTGCGCTGTTGCCATAATGTGGGCAACCCAGAAATGATTTCCAGCTCTTTTCAGATTCTGATGGCTCAGAAAGAGGTGGGCTGTGAGCCCTGTGGGAGGGGAGAGCACCTTTTCTACTTGAGCTGTCAATATAGGTGGAAAGCTAATGCGTTTCCCAGAAAAGTGGTGTGTGGCTCTTAAACGGGAAAAGTGGATTGGCCACATGCAGCAAGCCTGGGAGAGGGAAGAAGGAGGAGTAGGAGGATGAAGATTATACCCCTTGAAATGATGAGAAGGCAAGCATCCCAACTGGTATGCTTTTGATTGAAAATGACACCCGTGTTAATCAGGGGTGTTTCTAGATTTGAGGCATAAGGCATGAAGATGAAAATACTCAGACAGTTGAAGTTGAGAAGCAAAATTGCCCTTTCTCCTAAATTTAAGTTACGTTCTCCTCATTAAAGTGGAAGAGAAAAAGCTTCGTTTACCCTGTACCTCCTCTATAGCCAAGCAAGCACTAAGGAGACAAAATTAACAACAGGTCTCCTACTCAGCTGTCGAAACCAGCTTGCTTTCCTTTGTCGACTTCCACTTACTGGTTATTTCAGTGGAATTTGATGATCCAGTTTACATGCAGGATTTCTGTGGTTTAATTTTGATTTGTAACTTTTGCGTGGGGAAAAACTTGGATCTCAGGGATTTTGGGAAAGGTAGGATGGTGAGACAATTAACTGTGTAACAGTGTAAGTGAAATTAAGAGACTTGGTTCTGCCTTTCTTAGGTTTTGTTCCTCTTCTCAGATACACCAGCATCCACTGCCCATGATTCATGTTGATGCATTCCTTTATGATGATGATTTTGTTGATTCATTGTGTGAGGAGGGGAAAATGAGTAGGAGCTACTGCACAGAGTGTGGCTCATACAAGACTGCATCTTTAGGTAAGTGCTCTTTTGGGAACACGAGAAACAAATTCAGTTTAACTAAACTGGTTTGTGCAGTGACTCAGCTGGACAACACAACATCCAGCTGATGGAGGACTTTGTCCAGGCTGGTGCAGTACACAGGCCAGAATTATTTCCCATAACCAAAGGAAGGAGACTCCTACACACGTAAGTTGAATTAATTTGCAGTGTATGAGTGACACTAATTGCCCACAAAAACTGGGCAGGGAAGAGGCAGGGCTATGTACCACTGAAAAAGAAGATGCAAGAGGAAGACAATACTGTAGGAGTCCATGCAGTACCCTCAGTCTCCTCTCGTGCTGAAAAGCAGTAGAAAGCACCATCTGTCTTAAAGCTTGTGTGTGGTGTGGTACAGATCAGTGCTGTCGCCAGTATAGCACAGGCATTGAAGGAGGAATGGTTTATATGGAGGACATTCCATTCCTTAAAACCTTGGAGTTGAAATTCAAGCTATTAATATGTCTGCCCATAAAAAGGTTTGCATGAATTGTGTTGAGCCTTAGGTACACGTTTCCTTTTTCACTTAAGCAATTCCAAGTTACTTTGTTTTGTATTCTTTAGTATACCTCACTGTGCAGAAAAAGGTAATTCAGTTTCATGAAGGATTTCAAAATTCTCCATGTAAGGGAAAGAATCCCCAGACTCGGGACAGACTACTGGCCAGGCTACCTCCGATCTGCAAACCCTGGTTTTCCAGGGTCCCCAACACTAGTTCAGGCAGGAAACCATACAGGTTTTCAGTGATGATAACTCTTCAGATTAATATTTCATTGGTTAATAACGCAGTAGTTAGTACTGCCCACCCAACACCTTTGTTCTGTTCTTATTTCCCAGAGTTTATTTCGCATTCCTTTTCCCTCATGGAACTGAAGTTTCTTTATCAACATGTACTGCCTGACCTGACAGGAAAGGTAGTGGTTGACGTTGGCTCCAGGCTTGGTGCAGTGCTATTTGCGGTAACTTCCAGCACAGGAATTCATATTTTATTACTGTGACAAACATTTTTCCCTCTTCTCTGACTGCCTACTCTCGTTACTCCATCTTGGACGGGTCATACTGAGAGGCACCTCTGATCTGACTCTCTGAACAGTGTAAGGTGCTGTTTACTAGCGATTTCAGTTCTTGTTCTGTTCCTCACAAGAGGGAATACAAATGATCTTGCTTATGGAGAGGAAAAGTCTGTTGTCCAACAGAGTAGCATATTGCTGTCACACATGCTGCTCTTTTGCTAGTTCCTGCTCTGTCTCTCCTTCGTAAGTAAGTTTGTCCTCTCTGTCTTGACCATGTCTATATATAGATCAGTTATGTTAAATTCCTTTATGAAGCTGACAAACTGTTAAATTACACAGAGGAAGACTTTGATATGAATTTGTCTCCAAAAACATATTGTCCTGCTCTGCGTTTTAAAATGCACATAAAATACTTCATCCAGAAACTTGAGTGCAATTTTGATTGCTTTTGGCATGGCTGGTGCAACATATGGCCAACAGCAATGCAAAACACACATTACAACTTTCTTAAAAAAGTCAATGGCTGTTTAGGGCTCAATCTTGGAAACGCTTGAGCATGTAATTTTACTCATCTGAATAATCTAATTTTGGGACTACTCAAATGAGGAAAGTTACTCCCATTTGTAAATATTTGCAGCATTGGGTCCTTAAATGGTAACACTTTTGCTAGCCTGAATTTGTTTTAAAGTACTTAAATGCTTATCTTGTTATAGTAGAAGATAGTCTCAAGATAAAGCAGGGGAAACGTTTTTAAAAAAGAATTCTCATTTTTAATCATGTTCTTGGCTTGTATTGGAGGAGAGGTGACTTCACAGGTTGCTTTTCTACTCTCTGAGTTGAATGCTTTCAGAAAACGTTGATAATTACATTGTAGTACGTAGATATCTCAGCTATTCTGTATCTTTAGCATTGTCTGTTTGCCTTTGCCATTGTTGGCAAAGTGTAATTATGGTGTTCAGTGGAGACAGTGGCACTTAAAGCAGTATCTTCATTAGGGCCCTGTAGGCTCAAGTATTTGTACTTGTTTTTTCCCTAACATCTCCAACAACTTTCCAAAATCTCAGCCCAAAACTGAACCATTATTTTGGGCTTATTATTGAGGGATAATTTATCTTTTTTCATATGTACCTGTATGAAGCACCTGAAAATGACAGTAATACAATATTTAGGGGTGCTGACAAAGACTCTGTACCAAAATATCCCATTATATTACTAGTACATGTCCTCCATTTTCACTCAGTTTGACTATGTGTATGTCTCATGGTTGTTTTTTTTTCTCTTGCTATTTTCTTCTTACATTCTCCCAAGAAACAAAAATGTACAGAGTCTTTTCCTTTCACACTATTTCTGTAACTTGGTTTGTACTGCTTTTTTCCTTAGACCATTTTCCACCTATTTTGCAATTGAAGTGAAGTTGGAGCTTTCCTTTTCTTTTCATTATTGTGACATGTCCTTTTGGATCTCTTATTAAAATTCGTGAGACCTAAGTGGGAATTGCCAAATCAAGGGAAGGGCTTAGCTCTGAAAAACATGTCACGTCCACTGAAAGACATTTCTCAACTTGCTGTTTTAAAATGCTTTCTTAATCTTAACCTGTGTTTCATTTTTTCCATTTTAATTGAAACTTTTGAACTTGTTTTAAAGGCATCACAGTTTCTAAATTTCCTTTTCCTAATGTAGGGTTATCTTTATAGCTCAGCATCCCAACTATATGGAGTAGAAATGAATGGAGACTTTTGCCAGTTGCAAGAAATGATGATTACAAAATACCAGTTCATTGACAGAATAAAGGTAACTAAATAGATGGTTTAGTGTGTATATTTTTAACCACTGTGTACTAAGTATCCTGTTCATGTGCATGGCTGGTAAATCAGCATTCTGAGAAGTTGTTTCTGCCTTTGTTTGTTTTGGTCCTAAACAAAGGCTTTGCATTGGGAAAAAAAGAAAAAAATCTCATAGCAGAGAGGAAGAGGGAGATTATCAAAATATGATAACGTGTTGAATCGCTTAGCCTTTTTCCTGAATAGACTTACCTACTGGCTCATGCAAAACAGATATGTCTTAGCTGTTTCTCCCAGTGAAATCAATGATGTTATTGCCACTAACTTCTGTGAAACTGAAGTGTATAAAGGGTTTCTGTCATGAATAACAAAACTAAATGTCTGTGTTTCATTAACATTAGCAGAAAGATGTTTGTAGAATTTGCAAATTTGCACTTAAGAACACCTAAAGGACTTATGGCTATTGGTATTTCCTTTCTTGGAATGTCAGTGCATATGTACCTTCCGCAAACAAAATGGGTTTCAAACAATGCGATATCATCATGGGAACCATTTCCGTATTCCCATTATGGAAATAACTACTACTATTTTAATGAGAAAAAATACTTTTTGTTTGTTTGTTTTTCCTTTCTGGGGAATACCAGTTATTTTGTTACCAGCAAAAGTGGGTAAGTAGAGTATGCTGGGTAGAATACTGACTTTAATCCTGTGTTGTATGCATGTGCTTTTGAATGGAGTCACACAAAATGCTGGGTGTAGTAATTTCTTGGGAATTGAAGTAACCAATTTTAAACTGGAAAGAAATAATAAACATAAAATATTTAACACAGGGTAAGCAATATCATTGGGTTGCCCAATTCAATCCCAGTTGCTGCCAGTTTATCTATAACCTTTGGTTTTTGCATATGTTTTATGTTCATAACAGCTTATTGTGATGAGACTGAAAATGCAGTTAGGAACTCTGTCAAGTTAATTCAGTGGAGCTGGAGACCTATATGCATGCTTTTCAGCCTTCTATATTCTTTATTATAAGTCTTTTTGGTTTTCCTTCGCACCTTGTAATTCTGCTGAAGTATTCATTTCAGAGCATAAAGATAAGAAAATAATGTGTTTTCAAAGCAGTGCCTGAGGACTTAGCTATTTGAGTCTCATTAGATGCTAATTTAGTCATGTGACTCTTGTTACCACACTTTGAACATTTCAATTTTAGATTTTTATTTCATGCCCAAATGAATCCTCTCTAGAGATACATAACAGCTTGAAAAATAGTCAGAATCCAGTTGCTGATAATAACTTATGACACAAATTTGAAAAACTTTTAAAAGACCCTTCTTGAATAACGATTGTTTTTTCAGAATATTCTGAATTTTTATTAGAGTATGTTCCCAAAGAACAGCAGGGTGGAATGATATCTTCAGTGGCTAAATCTCTGAGTGAACCTTGTGTTTCTTTGGTCAACATTTGGTTTGTTAAAGTACATAGAAAGTTGTTCAGCATCTCTTGCCATTTGAGCAAACAGATGCTGGGAGGAAAGTAAACAGTTCAACAGATCTTAGGAAACTTGAGACCTCAATTCAGAAATTGCCTGTAATCATGAAAGGCTTGGTGTGTATTCCATTGGGCAACAGGGCTGTTTTAAAATCAGTTGCTGCTCCCTCTGTTGTGCCAGCACACAGCCAGGCGGGTCAGGGAAATGGTCCAGCTGAAAAAGAACCCAGCAAAAAAAGTGGTGTTTTGGCTGGAGCAAAACCTGGGTCTGGGTGGTGGTGCAGCCATGCATGCTTATGTGGTCCCACATTCCCCAGCAGGAATGAGGATGTCTTTGGGGAGAATGGGGTGCTTAGGTCACTTTAGTCGGCACAGTCACCTACTCTGTAAATGCAGACTAATTTTAAGTGTTACTCAAGTCAAGGAAACATCAACATATGTTCAAAGTTTTCCAGTAGTTTAAGCGTCTTTCTGAATTGAGGCTTAAAATACTAGTACTGCCGTTAGTAGGGCATGAAGAAAATTTAGTGCTAATCATGACTGCCTGTGCTGCAAGAAGTCCACTGGTGGAATAGTCCACCAGTCACTTGTATTTGGACTAAAGGACTGCTGCTCAGGTTTTTTGTACAGAAACCCTGTGGTTTTGTTATTTTTTCCCCTTGAAAATACGAAAGTAAAGTAAAATGTCTCCCAAGCCTCAGAAATAGTGATCCAAATCCCACTTACAATCTAGGTAAACCTGGGTTCTGATACATGAGTTCTGGCAGATCTAGCTGAGGCATGTTTTGCCCTAGCTGCCAGGGGAGCTAACAACCTGTGGGAGGCTGTTGCCTCTGTAACAGGGCAGCAGTCAAGCCTGTATCCATAATATCTCTACCACCCCAGTTCATAGTCTTTCATTTTAATCTACAGTTAGCAGTGGGCTTATGCAGAGGATATGAGTTGACAACCAGGACCTACTGTATTTAGGACTGCGGATGGTGGCCTGAGTGGTCTGTCTTCTTTCTCTGCTGCCTGAATGCTTGAACTTCTTAATCAGCTCCTGTACTGCTACAGTTTACAGTGCGCTGTTTTAAGATAAATTATCGCCAACCTTAATTGTCCTAAAAAGCTCTAACTTTCATGAACTAGTGGATAAATAGTTCAGATGTCCACACGCTAGAGGCGAAAGCAGCAATTTGTCCAGTCATTCTGACAACTAAACTGTTGCTATTTCTCAGTGAGATAGAGCCTTCAAACACTAACCTGCCAGTTCTGGGTAAGCTACAAGAACACAGTTGCTTCCTTTCCACTCACTACAGGCAGTGGGGAACAACTTGGCATGGTAATGTGTTTAAGGAGATAAAGCTGTTTGTTTTACTGAGTCAGAGCACTTGCAGAGAAGCCATGGAATATAGCTCTCAAAGGTAAAATGCTGTGATGCCTAATTTTTTATGAACGGTAGAGTTTTGTTTCTGTTATTACTGATACTGAAATATTTAGCTATAATTGCAATTGCTATAATGCATTCTGATAGCATGAACCAGAGTCATAAACTGTGGCAACTCGTCATTTTTTCCACACTTGAACCCTTACAAGTTGCAAGGTTGGTAGTATCTCTTTCCTCTGTCAATCAGAACGGCACGCTTTGTGTGTTCGTTGTGAGGAGGAATACATAATTTACCCTCCCAACAAGTATTGATATATAGTTAAGTGGGCAAAACGTTTTTCAACAGATAAGTATTTTTAATCTTCTATACTAACATTCAGCTTTCCTGTCAGAATTAGGAATTTGTTTTTACATCTGTCCAATATTGGAAGGATTTGACAAAACATGAAATGTTGAATCCGTCAGGTTAGTATATTCCCAGGACAACCTAGTAATAGGTCACACAGGAAAGGAAAGTTGTTCAGATTTTCTGTCCATTTTCAACATATGGGGATGCACTTTGAAAAAAATTTGTGGAATGCAAGTAATATTCAGATTGGCTTTCTCTCCCTTATCCCTTCAAAAGATCTTTCAATTTATGTTTCTCCTCAGATTTAGGATGTGATGTATTTCTCCGTGTTTAAGAGGAAATCAAACACATCTTGTCAGAGTGTTAATGAGCATCCATATTTTCCTGTCACTATAATCTCACCTGTTTGAAAATGGCATGATGTGCTCATATCCTTTTTGGTAGGTGAAGGTAGGTGAAATCAAAGCAGCTCCTGTGCTGACTGGAGAGGCAGTTGTTTAGTAAGGTAAAGCACTTGCTGTCCTCCAGTGCCGCTGAGCATCCTGCCTTCCCAGCATTCCCAATCCCAATACGTCGTGAGAATTCAGCTGCCAAACCTGGGTCTGTAATGTCTTTTCTAGCTATAATCCTTTAGTAACCCACTGAGCCTGTGAAATGCCTTTTAATATCCTCAAAAAAGCTTCACCTCGCTTAGCTCCTTTCCTGAAATCAATGAGCATTTGTGATACAATACAGGTAAGTGAAATGTAACAGCCATCACATACATCATCTCCTCTTTTATGGCACACGGTGTTCTAGACCAAGTATCAGGTGTAGTTTATTTCACTTAATGTAATGAGTCGAGTATTTTAATTGGAGGAGATAAATCTGATTTTTATTTTTCATTTTTTAAAGCTTATTCTGTTTTTTTACTTCAGTTTTACCTACTATGAAGCCAGTGAAATACCCGTTTTTGTGACTGGTTCGAAATGGTGGTAGCAGGTGCTGTATTAGGTTGACAGGCTTCATGGCTACTTGGAGGCTGTATTTGTCTCTTAATTTATGCCTTATGAATTTTTTCTCCTTCAGGTGGTTCATGCAGACATCTGTACTCAGGCTTCACTCCTTCAGAAGGCTGATGTTGTTGTAATGAATAATGTCTTTGAATATTTTCTTGACAGACAGGAACAGGCCAGGTAACCTATGTGTCCAAACAAGTAATCTATTTCTTTGGCAATGTGTGTGTAACCTTGTGAGTTATGGAAAACCTTAAGGTTGTGCTTTTTGAAGTCACATACATAAATTACATAAGGAAATTGTTTTAAACTGCCTACACTTAATTGTTGTACTTAACTGCTAAGGTGTTATGGCAGTTGTTTGTTGTTAAACCCACTAAACACTGCTGCTTTGTTTACCCAAACCTTGCCCTGAATCCTTGTACTGATCTGTTAAAATAGTATCTTGCTGTTAAAGGATCTGAAATTACTATGTCAGCGTAAAGCTTAATCTTCAGAAAGAAGACAGGTCACTGACTTGTGGATGTCGGAGCTTTAATATAGATGCACTGCAAAACATGGTTATTAATGATATTTCTCATACATCTTCATAAGGATGTGGTAACAAACAAATGCGTGGCTAAGGTTCTTCTCTTTCAGGTACAAGTCACTCACAGATGAGCTTTTCCTAAACCAGCATTATCAGTTTAAAACGTAAATAACTTTACCATCCAAAGATACTGTGCCTTTAGAATGGGCAGTCAAAAAGAAGGGGTGCCTGTGTCTCCACCATCCCAGCCAACGGTCTGAC
This sequence comes from Aptenodytes patagonicus, assembly GCF_965638725.1. NCBI lineage: Eukaryota > Metazoa > Chordata > Aves > Sphenisciformes > Spheniscidae > Aptenodytes > Aptenodytes patagonicus. The sequence goes on along the minus strand of NC_134955.1, from coordinate 44,126,257 downwards.
ATTCACTAGCAGTTTCAGCTGAGGCTTGTCCTACTGCCCTTGATACCAGGCGGTAATAACCAGAGAGGCACAGAGTGGATGGGTGAAGGCTAGTGGGTGTTTCAAATTGCCAGGCGATTTGTTTCCAGGCACATGACTGAGAATTCATTTGATTCTTCAAGAACTCAGGGGTAGTGGTTTAATGTTGCATTAGTACCATGAAGACAAATGACATTTGAAGAATGCTGGAAATTAAATTCTTTTTAGTCTGAATTGTCGTGCTGTGAGAAATGATCTGACTTGCAAAATCAGAAAAAAGGAATGCTGGGGGCTGTATTTAAATACTCCGATTGCTAATGTCTTAAGAGAAGTATTTTGTCACGACTGCAAAGTACGTATGTAAAGAGCAGCTTGTTGTTAAGCTTAATAAAACAGTGTGCTCAGAGACTGGGTTTTCTTCAAAACCAAAAGTTTAAAGGGACCAAATGTCAATGTTTAGTCCTAGTCCGAAGTGAAGGTGTTGACAGTACAAAATGACATGCACGTATGTATCAGAGTTAAAAAGTTACAAAATCTAACGTTGTAAGACCATATACTCCCTCTGGTTTTAATACGAAGCTTGATTTTTGTTCATACAAAGATATTTGCTTAGATGTTAATAGTGACTGATAAGCATGTATAGCAAGTCTTTAAGCTTAGTCTATCTCTGACCACTAAACTGTAAAAGTGTTAGATTCATTTTATATCAAATGCGTTTTTTTTTCCTAAAAATTGGTGATCTACTTCTAAATATGTTTCAGAGCTTGGGAATTTATTGCTTGTAATATAAGGAAAAGAGGGTCCTTATTAGTGACAGTTCCAAGCCTTAAAGAATCGCTCTCAAAGTTCCAGGTAAGTTCCCTCAGGCAGTTTTAGCCAACACATTTTGTCACTTTCTGTGAAAGTGGCAGTTCTGTAGTTGAGGTTAGCTGCTTGCCAGTATTGCCGTGAGGAAGGATATGTAGTTTTGTGCGTAGATTAAAAGATGTAGGGCTCTGGATTCTGTTTCCGGGTTGACCACCACCACACATCTTCCTGTACTTTGAATTGTCCCCACCTGTAAAATGGAAATCCCAGCCTGTATCAGTAGGCTGCATGAGTCATTGTATTATCATGTCTGTTATTAACAATACCTTAGCTGTGAGGCTAAAAAAACCCCACAAAACTTTAGCAAAGCCATATTATGATGTGAGTAGGTTTTGTGATATCCCCTTCCATCAGACTTCTTCCTGGTATAGGGGTAGAACCTCAGAAGTACAGATGTATTTATAAACTTCTAGAGGCAAAACCTTGAAATGTTTTCTCCGTTTAGCTCTAAGTTTGCACATTGCCTTGAAACGTGACAAACTGTTTTGTTAAGCCAGTGAGAGAAAGGGACATATTAAAGAGGGACCATCCCTGAGGATACTCTCTCTTCTGACCTGCTGTCAGCATAGAAAATGACTCATAATATGCCAGTATGAGCTGTCAGAAGTACAGATTAGGGGGAGATGTGGTCTCCCAACTAGCCAAGTGATTACCATCAGGCGTCTTGGATCAGTGACGTAGCTTTAAATTGCAGTTGGAAACAAACACGACAACAGTGCAACTTTCAAAGATGTTGAATGCCCTGTGCTGCTGTTCCCTGGGTAGTCACCACTTCCAATGGACCACCCTCTGCTCTGCGTCCATTCTGCCATAGGTCATCGGTGGATTACAGCTGTTATGTGTGTGATGCCTAGACAAATCACGTGGGCTGGCTTTAGTTAGGAAACAAAACGCTGATCATACATGACAAGGTATAAAGTGGCTTGCTTGCCACAGTAGTCTGCTTTAGAGAAATGAATCACTTGTTGCCTGTATGCTGATGGGTGAAATACATCCTCAGCCCCAGGAGCAGCAATGGTGTCATTTGACCTTTTCGTGGAGCAGGCAGTAGTTACACAGCAGCTAAGAAGCCCTTTGTAGCCTTAATACAATACTTCCTGGGTGTAAAACAAGAAACTGCCTGCGATTCTTCCATGGTACAGTTAGCTGCTCCCTCGCCACTTCTGTCAGAATGTTGCCCTCTGATCAGGATGCTTGAGGCTTACACAAATGCATACAGAGAAGCAGTTGTAACATACTAGCAAAATACCTAGACTATTGACTGAGATAATTTTGGAAAGTTATCTTTATTCTCTCCTATTGAAGTTAAATGGCATTTCCAGAAATGAATTTATCATTGCTGCATAATTTGGAATGACTAATCTCTCTTATTATGTCTTGCCTTCTTAATGTTGTACTGACCTTGAAACTCCTGCTATGTTTCTCAAGATTGTGTTAATTTAAGGATCTGTTTTCATTGTTTCAGACAGATATACAGCTCAGCCAATGGGTCGAAGAGGTGCAGCTAAACTATGATGTGTGTATGGAAAAGGATGTTGACAGAGAAGCACTTGAACAAATACATTTATACAAGATTCTCTAGTACCTGGAAAAATTTACTAGTATCTTTGTAATATCATATATTTTGGATCTAAAATTAATTTGGATTGATATGTGTGAATAAATCAGGTCAAAATTCTTATTGTGATTAATCTGAGTCATATCTGTGGTTTGTAATGAAAAAGAGTCTTTTGAAACAGGTTTTCTTACAGAGGCATTCTGGCCCAACAGAGTATATTGACTTTTAACTAGGAGATATCCTTATGGTTTAATTTTTGCAGAGAAGTTAGAAAGAGTGGCTACATACTGATGCTAAAAGAATTTTTGTTCACTAGCATTGTGCACTGCTAATGTTTGCTAAATATATCAAACCTAAGAATAGCGAATCATTATCGATGTGAATGATAAGAATGCATTTAGCATAATGTAACTTAAAAGCTGCAGTACATTAGAGTTTGCTGTTTTGTTTTGGTATAGACCATTTATTATTATCAGTAATAATATTTATTATTAGCAGTATTATCTTTAATGTTCCTCCTATGGAATTTGTAGGTTTTCTTTCCAGGGTCTGCCTGATAACCAGAGCATCTACTGGCATCAGTTAGGAGGAGCCAGTCCTTCCATTTAGTTAGTTGTCCTTCAGGTGGCTATTAATGTAAAATACCGAAGACACTGAGGAGCCATTGAGAATTAACACAGCAAGTCGGGGACGACAGAGCTCTGTTCCACTTCCTGCACTTCTGCTGGGGATGGTAGGAAGTGTAATAAGGGGTTAAGAAGCTGAAAATTCTGAACAGGTGTCACAGCTTAGCGGAGGCTTGGTGGTGGCGTAAAACATTGGAAATTCGTAACAGAGCCTCCTCAGAGAGAAAAGATCGACATACGCCCACCACATTTATATTTAGATTTTACGTTCTAAGGATGTGAAGCTTTTAGTCAGCTGAAGAATGTTTCGGTTTTTAGCAAACATTAACAATCCAAGTGCAAAAATACTAACTTCAGGAGTTTTGGACTAAGTGCGTTCTGAATTTAGAAGCATTGTTAGTGTCTAAAAGTTTGCTACACAGCTTATGTCTAGTGCAAATGGGGAAACTTCAAATTGGATTTCAGTCTTCAAATGATTTACAGGTCAGTGAACTTGATAATATATGCTGTAAGCAAAAAGGAGCAGTGGCCATTAGGCACTCACTAACATAGTAAGTAATGGTACTGTAGAAAGGATAGTGAGTTTTAAGAAGTCTTATTTTTCATGGTCTGTTTGGAGTGGAGGAGGATGTTTTAACTCGAGTGATACTGAACCGCTGCCCAAATACTGCGTTGAATCTATTCTTCATGCATTTAAAAACGAACAAAGATGGAAAGCTTTTCTTAAAATGTTTATTTTATTGAAGTACAATAACTGAACTGTTGATTACTTAATTGTCAATGAGACAAATGCCCCTAGAAAGGGAACCTAGGAGAGGCTAAGCAACAGGGTGGAGGTAATGCAAGGCTAATATATCTAACAAGGAGAGAATAAAAAATGAGAAAAGAAATGCATGTGCAATTCAGAATGAGGAAATGAGCACTATAGTAATCGGTACAGTACAGTGGAAGCTGTGACTGAATTTGGAGTGTATAAATAGGCTGCTATAAAAGGAAAACTGACTGGGTCTTAAAAAGCTACTTCATAACCCTACTGTCATGTGAGAAGAAAACACCATGTCGGAATGTTGCTTACTTTTTCCAGAGGTCCTGCAAGATCTCCTGAATCAATTGTCAGGACTTTTGGCTCACGATACTGGGCATAATCTGTGCCCTGCACCTTGTTTTGGTAATACGGGAACTATAGCTTTCATTGCAGTTGTTTCCCCTCTTCATGCTGAGTCTTCAAATACTTTTTTTGGGTGTTGATCTCAGATTAAAAAAATTTTCAATAGACTGGAGCAGATCACCAGCATATTTAATGACATCTGTATCCTCTGACTCTGGAAATAGCATGCACGCATCTGGAGCTCATATGCAACAGAGGGTGCAACAGGGCAGCTTCCCCTGTCTTTTTTAGACATCAGGAGAAATTCAAGAGGTGAGTTCAAGCTGCTGAAAATTCTGTCTTCCTCTCCTGCCCTTAACAGGTCCTTGATTTAAAGCCGCACCCTGACGTGTTCACAGAGAAGAGGTGGTGGTAATTCAGTTTGGTTTTGTTAAACCGATAATTGGAAATACAACTTCTCTGTCCCTTTAGACATCTCTTCCTAACTTGGCTTCATAGGGCTGGAGCTTATAGAGCCATTCTTAAGGATGTTATGAGCTGCTTTACTCATCTACTGAAGAGCTAGAAACAACTAGTGTGTGAAAGAAGGTATTAATTGAATGTGTCCCTTTTCCAGCTTTAACTTTTGTTATCTGGCCCCTTTTAGTGCTGTTACAGATTCCCACACACAAGGGTAGCAAAAGTAAGGTGTGAGGAGGTTTGCAAAACCCTGTGTGAAAGTGGGCAGATTGGTCCTCCCTGTATATCCTCTGAAGGCCTCGGACGTCAGCTGAAATCCTTCCGAGAGTGTGTGTATTGCCGCAACTCAGGTTTTGCTTGTTCGGCTCGAGGAAGCTGCCAAGGGTATATCCAGCGTGCCGAGTCCTTGTTCTCAGTTCTGCTGCTGCTGTATTGCGTGGTATTTGGCAGATGATTGAACTTTTCTCTGCCTCAGTGTCTACAGTGAAAATGGGATTTTCAAATCCAAAATCAGAGCAAGGTTGTGAATTAACTGAATATCAATTGCTTTGAGATTGTAATATAAAAAGTGCTAAACAGCCAAGTGGTTCTTTGTAAACTGACCTAATTTAAAAGACCTGAAAGGCAAAGAGAGTACCAGTACCTCTCTGAGATAAACTTTCTGGCCCTTTTCTTCACAAGACAGCATTGAAAAGGAAGCCTAGATTAACCACACTACAGTGTTGAAAATGCATAAATAATTATTTCCTAGTGCCCTCAGTTTTTACACTGTCCTTGCTGTTAGATGGCCACTGGTGTTGGGAGGAGGGGAGGGAGGAGAAGCAAACCCCTACTGCTACCCAGATTTTTGGTTTTGCATGCAGGGCAGCTCCGTGACAGTTACCGCAGATGGCACGGTGGCTGCTGCAAGCTGCCGGCCCCTGAGCTCCTTGCTGCCCCGAATGGCTCTTGGGCTGCACGGCTGGTGTGCTACATCTTCCTGTGAAAGACAGCTCCGTGTATGACCTGATGGAGGTCCTAACAGCTATGACACGGAAACCCTGTGGTCGTGAACAACTCATAAATCACGAAGTTTCACATTTGTAGGCCTGAATTAGAACAAATCAATCTGAGGGAGCTACGCATCTGCAGTGCTTGTAATCACCAGGAGTTTCTGGCACACACGGAAAGCAGCTCCACTCTTCCCTAGCAGCATAACGTTCCCTGTAGTACTCTGGCTTCTGCAGAATGGGCTATCTGAAATTTAAATCCATCAAGAACTACTTTGGTAAACCAAAGACTTTTTGGATTCACTGTAATAGGGCAAAAACTGTCAAGCAGTAAGGATGATAGATTAACTTTGCAGACAGAAAACATTGCAAATATTTTCGTGCGAGACTGTGTTTTTAAAAAAAAACGTCAAATGCCTGGTGTGGGCAGCCTGGGTCTCAAAGGTGAATCACTTCCCATGTGTGCTTTTTCCCAGTAAGCAGTACTGGAAGGGTCTAATGGCCCATGCTTGGGAAAACCTGACAGTGGGGCAAGCTTGAAAAAAATGAAATCCATCTCCTTCATTCCTCACCATCTATGTCCTCCTCTCTTTCTCTTTCTTAGGCTTCTCCTGTCTCGTCTCTTTTCAGATGTCTTCTCTCTCCCCGCTCCCAGCGCCAGGACCGGCCCGTGGTGCAGCAGGAGGCACACAGAAACTCCGCCTGAGCGTGGCAGCAGCCTGCATATTGTCTCCACTGCTGGAAGGCAGTAATAGCGAACGTAGCCAGTAACTTCAGCTGGGCAACTTCTAAGGGTCAATGCTGACTGGAGTAACGATGGAAGCATTTTTAAGGGGCTGCGTCGCGCTCCAGGAATTCTTGGTAGGGACTCCAGAGAAACAGATAGAACCAGCTCCATCTCATCTCTGAGGCATCGTGATCCTGTTCTGGATCCCCCACCTCAGTAAAGCGGGAGCTCGACATGCACAATGCTGCTGCTCGTTGCCAGCATTTTAACAAATGGCCTCTCAAAATTCGCCCTTGGGCTGTCACAAGCCCTCTGCAGTAGAGGGGCATGTATTTGTAGAAATGAGTGGAGAAGGAGGCAATGCTATTGGCCAACAAATGCATGTTAAATGCTCTTTCTGGAAATGTCTGTACTTCCACTCGTTATTTGAGAGCAGATTAATGTGGCACAGTGTTTTGAGGTAGGAAGAGAGATGGAACGTCATGCTTAAAAAAAAAAAATATATATATATATATTAATTCCTGCAACTCAATGTAGCTTGCCACATTTAAAAAATGAAATTTTTGTGTGGCCCTAAGGATGAGTCTTTTCCGACAGGAACAAGGTAGCGGTATGCTTGAAGGCTTGGAGCTGATCACCTCCAGAGTCCCTTGTAGCTTGTAACGTAGGAGTCCCCTACATGAACACAGGCAGGAGTCATTCCCCACTTCTCTTTCAGGAATGCCAACAAATAGATCTTAAAAACCCAGCCCAGAAGTTCCCTATTAGTTGCAAGTCTTTTCTACTCAGCATTTTGCATCCCTCCCTTTTTTTCTGCCGCGTGACGTCCCAGCCCTTCCTGCAGCTGTGGTACTACTTTACCTGTAAACCCTATCTCGGGGATTTTTTGATTCGTTCTTCTCAGGAGGTTCCTCTCCTTCCACTTGATGGGAGAGAAAGAAGAGGAAAGCCGTTTTCATTTGTCATCACAGGGTGCAGCAGAGTCCTCCCGGGCTCTTCCTGATCTGCCCCTTTCTGTGTGAAAATGGCTGGGAGGGCTCGCTTTTCCATCACCTGCCCCAAGCCCCACCAAAGGCCCGTGGGGCAGAGGGGAGGCCCTGCCTCTCTCCTCCTGCCTCTCTGCTCAGCTGTGCTTCCCCAGGTTTGCCAGAGCGTGGAAGGCAGCCAGCCAAAACTGTCAGCCTGGGCTGGAAATAGTAAGGATGGGGAGAGCCGGCAGGAGATTTCATGCCAAAATTTGAAGCAGAATATTTTACCAGAGTTGCCAGCAGCCTTAACAGAGATCAGGCCCCGATTGTCTGCAGTATTGTGTGAGCGTGTGTATTGTGTATGTGTGTATATATATCCACCCATGGAATGAGACTCTACTTATCCTCAAGAGTCTACTACGTACATGGACAAAGGTAGAAGAAAGGAAGTATTATTTCCTATCTTCCAGATGGGGCATTGAATTTTGTGTCGTTATTGTGATTGTGTAAATGAGGTAATTGCACGCACAGTCTGCTGTAGGATTGGTGAGTGCACTTTTTGTGGTCAATGTATTTAGGGACTTACAATAATAAGCATGAAAATATACGCATAGCTGTTAAAATAAATAGTCTCTTTTAAAAATGACGTTAAGAAGATACACAAGATACACAAGAAGATACACAAGATAATAGTACACAATTTACTGGCGAGGGAGGAGGGGAAGGGAACATCACTGACAGCTTCCTGGCAAAATGTTTAAGACACTAGAATACAGGCACCAAGCTGACACACACATAAACATTGCAAGGGCACTGGTGTAAGGAAAAGAAGAATTTGGGTGGAGCTGCCTGCTTCCAACTGCTTGAACAAAGAAACAAACAAAGGAAAAATTAACAATTTTAGTAGTAAGTTAAACGGAAAGCTAACAAAACACGAGGCTTAGTGTCTTAAAATGAAACTAAGCATGATGTTGCAAAAGCGCTTGCCAACTAACTAGGGCTGGATGCTGAGTAGCAGTATTCTGTACTAGAGACAGTAGATGCCTGCAAGTTTTCGTTCAGTCCTCCATAAGGTGTGCAAGCTGAGGATGCGCATAAACTGGTACATTTTCTTGGTAATTTTGAATAGTAAGTACATTTCAGTTAGGAACTCTGACAATTAGGAAAAACTTTGAACTACTATGCTCTGTATGTGTACTAGGGGTGTCTCTTTCAGAAGTCTGCACAGAGGCATCTCAGACATTCTCCCTGATCCTTCCCCACTTGGGCACGTTAGAAAGACTGGACCGATGACTGGTAGGTCATTGTCAGCGCTCTGTTCCTGCCGGGGCAATAACCCAGAAGGTCATCAGCAAAAAAATCCAAAACAGAGCCAGGCAATGAGTGGGTCACAGTAAGCATTCAAAGATTTTATAATCAAAACTACCACACGTGTTAGTACAACATGTGGTGTTGCAATACTGTGAGTCTGTAATTCCAATGCACTTACTGGAATTAGTAAGGACCTCCACTGCCTAGTTAAAATCTGTGCTTCGTAGACTGGCTCTCTATCTCGGTGTCATCAAGGTGTCAGCCAAAAATTCTGAAGCTGCACTAAGATTTGCTGTGGAAGAGAAGACTCCAAAATATGTACAGCTTTTGGCCCTCTTTCAGGAAGGGGCTGATTGTGGAGTACAGTACATGTTGGGCTTTTTTTATTTTTTAATGACTCATATTTTGGACCTTATTCCTGTTCGTCTTTCAACGCCAAACAGAAATTGCTATTTAGGTCAAACTGCTGTTTTGGTACTAATAGAAGCAGACATCAGTTTTGTCTATGGATTTCACAGCTATGCATTTTTCAGAGCGAAGTCCCCTCTTTAGGCTACTGCTGACATTTAGCTGTGGTGGTGTTATAGCAGCTTTTAGTGCTACCTCTGCCGCGTTACTTGTGCATGCACAGTTGTGGGATATAGCTGGGGAGCTACCTTTCAGATGTAGCTACTTTTTTCATTCATGCAGGCTCTGAGTACAGCGTCTTCTCCTCCCAGCTCCTGCTTTCGGGCCACCTCCTGCTGCTGTCACACAGTCCTGGCTCTTAACCTTCTCAGCTCTTACCCACTGGCTTGATCCTGCCTCTTGGCCCATCCCTGGCTGCTGCCAGCTCTGCTGTATCCCGCCTCTCTGCAGGGCTGTTTCCTAACCCCGACTCCCCAGGCTCTTCCTTACTGCTTCCTGATGAGTGCCAGCTTTGGAGAGGAGCCTCAGCTCACGCCTAGCAGAGGTTTTTAGCCTGTTCTGCTCTGTGCCTCATCTCGGATGCTGGTGTGCCTCTGCAGTGAGGCATGCTGTGCTGCTGCCCTGGAACCAGTGCCTCGGAGGCACATGTGGGAATGGGAGACCTGCTAGCTCAGGTGCCAGAAGTAGTCTGGCACCAGCAAATGAGGTTGGTACAGCCCACTCATCCCTTCCCACCAGGTAACCGAGTGAGTTGAAGCATCTCCGTGCAGCACGAAGTTTGCACAATTTAAGCGTCTTCCCTTTACAAGAGCCGCTGGGACCTATCAGATGGTGCTGAGCATGGAAACTGTTAGATAAAAGTAAAGGGGGGTGTGCTGGTTCGGATGCCTGCTGGTGTAACTCCATGCACGCAAGACTTCAGTGAATTTCCTTCAGTTCTTATCAGCTGAATATCTGGCCCTTCACCTTTAACTCAGGGCACTGAGACTTCTGAAGATGGATCTTTAAAACTATTTATGCACAGATACTCGGATCCTGAGCTACTGCCAAAGGTGTGGGCTGAGGGAGAAAATACAAAAATGGCTTTAAGCTGCCTTTGAAGTTCTTCCATATCTGTATTATTTTGCTTGCTCTGATTAAAAAAAAAAAAAGTACTTGAACTTACAGAATAGCCAAATATGAGCTGGTTAGCAGTTATCCCACGGTTTCTACTACCAGCTGATGTCTAGGAGGCTGAAAGCACCTCTTAAGGCTACTATTGTCTTCCTTCCCATCCTCCTCAGGCTTTCCTGCAGGTAAGAGGAACCTCAAAATGACTTGTTTTGTTGTTCAGTTCTGAGAGGGTTTTGCTCACAGGAACTGCACGACTGAGCACAGCATGAGAATTAGATTCATTTTTACTTACATAGGTAACAAGATGGTTTCTGTGAAATTTTCCAATCCCTTTCGAATTGATCCTCTTTTACGGTACATGTATGATATACAATCCAACACTGCATTCCTTTTTCTCTGACCCACTGTGGTCCGCCCTTCTTGTTTTTGTCTTTTGTTTTTGTGTTTGGTTTTGTTTGTTGTTTTTTTTCTGGTCAACTATTTTGCCCAAACTTTGTATTCAGAACAGTTGATGCCACCCTGAAACTCTCTGGTAACAGAAGGATGTTCTTGCATGTTTTACTATTTTTTCCTCTTGCCACTCAACGGTTTGAGTTGATATTCATGCTCTGAATTAACAGAAGTTAGTTGCAGCACCCACATTTCATCATAACTGTACATATGGTTTAGCTCTCACAAATAACAGGGATGAGTTTTTATTTAGTAGCTAGAAAGAGGTATTTTACTGAGACTTAGAAGCAGACCATTCATCCCAGAGCTACTGGCCTTTCAGTAGTATGGATTTATGGTTTTTAACTGTCTTGTAACTACAGCGTTATGGTATCCAGACTTGGGATTATTCCTTTGTCCTTCCTGCAAGTGGCTGCAAGGGCATGAAGGGAGTGGAGAAGACACACAGCTGGTCAGAAACGAATTCCCCCCCTCCCCATGCAGGCCTTAATGGTGGTGAAGGACCCTGGCAGAGAGGAGAGCAGACAAGCATCCTGTACGTGTGGATGACATCCATGCTTACGGCCTAGATTAACTGGCAGAGCTATCTAGGCTCCAAAGCAAGTATTTCCAGCCCATGGGAATGGGCTCACCTCACTGCTGTGATCACAGCACAGGAGAAACAAGGTGCAAACTTCTCAGCATCTCCAGAGCAGCCTCGTGGTCGTCTGGTGGGGAAAGTAGCAATACACTGCTCAGTGCCCCAGAGAGAAGAGGTAAAGCCTACAACCCCAACGATGACCTGAGCCTAGGGATGAGCCTTGTTTAGCGCTGCACCATAGCCGAACCCTTTCCATCGCTCGCAGCCCTGAAGAGCCCAACCCGTTGCTGCTGCAGCCACTGGGTTTGCCAAGTCTGGACCTCTCCCCATAGCTTCCCACTTTGCTTCTTGCATGACCCAGCCAGTTTTCTCTCCCCTGCCTTGCAGAACCGTCCCACCTCTCCCAATCATGTTCCCTCCTTTACTCTTCCTGCAGTGTCTTCAGAAATGCGCGCGGGCTGTCCCATTACCCCGCACCTCAGTAAGGGGAGTTGGGAGTACAGAGGTCAACAGACTGGAATCGCTTTCTGCCCAAACTGGTTCACCTGGATGCTGGTTCCCAGCCAGCCTCCCTGTGAGGTGGGAGAGGGGCAAGGCGAGAAGGAAAAGCGAGAGAAATTGGGAGCAGCAAGACTTGTTCTGAAAGAATTAGGGAAAACTGCTCCAGGCAAGAAGGCTGGTGTGGGCTGTGGTTTCTGCGTCTGTCCCCGGGAGCTGGGGTGATGCACAGCTGGCGGACAGCCTTCCCTTCCTCCTCTGGGTGCTCCCTGTTCCCAGGGCAGTTTTAAGGCATTGGGCATCCAATGCAGAGGAAGAGGTGGATTAGGGGGAAGAGGGGCCAAGAAGCTAGTGGCAGGAGGAGGGCTCTGCCAACAGAGGACCGGCAGCACCTAACGTGGACACACCACGGGATAGCAGCTAGCACTCCTCCTTCTGTGGGGAACAGCCCTCTTTCAAGTTCTGTCCTTCCACTGCTATGCTCACTGTTCTTCACCTGTGACCTGTGTTTTCCACAAAAACTTGCTCTTTCCAGGCTGGCTAGCAAGAAGGCTCCTTCCCATCTCCCCTGCGCTCAGACCCTGGTACTTGAAGGAGCTCTCCCTGCGAAGCCTAGGCTCAGCCTAACACTTTCAACCACCCCTAAAGCCAGTGTTTTTTCAGAAGCCGTATTTATGACCGCATAATAAATTAGATACAGATTGCTTAATTTGCATAGGTGCCAGACAGAGAGATGCACAAAACTTGGCAGGTATGCCCAGACGCAAGGGGGGTGGGTGTTGCAAGAGGGAGGAGACAGGGCCCACGTCCATGTTCCTGTGGGGATTGCTGCTGGCAGGGCAAAGGGGGTTTACTGGAACCCAAAATGTTCCAAATCAAAGCTGTGAAAGGGCTTTTAAATCCATTCTGCTCTCTGCCTGCACTGCACCAGCACTCTCTTATGCTTTGCTTTAAGCAAAAACTTTCACTGTGGTCAAATTATTATGCATGTGAAGAAGCTGCCAGCATGAGGCAGCTATGGAAGGTTTTGGCAAATCAGCTGAGTGTGAGACATCATGGTTGGACTCTGTCAGGTTTAGCAGTGATGGCTACACATTGCCTACCTCCCATCTCCTCCACCTCACTGCCAGCGGTCATTGCCTCTTCACCAGCGGTGGCCAAAGCAGGGGCTTGCTGCCTCAGCCCGCACCATCCCCAGGCCAGACTCGGCGGCGAAACCACCCTCATCAGCATCTGCTCTCGTTTCCCCTGCTGCTGGGACAGACAGCTCTGGAAGAGGGTTACAGCAGACACGGGGGAGGTAAAGTGTTAAAGGTTGCTGCTGTTCAATCCAACAGAACCCATCTGTCAGAGCCCTTAAAATGCATTGAGTCCCAAGATGGAGGTTTCCATTACAAATCAAGCGGCTTTAGTTTGATGCTATTTAGTAGGGTCTGCTTATAACGAACCGAAAACTCGGACAGGCACCCTCGGCCAAATCTAGCTGGGCGGTTTAATGCATTAACACAACCAACTTGCTACTCTTCCCCCCAGAGCAGAACAGCATGGGTACCACACCTCACCCCTTCCCGTTCACAGCCCAGTGTTTCGGTTTAAGCCAATAATAAAGGTGGGCTTGCGCTCAGACACCAAGCTGTAAATGAGGATGTCCCTCACAAATGCCTGAATCCTGCTCTGCTACCTGGCAAGAAACAGTAACTTTTCATGACTATGATATCTTAAACCTTTTTCAACAAAGGTGACATTCAGAAGGGGAGATCCATCCAAGCTCTGCAGACTCTTTGCTCCTGAATGAGAGCAAAAACCTACGTAGGGTTTAAGATGTCTTAAATTGTTCATGTTGTCTTCATGCCTTTAGCTGTTTCATCTTGAGTTTTCCAAGAGGAGACATGACAGAAATTTGCTAAAAAGCCAATGGAAATTTTTCCTGTAGACAAAAGGCCAACTACAAGTAATTATTGTGAAGGCACCTGTTAACGAGTGAGGTTACTTACATCCTCTTCATTTTCATCACTTCTCTTTGTTAAGCAGAAGGCACATCGGAAATTCTGCTGTCTGAGGATGACAGCAGATTGGGGATGTGGTTATCTGCCTCCACTTACTACACTCTCAACACTCCCTCTCAGAGGCTGAGTGGGATGGCTAGAAAATAGGGAGGATGTGGTTTCTGAATTCTGAATCATGAGAGTTTTCCCCCAATACTCTTATCTGTAGTAATTAAAAAATTCCAGCCTAGTAATTAGACTGTAGCTGGTCTCAGGCTCTGTGGGCCTTGACACTAGCTTCTTAAATTTCAGGACTAACCAGAGTAATCAAATTAAGTTTTTTTAATTAACAGTTCTACTAAACTGATACTCAATCAGAGGCCAAGCTGAGCAACAGCATTTTACAAGTCATTCTGTTACTTCCACTCCTGTTTTCATTTCTTCCCTGGGGAGCTGTAAGTCCCACACTAATTCTTTTTGTAAAACCTTGTAGCGGAGTCAGACATAGGCTGCACACTGGAAACAGATAATGTGAGTGAAGATATTCCAGCAATTTGATCTTTGCTGTTTCAACCTGCCTTAGAACGGAGGATGGATTAGATGACCTTCAGAGATCCCCTCCAGCCCTATTTCTTCCAGTCTCTGTAATATCTATGGGAACACGATGATCAAAAAGAGGTGGGTGCCTCTTGCTTCCAAAGATATATTTCCAACTGGTAAACCAATTAACTACACGTGTAGTAAAAAAAAAAAAACCGACAAAAACCCAAAACAACCCACCAAAAACCTTAGGAGGCTTCCAGAACCTTAAATATGTACCTCAGAATAGCTGAGCTGTATTTTAGACAGTAGAGATGTGATTAATATTTCTTCTCAGATCAGGCTAGAGCACTTGGAAAGGAACTTGTGGTAGTTTGTCAGTTTTAACCCTAGTCCTGCCCGGCCAGGGGTTTCAGCTGGTACTTGGGTCCCTTCCCTCCTGTGCCTGGGTAACAGTGAGTAAATAAAGCAGCAAGTGATTAGCGTGGGTTCCTGCAGGACCCTGAGAGGTGCCTTTCAGAGATCTCTCAGCAGACTTCAGTTCTGTCTGGTGACAGGATTATCTTGGTCCCTGATCAAGACCAAACAGGGATGCACCGCATCCTGCAGATATTGCCTATGAGAACTTGTGCTTACAGCCTGAAGTTCTGCTGTGCTAAGCACTAACTCCAGTAGTATGTATAGGATCAGATATTGGTGTAACACCTGATCCTCTATGTAGTTTGACACCAAACTCAAATTCATTCATATATTCAAGCTTCACTTGGTTTAATGATGACCTCGTCCAGTGTTTTCTCAAGTTAAAGATTAGCTGACACGTATGAACTGGTAGTTACTGTAATATTAACCTTTTACCTGGCTGCTGCTCAGCTTGTCCCTGAAATTCATCTTCAGGCTTTGGACCACCCTTACCCTGAAAGCTGAGCAATACTAAAACACAACAATCTCAAATACTGTCACAGCACATCTTACACTGCCTACATCTCATGGAAAAATCTGACAGATCTAAGTAAGATGCCTTACTTAGAAATGCTTTGGTTTAGGTATGTCATTCTATTTTGTTTCCTTAATACGTTTCTATGAAAACAGGGTTACGGTTTAGGATTTAATCTTCTGTGTATTCCTGACTTCAGTCATAATCTCTGTCCACATCAAAATTAGCTGGGACATCATCTTCACAGTGCACACCAGATTTGAAAATGATCTTTTAATCATTTTTTTTCTGTAAAGATCTAAAACCTAAGCAGAAAAATAATGAAAAGAGCCTACCTTCATTTCACTGATGTGTCATGCTCAAAGTTTTCTCATCCTTTTTAAATTATTCTTAGTGTGAATTGATTTTGTGGTATTGATTCTAGGAATACTGTCTGTAAGCTGTTATGTTTTGTGCAATATATTAAATAGTAAAAAGGATCTGGGTGTGTGTATTTATAAAAAATAGAATAATTATTTTATACAATCCACATAACTGTAGAAATTCAATCAATCAAGAGGTAGTGCTGGTTACAATACTGCATTTGTTTTTCCATTCTATGTTATGATTCTATTTCTATGTTATGATAATGACCCTGCAGTTGTCTTTTCCAGTGCAGAACAGCATATACATTTGAAACTTACTGGGAAAAAACACCCCATGAATTTCTATGAGTAGCTGAAAAGCTGAGTAACAAAACTGGTGAAAGATGCATTGTGACATACATACAGAATAAAAAAAACTGGTGGCTTATACCTAAAGTTACATATTCACTATGGGAAACTGGATTTAAATTCAATGTCAGAACGCTGTCACCTGCCCTAGCTGAAACGGTGCCTTATCTTATGTTGGTTTTAAGGAGGTTGTATTTGAGCTATTAAAAAAAGAATCCCAAAATAAGCAAACCCACTCTTTCCTTGGAAAGTTGTTCATTGTTCCTTGCTTCGAAAGGATCCAGGAAGCAGTGGACGTATGTATACCGCAAATCAAAGACAAGAGCATGATTAATAGGCTACCTGACCTTTCTCAGGGAAAGACAGCAGGTAGGGCTGGAGAGGGCCGGCGCCGGGAAGAAGGGCTGCGCAGCTCCATGGGGCTCTCAGTAGTCAGGGCAGGAACTGCATTTATGCATCTTTCCAGAATAATTTCTGAACCACGTATTCTCCGGTCTTTTATGAGTTGTCTGCTAATGCTTAAGGGTTCACCTACATGCCATTTTTGGGATTAATTTAACTGTAGATAAGTTGGAAAGAGGTAGCCATACGGGTACAAGCTACAGTGATAGAAGCACCGTTAGCCTAGTATAACTGCATCCACTCTAACAGGGCGTGAAGTAATTTTAATGATATTTGTAAGTTAAAAACATTACAAAAATATGTTTAAATCATCCCTGAGAGCAAAGATAACAGATGAGTGAGCTATATTGCGAGAGCTGGTTGGAATACTTTAGTGTTAATAGTGCTAGTGTGGGTACTTCAGAATAATCTGCATTATAACTTAAAAATAATTTGATAAATGTTTCAATTTATTTTAGTTGTGACTAGTTTGTCTTCAGCTCCCTTGTCAATGTGTGGCTGCTTAACAATAATTAAAGCTGAACCTTATGAAATGCATTTATCCAAAATGATTTCTTAGAAATCTTAGCTTCGCATCAATTGCTTTTGCTCACTTGGTATCGCAGGTCGGGACTCATCTGCCTCGCCACGGTAAAGAGAACAATTTAGATCATCTCACTTGAGGTCTCGGTTAGCACTTTTTACCACCATGAAATGCTCTAAGAATTAAAGGATGACAGAAAACTCCCTCAAATCACATTTTAAAAAGCATTTTCCAAAAGTGACTATGTTAGTAGATTTTATTGTCACCAGAAAGCCTCTGTTAATCTTACAAAGCATCTGCAATGAATAATCTTCCCCTCCCCCATTCTTATTTGCTGCCAGAAACAGCTTATAAATGCTCAGTTGAAAACTCTGCCAAATTTTGCTTTTAGGCACACTGTTGTAAATAGAGAATATTTCCACTGATTTTGGTAGAATTACTCCAGATTTCCGCGGGTGCAAGGGAAAGCCAAATTTTGCCTGGGTCTTCCTTGCCAGCTGCCACTCGGTGCCCTGTCAGCACCAGAACTGCCACCTCTGGTGTCAGTGGAAGGCAAGTGCTTGAGCCGAGTCTGCCCATCATTTGACAAATCATTATAAACAGATTTGAACAAATATTTCTTTAAAAAACAAACTGGTCAGCAGGCTCCAGGCTCTATTCTCCTGATGCATTTTACAGGAAATAATATCAAGTTAGCTATTATGAAACTACCCCCTCCTCACACACACATAATTGCTTCCAGCTTGCTGATTGTTACCCTTTCCTTAACTGATAGAGTGAGAAGAGAAATAAAAATATCTCCATACAGTGGGCCAAATCCTCATCTGGTATAAATCGACATAGCTCCATCAAAGTCAATAAAACCATGTTGATTTACACCAGTCGAGGAGCTGATGCACTATAATTTTTTTACTTGCTTTTAAAAATAAAACCTTATGTGATTGTGTAACCAACGTTGCAACAGAAACCAGCATTTTCTTTTGTGAAGTCAAACATGTGCCCTCCCTTTGACTTTCAAACATTTTCATTTAGGTAGTCCTTCTATAGCTCTTTTCCCTCATCTTCTGGCAGAATGCTCCTACCACCCTTTTACTGGGCCAGCGTCATGAGCGAGGTACAAATTGCGCTGAATGATGATCAGACACAAAATAATAATTCCGTGGAGTAATGAGGGTAAGGAACGAAATGTTACTACTACTCTTTTGCACAAAAGAGGGAAAAGGGCTAAGCAAAGCAAAAGATAAGAAAATTGTTTCTCTACTGACATTCTCTCTGATCTCCACAACACTTTCCAGTTAGCTGATGTATATTAACAGCACCGAGCAATTAGTAATTCCTACCCAGGAATGACAGTACTGTAAACTACTATCACAGATCAAGTTTCTCAAATAATCTTTAAAATAATGCAATGAGACTTATTATTACAAGGTTTACTAATGCTGATAGAAAATGTGTGCTCTGCCTGGACAAATTCAGATTTCTAAAGTCTCTTCAGTCTTCACTAAGGGCTGTCAAACACATGGTGAATTTTTTGGGAATACTCTTTGTCTCTTGTTCTGATCAAGAGCACAGAGAGATGTACCACGGAAAATTTTTTACATCCATTGCAGGGGTTCTAGGCATTTCAGTGTGGTATATTGTCAAGAAAGGTCTGGTCTTTCCCAAAACCTTCATTTTTTTGACTGGTTGTTTTGATTGATCTGTATATTCAGAAATTCATGGTAATTTCAACAGCATCCTGAAAAATCTGAACAATTTTATTGTTAATGCTGACATAGTTTTGTATTGGTTCAGCAAAGACTTTTAAGAAAACTTTCATTTATTAATTCTTGGTATTTAGCAGCCTCTAATAACGTGCTGGTAGTTTTATTAAAGTTAATGCTGATATTTGCAGGATCATAGCCTTTAAGCTTTTTTGAATACTGTAACAGATTAAGGTGTAATAAAAAATTGCAATAGCACACATTTCCAAATGATTTTGTGCAAAATCTGGGCAAGATTAAGCTTACTTTAAAATACATATTCCATTGCTTTGAATAACATCTTGAAAATCATTCTATGATGTCTGGAATGCAGTTGCAAAGACTGAATCAGAATTCAGTCACACATTCTGGTCTGTGTTTTAATATACATTTTTTAATTCATAGGCCAGTCTGAAACGCATTCAGAATTGACTGGAAAACTTTTTATAGACTCGAAAATTTCCTTATCATATTCGGTAGGTATCACTGCACTGCTTATTTTGATTTGGAAAAGATTGCTTATCTCTATTAAACTGTGAACCCTTTGGTTTTGGGGGGTTTTACTGCTTTTACTGTAGCCTTCATTTTGGATTGCGGCCTTTATTTTGTAACGAGGGTTTGCCACCTGGTTGAATGAATGACTGAGATGTTGATGCAGAGAAATCCAATTCAGATCCTTCATTACCTGTCTGTTTCCATGGCAAGATACGACTTGAAAACACAATCTAGACCCTGGAGAAAACAGTGGTTCCTCAAGCACCCTATAAGCAGGTATTTATAGGCAGGCACTCTCCAGATCTGTGCAGAGGAAATTAAAATAAAACACACACACAAATTGGCAAACAGTTTCCATTCAGTCAGGATTGAAAGAGCGGCCCTGTCTGTAAAGAAAGGTCGTGGCAGGTCTTGCCAAACAGTTCTGTCACACGTAGGGTAGGACAGCCTTGCATAACATGGGTAAGAAGTGTCAAGTCCTGCTGGGGACAAACAAAAGTTATTCAAAAAGTCAGGTCCTGTCCTCCCTGGTACTGATGGGGACAAACAAGTCGCTCCAAAATGAAACCGCACTAAAAGACAAGGAATCAAAAAGGGTTTTACTTAGCTAGAAAGTGCAGTCCTTCACAGGGCTGGAGTTCAAGCTTGCTAACTCTCAGGAGGAGGTTTCTGGGGCTGCGGGAGGCTTGCTTTCCAGCTGCCAGTTTAATAACCCAGAGCAGTCAAGAGGCTGCTCTCTACAAAGCTGACCCCGTTTCCTACATGATAGCAAGAGCAACAGTCACATGCCAACATCCACACTTGTGAGGCTTGAGCTTTTCCTGGAAAAGTCACAAATTGCCTTTTGAGGAAGTTGTGTCAGCCGGTATCGAGATGGATGATTTGGATGCTGAGTCTCCACAAACCATTTGCCAGTGGGTCGGAGACCGCAGACCCAGCCGGTGCAGTGCCCCATTTTGGGGAGCTTGGCTTCAGCTTTGATTGCTCAAAGTTCATCAAAGCAGGGTGCTTCCAATGAAACGCTTCAAGCTCAGAGCTTGTTTCAGCAGAAAAAGCAAATCTAACCAGCTCCAGCCCAAGGTTCCTTCCTCTGAGAATAAATCATATATGGAATAGGCGTAGAAGATTTAGGTTATGTCTCAGACATGCTTTTCTTTTTATCTACAGCAAAACTTTTATTTTATTCCAAAGTATGGCAACAAAGATCGAAAAAAAGCACGGCACTGCCTTGCCTTAAGCATGCTGAAGCTTTGTGGCATCTTTAGACTGGATTCTTGGCTTTGGAGACTAGAGAAACCTGAAAGTGTACTGGATACGAAGTCAAAACAGCTTGTTACCCAACTTGCTTTCTTCCACAGAGTATTGAAATATTAAGAACACAGGCAAATAATGCTTGGATACAACTCCCTTTGTTTGTGTGGAGTTGCATTTGTTTGTCTGAAGCCAAACTGGGTGGATGATTTTGCATTCTTTATCTTAGTGGTGAATTGTGTGGTTCTGAAATTTGAATAAGATAAGATCACAAACAAGTAAAAACATGTGTAGGCTGAAAAATCAGTATGTTTCAAAGTAACAGTTGAGAAGCAAATTATTCCTGTACTAATATGCTGAAAACTAGGTTTAGGGATTCTGCTAGGGCTGACAGTATTACTAACAGCTAAAGTAGTATTATAAGGAATTCGAGCTGCCTTCATAGTTAGATGTTAATCATGCCATCACCTAAAAATAAGGTACTTAAAAGGCTGATAATGGTAAACTGCAACATTAGGGATTTTTTAAGCTTCTCAATCTTTGCATAATAATTAGACCTTAACAACTGTAGTTCCTTTTTAATCACTCATGCTGAGGTCTGCTTTTTCCATTTACCCTGAAATTTTCTAATGTTTTAACTGAATTATTCAGAATAGCTACTCTCTTGCTACGATGTTCCTATTTTTCAGTTCAGGACTCAACGTCATTGTCACCAAAGAGTGGCAGAATTCCTGCTAACTTAATCACATTCAGACCTATACCGTGCCTAACATCAGAAAGCCATTAATAACTAGCTTATACCAACCAAAGTCTGTTCTGTCGGTGATGACACATCTTAAAAATAGTTTCCTCTGAATGAAATCTACATTTCTGTACTGAATTATTACTTGCTGGGAGTCACTCTTTCGGTAACCCTTACACTTTGCTGAAACAAAACACTTGTTGCCCTTGAGAAACACCTGAATAAGCCATGCCTAATATGATACAATTCAAGAATAATTAAAGGCAGTAACTGAAAACTGTAGGCTAGCAGCAATATAAAAATTTCCTTTGCCACTGGAATCTGTCTTTTCTTCTTTCAGCCCCTGCTTCACTTAGGGCATTTAGGAATGGTGTAGGACTCGAACACTCGACTTTTCAGAAATAATCCTCAGAATACCCAGTGTCTGTGTCTGGTACATAATTCACTAGGACAGAATTAAATATCTCCTATTTATATTTCTCGCTGTATGCTGAAGTCTCCTGAGTGCTGGCTTTGTCTACAAGCAAGCCATATATGTAGTATAAACAACTGTGTAGTTATAGCACAGAATTCCCCAAATTCTCATCACCTCAGCAGATGATTGACTTTTTACAAAAGCTACACATGCAACAGCAGTCTCATCCTCTCTGCAGGTATTTGTTTGGTCAACAGCATTCTTTAGAGAAATGCGGTGTTGACAGGAAAAGGGACAGGTTGTTGAGTTATGAGGCTGTGGAACGATTGTGGTAGGCAGGACTCGGCAGCTACGAATAGAGCAGTAAACCAAGATGGGTGTCAATTCAGTCCTTCAACAAAGCCAGAGTGACTCAAGTAGCGTGTCGAGGCACACCACGCAGAGACTTACCTGCTTAGTTCTACATAAAAGTATTAAAACAAAAAACAAGGGAAAAAATCCAGAAATCAGCAGAACTACATCTTCCCAGTGAGGATCATACTAACAGTGCTTAAGATGGCGTTTGGACTAGAGGTCTCAACTGAGAACATGTGAGCAGCTCCCAGTCCAGTTTCTTTGGTTTTTACGAGAAGGGAGAGAAGTGCTGATTAAGGCAGCTATGTAACTTAACAAAAGGGAAAACCTCACACATGATGTTAAATGGCAGAGGAAAGAGAAGAAATAAAAAGAAGAATGACCTCCTTTTTAACCTATTTAACAACGACTGTAAATATTTTTATCTACATGTCCCTGAAGTTCCAACTTTATTTTCTTGGAAGTTTTTAAACTGCTGTGAAATCGCTTGTTACTTGCCAATTACAGCATAACTTTGAATAATCAATGACCACAGCCATTCTAGAAGAAGAAAAGCAAGCTGGCAGCTGAGAATACGTGTTAAAAGGGACGTTTATGACCGGATGATTAAGAGCAGCAGTTGGAAGAGATCAGGACTGGAAGCAAAGGTAAGGCCAGAAACAGTAAGTGGGACTCGCGCATACAGGACAGAAATGTGTTGTTTGAAAGAAGGTAAAAACTCTTGTAGTAGTGCTATGAGCCTCACACATGTAGTGTGAGAAGCCACTGTCATTTCCAAGGGAGTGGAGCTTTCTAGCCTGGAGAAGCCTGAATGAAACATTAAATCTGGTCAAATTTGGCAATCTTCGTCAGAATGTGGCCTGGTCCTGTTCTAGGAAGACTTACTGTGTTGTGAATTGATCCTATCACTTACAGGTCATTAATTCCTAAGTCTGTCATTCTAGTGCATTGCCAACTGTTAGCTCCACATCTGGGATCCTTCTGGAGCAGTGGAGCTTGTTTCGATCCCAGAACTGGTATCCCAGCCCTTCTGAGTTCCCAGTGGTCCTCCAAGTCCCTCTTGCTCCTCTAACCATGCCAGGATGTGCTGTAGCCATCCCCCTGTTTGCTGGGGCAGCAATCCACAACCACGTACCCTGGGGGAAGAGAATGCACTCCTGGGGAGAGGCTGCATAGTAGAGGTGGGAGGAGGTAGCCTCCTGTGAAAGGGAGAAAGGGGTCAGCACTTGGAAGAGCAGGAATCTCACTCCGCCGGCCTCTTGCCCAAGCCATTCAAAGGTTAGTCCTGTTGTAACAAGTCCATTTTCTACCCCATGGTAACACCATTCAGCGTGTGCCATCGATACCCATGTTGGAGCTTTAAACATAATCCACTGAAGTCCAGCATGTGTTATACTACCAAATTGGTGGCTAAAAACCCCACTTATGAGCTCTATTCAAAACAAAAATCAAAATACAATGTGGCATTAACAAAATCCAAATGGAATTCATACAGTAATACAGACGTGGTCTTTATTTTTTCTACAAAGTTTAATGTGGGCCTAGCTTGAAACGTACCATAATATGCATTACTTGTTATGAATAAGAAAACCACTTATGACAGAGTACCCGATGGCATCTGCCATTACAAGTTACTTAAAAGCATTCTTAAATACTATAAATATCCCAAGGAACTGTGACTTCTTTCTCCCTCGAAAACTTTTTATAACATCAGAGCAAGCTAACTTTTGATGTACACTACTGCTGTAAAACTGGATATAACAGTCTGACGCTGTGCTGTCTTTCTGATTGATAAGGATGGACTTAAAGTAATACTAGCACTAAATTATTCTGGAACTAGAAATTCTAGGAAACTGTAAAGTGTTCAAAGATATAAAAAAAGCCCCAACAAGCTGAAAAGGGCAACATTAACAGAAATGTTATAAATCTAATATTTTTGAAATCGGGCGGTGAAAAGCAAGGTGAAATTCACCTTGTACAAATAACATTTATACACCACTTTCCTTGCAGAGTGTCAGAATAGGGAGTCAGCTGAATCATTTGGTGCATAATCTTTTTCTTATCTTTTAATGAGACAAAGTTCACGCGAAGCGATAAGGAGATGGAGCAAATTAGGAGAAGGTGAGTACTGAAATGATGAAAAGAGTACTTTCAAACAGGTACCTGTGTTGCCTTTTAATTTTTTGGCTGTCATGTTTCATCGCTGTTGCTGCCTGACCTTCCAAAATATGGTACTGGTGAAAATCCTTCTTTGAAACGGAGTTTCATGCACCTGCAGAAACAGAGGACAGGATGTGATAATCACTTATGCCAGTGAAGCAGCTTTAAACTGGCTGAAATCAGCATCTCTTTCAGGTGTCCTCGTTCTGTTCCCCTCTCAGTCAAACCTGGAAAGAGACTAGCCCGCGTTTGGAGAACCTTAGCCATCATTTCATTTTGCTAAGCAAGCCCTGCAAGTTTATGGTATCTCTAGATAAAGCTTTTTATGTGTTACCTACTACACTTTAAATGACTATGAACCTACCTCTGTACTGTTTAGGCTGCTTACTGTACTGGCAACCAAACTAGTTTAGTTTGAGGGTGTGAAGTCCTCTTTTCCTCATAACTGGCATCACCTATCTCATAGATGCACATTGAGTGTTCCTCCCACTAAACATCTGATTGTCTTAAAAGGGGAAAATAACATTTTCTTCCTGGCTTTAGAAGTTATTATTGGAGTCTTTGAATTAGGGTGTCTATCAGGAGGACAAAGGGGTAGTACCAGCTCTAGCCCTTCCTCTAAAGTCTTTGTAAATAAACAGACAGTAAGCAATTTCTTGTTCCCAAACCCTGTGCTTGGCCCTCAGGCCCATTCAAAGCCCCAAAGGGCTCTTTCTCTCTTTTCTTTCCTGTTCCTTCTCACACAGGGTAATACTGAGTCAGCCCCAGGATTTGTAGCTAGTTGTAAAAGGGCAAAGGTTTTACATGACTCTAGGCAACAGGAACGCAAAAACAAAATTTCTGTCCCCTTGCTCTAGGCAACTGCTAGACAGAGAGTTGTTTTTTTTGTTCTGTTTTGGGGTTGGGGTTTTTTTTTTGCCCCTGGAGGCAGTGCCTTTGCTCTTAATTCATTCACATCAACCTGGGAAAATCAAACGTACTGCCTGGACTACTTCTTGCTCCGGCCTTCAGATTCAACCCGTTGCTTTGGATAGCTGCTACCTCAATGTTTCCGGAATTATCACGGTATGAAGACACATATCTCAGAGCACCCTCCAGTTAGCCTGAAAGAAGAGCCAGCAGGGCAGCCAGCTGTATAAATCAAGTACATGACTGTCAACAGATTAAAGCCTTTTGATGTTGATTATTAACAGTTTTCAACATTGTAAAATGTTGACTCTTTTTTATTACTCCACAAATTCTCATTACTTCCTCACCAGACAAAAGCTTGAGAGCATGTTTGTATAAAACAAGCAACAGGAACTCTAAAATGATACCTGGGCTGATTCACTAGAGACCAAGGAAAAGCAAACATACCCGAACCCTATCAGTTGACATTAAAAAAATAATAGTTTCTCAATGCTGATTCTATCCTATCTCCAAAGATGAAGAATTAAAAAAAAAAAAAGGAAAAAAAAGGAAAGGTAGAGTGAACATTTTGTTTAACTATCTTGGGGTTTGTTTTGTTGTTTAAAGAATTAATCAGCTGCTCCTTGCCCAGGGGGAGTGCTCCCGAGGCAGAGAGGCAGTGCAGAGCGGGTACCTGCTGCCCACGCCATTTGTTTCTTTGCCTGTGTTCTGGGAGCCAGAGTTCAGAAGTAGGAAAGTGTAGGCTGTCTCAGTGGGCCTATGCCCTGCAGAGCTGCTTCTGGAGAAGTGAAAATAGTTATGGCCGAGGCAGTTAAGCTGGCTCTAGACCTGTTTTGAACTATTGGAGTAGTGCCAATGACCTGGCTCAACTGATAGATTTTGTTTTCAAGTTGCATAAGCGCAAGTAACCTGCAAGACTTGATTATTTTTTTAGTACAATGGTTAAGTTCAGATAGGATTATTTAAATAGTAACTACAATAGGACCCATGTAGGCATTTTTCACTTTACTGTAATCACCCTCCCAGGTGCTGCATCCTTGCTTGTAGGCCTTTAGGTTCTGATCTTACAGCTGCTCAAGTGGTTTGACATACTGAACACCACTGGATCTCTAAAGATCCTGCCCACAAGGGGCTTGTGTGTGTGTGTATTCACTTACTCCTTCAGAAAAATCACAGATCATATTCATCCACGTTATTTTTATTAGGAAAAAATAATCAGGTTTCATAATGAACTAAAGAGTAATTTTAGTATGATTGAACTTATGGGGGTAACATTCCCTCCTTCTGGATACTTTTTCATCTTCCTGCTCAGTCTACTTTTAACTTCTTTAGAAGTTCAATCACACTAATGAGCTTTTCCTCTCACAGACGTTTTGCAAAGGCTTTGGAACATACTCAAATGGGGAAAATATTTATGTCTTGAAATACATGACTGTCACTATCTAAAAGGAATTGCTAAATTACATTTAAGTATGAAGAAAATAGCGTGTAAGTCAGCTGATAGGGCTGGATTTTTAGCTTTACTAATACTATAGGAGGAAAGCATATTATATCACATATTTCAGATACTTCAAGGCAAATCTCCCTTTGGTGGGACAAGCATGTACTTACACCAGTCATCTGATAGAGAATTAGGCAGAGTTCCTACACAGGCAAACTCCAGATAAAAGGACTTAATTCCAAATAATGCTAAAACTAGTCTATGCACAAAGCTTGTCCTGGCTCATCTAGATCACTTTTTACACCTACTTGACTAAATACCTTTAAAACCCTGTGTTAATGTGCTAATATAACATTTACACCTTGTTTCTCAGTGTGTCCACTTGACAGTTCCCACCACAGCACCTAAACTGATAACAAAATAACTCTAGTTAAACTAGTTCATGGTCTGGTCTGCATGCAGAGCTCATGATACATCTAAGAGTAGGATTTAGGAGTAGACTTAAAAAAAAGAGGAGTCGGGAAAGTTCCCTCCTGCATTCCCTAACACTGTGAAACCGTAACAATTTACAGGGGCCCCTAAATCCTTATGAATTGATAGTTTATAAAATAAAGGGACAGAAGGGACAGACTTAATTTTACAAAATATACTTACAATTTTACAAAAAAGGATGGTCACATGCACAAGGTGCATTCCACATACACCATGGAAATATGAAAGACTAGTTACATAGATTAATTCTGGTTTAACTGCAGAAACAAAGTCCAAATTATTCCCAGCAGCATTTTGTTGTTCAACTCCCACTGGAACTGATTAAATTTTACGACTCTCAGCAGAAGGACCTCTTAATTTCTGAGAGGTTTTATATACACCACGCACCAATGCCGAGTGCTGGATGTGATCTGGCTGGTGTACAGGGAATAGTGCAGCTCGCGGCACTGAACTGAGTGCTGCTTCTTCACCGTCAACTAAAGGGGCGGCCAAACCCAGTGCCTGTAACCCAGGCACGTCAAAGCTTCCACATGGCTTGGAGCCAAAAGACACTTCCTACCCTATTTCAGCAAAGGCCTAAAAGGTGGAGAGGGACGCGGGCCTCCTTCAGGCAGGGGTGACCTACTTCATGGCGGGCCGCTGTGCACAACTGTCGCGCCGGAGACAGTGCCAGCGCCAGCCCCGGTGGCTGCCCAGGCTCCCAACCTGCCATTTGGAGGGCATGGAGGCATGGAGGAGGTCGAGGTGACGGACTGTGCGTCCTTTCTGCGGCAGCCGCAACCCTGAGCCTTCCTCCTCGGGCAGCCCGCCTGGGGAGCGGTGACTTTCATTCTCCCGTGCCCCCCCGGAAGACGGGTCGGACAAACTTCGAGGGCTTTCCCTAAAACACCTCCTCCGGCCAACGCTCACCTCCTCAGCCTGCTTGGGTTAAGCTTTAACCAGCCGCCTTATCTGCTGGTGAGCACGCGGATGCTCCGCCCGCCACGAAGCTGCCCCTAATGAGCGGCTCGTGAGAGGCTTCGTCGTATGGCCGCCATTGCCCACGCAGAGACCCCACAGCGGGGGCTGCGGTGGCGCCCACCGCCCGGGACCCCCGTCCGCGCCCGCCGTCGCCAGGGGGCGCCCCAGCCGGGCCGCCTGCTTCCGGCCCCTGCCCCGGCTCCAGGCCCGGCCCCGGCTGGCAGCGCCGGCGGCCGGGTTGCTGACAAGGCTGGCGCCCAGGGGGCGAAGAGCCTCAGGCAGCGGCCTGCCCTGCCAGCCTGGCCTCCTCCCTGCCGCCCGCCACCCAGACGCGCACTGCGCTGGTGGCTTGAGGGACTCGAGGCCCTTTGGTGGATGGATGTCCCCGTCCCCACCCCAGCGCCGAGCTGCCCGTGGTTTAGGCAGGCGTGAAGCAGTGAGGAGGGGCACGAAAACAGCCAGATGTCCAGCCTTTCCTCAGGGAAGCTGCAAGCCATGCGTGGAAGCTCCCTCTATCGCGCAGGCACCACAGTGGTGCCCCAGCTGTTAAAAACCGGCTGGCATAGAAGCGGCTCTGGCCTCCTCTGCACTCATCAGAAAACACATAGTTGCCAAAAGTGGTTTTCTTCCAGATCCCACAGTTAGCACCAAACTCTGTCCAATTCCCACTGATGGGCCAACCTGCGGAGCTGGTGCCTGCTGGGGTAGCAGTGTCGGCCTAACACAAAGATACAAATGGACGGCAGCGAATAAAACTTCTCTGACAGCATTTACTCATTAACACAGTCGGACTGAGCTTTGCCAGCCAGCAGATCACTGCTTCTATTTGCTTCTGCAAAGTCATGTGGAAAGTCACAACTTTTTGTAACCAGGTTTTATGTGAACGTTAAGAGGAATTTGTATGTGTTGGCCTCAGAGATGGGCTGTAGTCACGGGCTGTTGTGGAACTCACCGAGAATCCAAGCATCGGCACAGACCCGAGATGTGTTTCCTGGCATACCTTTCCCTTTCCTCCTCCCGATTTTTATGACAAACTGTCCTCCTGCCAGGAGATTCCTTCAGATTGTGTGAATGAAGTATTATTTGGGGGGGGGGAAGTGTTTTATTTCAACTTATGTCAGCTGTTAAAACATTTTTATCCAAGCATGTGCGCATGCAATATGCACAAGTATTAGATAATGCTGAGGTTGTAACTCCTTTTGCTGCTAAACTCTCAGTTGCACAACAGGCAAGAAATGGAGAATTGAGGTAATGCGTATGCCTTGCATGGTTAAAAACCTATCTACAAAGCAGGAAATTCTCTCACTGAACTTTAGTTTTGTCACAGAGGCACAACACACCCACTCACAGACATAAGAAAACAAAAATCAAGGTAGTTCAGGGCAGTGATGGGAAGGCACGGGCATTTTTAAACCTGATCTGACCTTTTAAACCTTTCTCCTTGGTACTGACTTCAGCAGGGGCACTTATCAAGATAAGGTATAAACCATCTTGCACACTTTCGCCTTTCTCTCATTATGAGCTGCATTTCTGTCACTGGACCTCAGATAAGTGAGTAGTACTGAGTGAAACTGAAAGCTTTTTTTAAAGGAGGGGTCTAACCCGTTGCATCCATTAGGGACTAGGCAGAGCTGTAGGTGACTAGGTAGGAGCGTCGTGGTGGGGCTGTTCCACCTGCACACACCACGACTCGCCTGTGTGTTGTCAAGTGGGGACACATCCAGAGTCCCCATCAAGCCAGCTACTGGCTTCTTCAACTCTGCTCTTATTTGGCATCTACCATTGGAATAGTGCCTAGATAGTTAATCTCTTTGCCTTATCCTTCCTAAAGCCCTCTGTGAGAGATGAGTAGCAGGACAGAAGGAAATAACGTGGGGGCCAAAGGAGTCTCATATTAAACGAGTAAGTAAGTCAGAATACCAGTCACAGTTGTGAGTCATCACATTTGTCGAATGAATGACTCTATGAAAATCCAACACGGTCTGTATTTGAGCAGAATTATATGTTTCAGATTGGCTCATCACTGCAATCTTTGACTAAATAACCCAGATCAGCTTTGGGCCAACTTCTCTTCATGTGCTCGAAACAGAAACTGCACTGCATGGGATCTCTTTCAATATGCAAGCAGGTTTGTCTAATCTCGGTATTACTGAAAAAAAGTTGGGACTGTATAGTCATATAACAAAATCATAAAGTAACATCCTTGAAATTATTGGTTCTACTCATCAACTGGACAGAGAGGTGTTCAATATAAGTAATTAAACTAAGATGAATGCAAACGTAGTAAATGGTATGTTATTATTATGCAGTTCGAGAGTTCTCAATCTTAAATTTGACTGCATAAATAATATCTTATCGATTCAGATCCAGGTTTCAAGCAGGCTGATGCAGGATATTTAAATCTATTGTGAAATGCCATACATCACTCCAGTAGTGACAACGTGCATATGTAGCAAAAGATAGCAAATTCATCCATCATTCATTCAAAATCATTCATCAGTCAACATTCATTCTAAATATTGGTTAGCAATGAGAAATTCAGCATATTTTAGTGTCAGAAAATTACAGTAGTGTCAATACTCTGTATCCTGTGCACTACAACTGTAAGAAAGAAAATGCAGTATCAGTCCTCTCAGAATTTAAGCTGGTTTCAGAGACATTATTAGGAAATGAATAGTGGTTTCACAACATCATTTTATTGTTTTGTAATCAGGTTCGAGGCCAATCATACATGGTCATCGCTGCAAAGTAGATGAGGTCAGAGTTCCTCCCCACTAGTATAAGGTTATCAGCTTAAATACCTTTAATAGCCTTTTCTGAGAGGGAAAAAATAGGATATGATTAAAGTAAGCTTTAAAGGAATGTATCTCTTAATTTCTGAAGTTGCATGGAAATTAAACATGCAATATCAGTTAAAAGCAGTGAGAACTGTATGTCTAAATCCTATTAAACTGTGAAAAAAAAAGAAGAAGATGGAATGCCTTTCTGTAAAATAACTCTGATGATATAAGAAACATCTCAATGCTCCCCGAAGGCTTTGCTGAGGGATGGTCCCTGTTGTATTGGGTGTTATTTAACCTTAGCAATAGATGAAGCAGACTCCAGCCATGACTTACTGCCCTCTATGATAGCAGCAGACCCAAAGATTATGCCTACATTTGCAACTGTGGACTGCCTGGGTTAAGACTATCAAGAAAATACCAAAAAATGTGACCATACCAAAAATTCACTGACCACAGGGATTGATTCTTTACGTTTATTTGTGACTCATGTGAAAGCAACAAGTGTTGAATGCGTCCAGCGGCTACAGAATAAGGAACCTTCTATCCTTGTAGTTACAGAACTGCTTTAAAAGCATGTTGAAATACAACTGAGCTAGAACGAAAGAAAAATGAAATGTGTTGTGAAAAATCATCTACGTATCTCTCTTTTTTTTTGACAGGTATGTTATTTATAAGTGAGTATGTTATTAAAAACTGAGCATAGCGCTTTACAGCCAGTAAAAGACAATAGACCAAATGTTACTGTTACCCACAGCTGGAGTGGATTGATAAAACCAGCACATTGTCTTTGCTCACATAGTTTAAAGTCTAAATAAAGATATATGATCAAAAGAGTAAATTGGCTCAGCAAGGTGGCGGAGAAAGGGCAAAAGGTGAAAAAAAGCTGTATCAGTAAGTTATAAAATGCATAATCGGATAAATAAGGTGTTTTTGCTGGGTGCCATAAGCTTTAAAAAAGCGATCTATGGTTTGTTTGCATTACGGAAATGAAGGATTTTCAAAACAGCATTTGGAAAGAAAAGGGATGATACTATTCCCAAAAAATCTACTCAGTGCATTAAAATGAGTCGATGCTTACATATATGTTGTACTTCTCCTTTTTTACATGCTCCAGTCAACTGAGAAAAAGGTAGAGATTATTGATACTATGCTATTTCACTAAACAACTCACTAGCAATCTATCGTTTACACAAATAAGTGCATTTTTCACATTTATCTTTTCAACCATGTGTTTTTTACAAAAATTAGAGTTAAGAACCTAGCATGCCATTCAAGGTCCAAGGAAGTTCTTTATGAAGAAATCCAACGATCTTTCTTCTCTGACTTCAGCCAAACCCTGAGAGAACAAAGTGGCAACTTTGGGGGAAAAATAAAAAGAACAAAAAAGCAAGTGAGCAAGTGGCTGAATGTACCCTACAGAAAAAACGCTCCCAATTGCATGATAATACAGGTAAAACTGAGTAAAATTTTTGCTTTTGCATGGTTCCAAGTATATGATTTGGCTAAACTTTAATTATTCCAATATAAAGTTAGGTATGAATTTAAAGTGGCAACGCTCTAGTAAAATAATTCCATATGCTCTACTTGTTCCAGAATAACAATAGTCACATGTAGAATTATTTGGTAATGGATATGGCCGAATAGATATTTTAGAGTATCTTTGTGTAAAGCAGTTCTTAGTGGTTTAAAGACAAGAAGAAATAGGATAGGACAAGGAAAGACATCTGTGATAAAGCAGGGAGCAAGTGAAAAGAAATAAAAAATTTGCAAATTGTGGGGAGATTTGAAGGAGCAGCTGGGGGGCTGCCCTGAGCCTGGGCCGACACCGTCCCTAGGAAATTGTTCTACCCTTGTAAAGCATAGAGACCAAGTGTTTTATAAGATTTTATGTTCCCAGTACAACTATTTTTAAAGTTCTATGAATGAGAACTGCAACCTCCCTGGCTAGGGAACTCCATCTAGTATGGCTGTCAGTGTGTAAGTCATCTTCTAAAAAGAAAGCAGCTTCTTTTTTGCCGCTTTGTGGCAAAATCCACATCAACAACCCCACTGAATGTCATCAATAATCCCATTCTTGCATCTTGAATCCAAACTATACTTTCAGTGATGTGTTAAAAAACCCAAAATATTGCAAAAATTAAACACACTGGAAAAATACAAAAAATATTCCCCTGGAAGGAAAGTAACCTTTTTCTGATTTCTCAGAATTAATTTCCATTTAATTCTCAACGCCCACTTACTAGACATTAGCTGGTGTCATAAAAAATCGTTCTAGTTCCTGCTGACCTTATTGGGAGCAGAATCAGAGCCTGGATTCGTGGATTTTAAAGAACAGAGCTGGATTCAGAGGTGAAAACTAAATGAACTGCTCCTCTGTATCCTAAGAACATGAAAACACAGTGCAGCCCTATTACTCAGTGAGGATCTGTTCACTGGAAAATCACCGGGGGAATAATGAGGGGGGAAGAACAAGAGGAGGAGGAAAAGGTGAGAAGAAAAGAGAAAGAGGGCAAGAGAGAGCAGAAAGGAAAAGGGAATTTGCTTTTGATGTCACAGTTCTATCAACTCATGCATTTTTCATGGGTACCAACTAGTGCTAAAATAATGCTGTGCTGACAATCTGAGCATGAAGAAAATCAGCCAAGTTCCCAAACATCATGATACTGGCTTAAAAATAATCAGATTTACAAAAACTCGAAACTCAAAGCTTTTCTTTCCCTTCTAATTTGTAAGCCTTTCAGGTTCGCATATTCAAGCTTTTCTCTCAAACTTGAGATTTGGAAATGTAATTATTTTTGAGGAGACCTGAGGTTCCAATTTAATGACATCTGCTGAAGAGCTAGAGCTTAAAACAAAGCTAAGTGTTGCAAAATCCCGCTGTAATCATAAGAGCTGGCAACACTAAATGTCATAACCATGGCATACTGTTCAGTTTTGATGCAAAATGAACTAAAAATTACCAGATGTTAGATACAAGTGCATTAACTCAAATTGCATTTGTGCCCTTTGCTAGAAAGTAATTAAAAACTGAAAGTGAAGCCAGCTGGCAAATGAAAATAAACTGGTAGGACTCAGGAGTTAACCTGTTTTGTAGCTCAAGCTTCGTATTTTGTAAACTCAACTAGAAGAAGCGAGCATTAACATTTCTTAGTGCTTTCGATTAAAACCTGATCACTTTTTAAACAAGGTAATTCATGGATTGGATGTAAACACTTTTAGGTTTTAGTCACACAGGCTACAGCAGCGCCGATCGTTGCCTTTACTTGCAGAGGTAAAGAAAACAACCTATGCACAGGTGCAGGAAACAGCACGGGACCTTTGGTTGCAGGAACAGCATTTTAAGTTGTAAACTTAAACTATTTAGATATCAGCCTCCAGATATTATTCACCCCAATAGTTCTATGGAGTTTCCACAGTTATTCTGTAGATTTTTTTCATGTAAGTGCGGGACCTTGCGATAATGAACTATAATGGACGTGGACTTTCTGTGTTTTTATGTCTTCAAGCTGGCTAGCACTCTTAAGAACACAAATTAACACCCCAGTTTTAACTACCAATGGCACTGGAAATGCATTAGTATAAAAAAAAGAAGTGGTGAAAAATTAATACACTAGTAAAACCATGTAGTGACATTTTCGGTGAACTGGAAAAAAATAAGGCAATGTTAAGGGGCCCACGTACAACTCTTATGCTCATCTTAATTATATAGGCTCTCACTTTCAGCAAAATATATCCGTATGCCCCTGTGCGCTCTGATAGCAGTATACTCCTTGGCTTTCGGGCTGTAACTGAGAGAGTCTCCGGAATTGCACTGTCAAACGCCGAAACCGCTGCGGATCAGCCGAAGGGAATAGCCCCGCAGGAGACACGCCTGCCCTTGCTCGCGGGGCAGGTACTGAGGACAGTGGCTCCCTCCGGGACCGAGCAGCTGGTGGTCTCCCAGGGGCTGGTGGTCTCCCAGCTGCTCGGCAGCTCCTCGGCGCCCGACGCCGGTTTCGGAAGCGCTGGTAATGCCGGTGGCAAGAGGCGCGGGCGAGCAGCGCCGCACGCCCCAGGCTCGGCCGCCCCTCCGTGCTGTGCCGTGCCGTGCCGCCCGCAGCCCGACCCGACCCGGCCCCGCCGGCAGCGCCGCGCGGAAAGAGCCGCCTTCCCCCCCGCGGTCAGGCGGCCTGCCCCCCTCTCCGCACCGGAGATCTCCGGCTGATAATTCAAAAATGGAGGATGCGCCCTCTCAGCCATTAATTAATAATGTAGCTCGCTGTCTTCCTGTGTGACACACGCTGGAAGGCACCGAGCGGCCAATAAAGATGTAGGGGAGAGCAGGGGAAGGCTCCTCCCCGCAGCTCTTCCTGATTGAGGGCTTGAAGAAGTAGATCAAAAACTTCCCAGGAGCCGGGGGGGGCAGAGGAAAGGGGAGAAACGCGGCCGGGGGGACCGCGCTTCGCAGCGGCCGAGCGGCAAGGGCAGCCTGCGGCCGCACCAGGTGGGCAGGAGGGGAGGGAGACCCCCGGAGCCCCCCGCTGCGGCAGGCCGAAGGGCGGCCAGCCCCCCGCGCCACGGCCGCGCTGTCCCGCGGCTGCGGAGCCCGGCGGCGGCCGGGCCGGGGCGAGGCGAGGCGAGGCGCCGGGCGGGAAGGGCGAGGACCCCCATTAGGCAGCGTCCCGGCAGGAAGGGAAGGAGGGAGATAAGTGGTCGGCGCTGCCCCTCCTGGGTGTTTGCTTTGCGGGGAGGAGGAGGCGGAGGCGGCGGGGGAGTGGAAGTTGGTGTCCGGCCCGGCGTGTGTGGGTCAGAGGCGGGGGAAGGGGGTGACCCGGGGGCAGGGGAGCCGGAGGAGACAAAGCGCGGCGGCGGCCGGGGTATCCCCGAGCCGAGCACGTTGCGCGGTTGGGGCGGGGGGCGCCGCCTCCGCCCGCCGCTCGGCGTCATGGCCCCATTGTGAGGCAGAGGGAGGCGGAGGCGGGAGGAAGGATCCGCCGCTCGCTCCGCGCGCAGTCCCAGCCAGGCAACGGCGTGTCAGGCACACAAAAGGCCGCCGGGCCGCCGCCGGCGCTTTCTCCCGCTCCTTCTCCGGCTCCCCCGGGGGGAGGGACACGCGGGGCCCGCTCCCTCCTCCCCGGGCCGGGGGGCGCCGCTGCCCGCGCTCGCTCGCTTACTCCCTCCGTATTTTTTTTTTTTTTTTTCCTTCCCCCTCGAAGCGGGTCCCGGGGCAGGAAGAGAGCGCGGAGCGGGGCGATGCCGCTGCTGCACCGAAAGCCCTTCGTGAGGGAGGAGCCCCCCGCCGACCTTCGGCCGGACGAGCGCGTTTTCTACTGCAGGGTCACTAACGAGATCTTCAGGGACTACGAGTAAGAGACAACCCCCGTGTCTGTGTCCGTGTCTCCGTGTCCGTCCGTGTGTCCGTCCTGCCCCCCCCCCCCCCCCCCCCCCCCCGTCCTCCGGCGGCAGCGGGCAGGGAGCGGTTTAACCCCCGAACGGCTGACACCTGGGCGGGCGGGGAGGGGAGGGGATTCCCCGGCAGCGCCGCGGGGAGCCCTGCCGGGGGGGGGGGAGGGGGTAGGGGGGTGAGGGGGGGCGCGGCTGGCGCCGAGCCCGTGCCCTCCCGAGGGGGGTGGGGGAAGAGGGCGGATCTCTCGCCCGGGGCAGGGATTCCCCCTGCCCCTCCTCGGCGGGGGTATCCCGCGGCCCCCTCCCCTCGCGGGGAAGGAGGGGAGCCGGCTCCTTCCTCACCCCCTCCCGTACCGCTCCTTCAGCGGTGTCGCCCTCGACCCTGTCCCCCTGCCCCCGCCGGGGAAGTGAAAGTTGTGCGTGTGGGAGGCGGCGGGCGGTAACGAGCGTCTGCCGGGCCCGGGCTCTCCCCCTCCCCTCCGCCGGCAGCCGCGCGTCGGCGGCGGACGGCGCTAGGCCGCCTCGCGGAAGGGGCTGCGCCGGGCCCGGGTTCAGCCGGGGCAGCGGGCCGCCCGCCCGGCATGTGCCGGCCGCCCTATTGTTGTGGTAGCGGCCGGGCGGGGGGCGCCGCCGGGCTCGGCTCCCCGGCCCGCTCCCGCCGCGGTTAACCCCTTGTTGCCGGCCCTCCACCGGGCCGGGGTGTCGCAGCCGCCGCGCCGCCCAGGGCCGCGCTCGCCCCGCCTCCGCGGGGAGCCGCCGGCTGACCCGGTTGGAAATGGCTGGCGGGCTCGGCGGCCCGGGCGGGGGGCGAGCGCGGCCCGGGCGCGGGGGTCGCTGCACCTGTCCGGCGGGGCGCGGGTCCCGCAGCCCGAGCCCTCCCTTCCCGGCCGGGCGGCGCCGCCGCCGGAGGTTGAACCCGGCCTGAAACCGAGCGGGGACACCTGTCCCCTCAGGATCTCTCTTTCTCGTGAGGCTTTTCCCCCCCCCCTCCGTGCTTTTCTTTTCTTTTTTTTTTTCTTTCCTCCTTTTTCCTTTTTTTCCTTCTCCGTGTGTAAAAAGACCAATGGAAATTGTGAAATTGTCGTTAACCGTTGAAGGCGTGTTGTACGGATAGTCCCGAACTTACTGCCGCTTACTTTATCGCTTGTAAGAACAATGGACAGAAAGTATTTAGCGAGACGTTTTTCAAAAGCTGATAAATGTATGTGTTTTCACCCCAGTCTGATCCAGCACCGCCCCCGCATCCAAACTCTTTTTTTTTTTTTTTAAAGACGTGCAGACTAATGAGATTAAATCTGAAATACTTTTCATTTGCAGCATGTGAAATTAGAGCACACCTAAATCTTTTTCGTGTTTAGACTTGTTTTGCTTTCTCAAATACACTTCGCCTAATAAAATTTTAAAGAAGTTGGATTAGGTAACTTTGGAGGGTAATGCCTTACTGTTTCCTGGACGATATGCTCTAGGGGGGGAGGGGGATGTTGAATATTTTTTTGGAAGTTTTGTAGGGAGTGTTTTCATTATAGGGCGTATAAGAACCTAACGAGCAAGAGCTGACAGCCTCCTGTTTCTGTAGGAATTAAGTCCCCCTCCCCCAGCTTCCAATATTTTGAAAGCTGCTTTTCTGGTTACAATTATTATTATCACATAATTAGATGACTGTCATGTATTTGTTGACACTGCACTGAAATACGTTTCAGGTACGTGTAGTTTTGCTAAAATTTCAGCATGAGAAGTATCCTTTTAAAACATCTTTCTGCTCTCAGAGGGTTTGGTGAATATTTTAAGTACTCTGACAGGCTTATTTACACTGCGAAGATGTCACTAAGAAAAAGTATGAAAGACCAAATTCCATATTTAACCAAAGTTCACGAATTAAGGGATAAATTTAGACTTGTGTTCACACAGGCGATCCCTAGAAATGTCAGTGGGTGTTTAGCTCAGGGGTCAGGGCTTAGAATATGGTATTTGGGAAAACTGCAGAAAACTCTGCTATGCTTGTTTTTTGTGTATGGGGGGTGGGGGTTTTTTGGGTTTCTTCTGGCTTTTTTAGGTTGGGTAAAATTGGCGCTTTGGATTGAAAAGTTTAGTATTTTTTACTTAGCAAGGCGTCCTGGCACAGATGAGTAAGTTTAGGTTGTTAGCTGTTTGTGGCATAGTCTACTGGAGAACATAGGGTCGTCTTTCAGCAAGTTTTAAAGATGCTGATTCTTGTCTCTGCTGGTTGCAAAGTGATGCTTCAAATAGCTAATGTCTTCTGAAAACAACATTTCCCATTTCTTTGGGTACTCTGACAGTAAAAGTACTTCTCTTCTTTCAAGGGCAATTAGATTAACAGGGATAGGGAGGGCCCTATCCTATTTTTTTAAAAATCGTATTAGCTGTTTCATGAAAGAAAACCATTGTCTAAATCAGGCTTCTCTGAATCTACTTTTGCAATAGCAACTTGAATTTTTTGAGGGGAGAACTTAAAAATTACAGAGTCTGACTAGATCAAGCGGGCTGTATAGGTGCATATGGTAACCTGAATTCACCCTTGCTCAACTATATGAACACTTCTAATTACTACAAATGGTTAAGACTTAAGTTGTTTTCTTGTTGTGTGTGGTTGTTTTTTTTTTTTTTTAAACAGAGCACAAACTTAGTGTTGAAAAGCTGCTTCCATGCCCGTGGCAGCTTTAGTAGAGATGAATACAAATCATACATTAGTATTACTCTTCTCTATATAAGAATCATTATGCTAATGTGAGGAGAATTTGGCAAGACTAGTATTTTGTAAAGTGACTTTCCTGTTAAGAATGTATTTCCTTTTTAGTCTGAAATACCATTGCATAATTTTGTAACCCTTTAAAAGGGGGTGCAGTGAGATGGCAGTGTTCGATTGTATTTATCAGGAATAACAGGAACTGGGGAAACTAATGTTCTTCACGCTTGGTTGTAGTCCTGGTTAGAGGGACAGACCTGGGGACAGACCAACAAAAGAGTCTCCAGAGCCATAGTAGTAGCTGGAAAAGCAAGTACTGGGATGCATGGGATGCATGAGAAACACATTAAACCAGTGGGATGTTACCACCAGTCTGACACCTTGTCTGTGAAAGTTAATAGCTGATAAAGATGTGCGGTGAAAGCTACTATTAAAGTATGGGAAGTCTTGCTTGTGAAGACAGCCTGAAAAAGAAAATGATGAATAGTGTAGATACAGTGGTAGGAATGTTCCTCATTCTAAAACACGGAGGGGAAAGAGCAGTTTTGCATCTTCAAAACTTACTGAAACTTCTTTATAGACTGGCCTGTGGAATTCTTGGTTACAGTCAAAAAGAGATCTGTTCAAAAGGCTTTTTAAAGGGTCCTTAGTTAAACTAGGTGGATTTTTCTGTTTTGTTGAAGAGAAACTCATAACTCGAAATATATTCCTTAATGCATACTTAACCTGTAAATATTAAGGAATAAATGTCTCTTTCTCAGTTTTTTGTTTGTTTGTTTCTTTTGTGCATTATTTCATAATATGTATTATTGACCAGTTCTGGAGACAAGGTAGAGTACAAAAATGCTTTTGTGATCCAGAATGGCAGAGTTGGTCTTCCATGATTACCCTCCTACCATAGACTAAATAGACTATATAGTAGAGGCTCATAGGAGCTTCAGGATTAAAAATAACAATTACTACAAATTAGCCATTCCACAGACTTATTTTTTCTCCGCTTTCTCCTCTCTTGAATTTCACTTACTTAACATGACTTTCTCATATTTTACATTCTCCGATACCTAATTCTTCTGTTTAAAAAAGACCCCCCCCAACTTGTTTTTAATATATGCCAAGAAAATGAATGAAAGTAAACGGTTTGAAACAAACATGTTCTTGAAACACACTAAAAATACAGTAGATCTTGGTCTCAATGGGAATACTTGGTTAGTTCAAGCAAAAGGCATCTGTAATTTCTAGGCTGGATTTTTATATCCATTGCA
Source organism: Aptenodytes patagonicus (assembly GCF_965638725.1). Classification (NCBI taxonomy): domain Eukaryota; kingdom Metazoa; phylum Chordata; class Aves; order Sphenisciformes; family Spheniscidae; genus Aptenodytes; species Aptenodytes patagonicus. The sequence goes on along the minus strand of NC_134955.1, from coordinate 44,086,385 downwards.
ACTGCAGTCAGCACAGAGACTGCAAGTAATTTATTTCTAGCTTCTGTTAATGAACTGCCTCCTATCAAATACCTACAAAGTAGCAGTATTAAACTACTTCTCAATGATTTGCTGATAATTTTGCTGTTTACCTTACCTTGCATGGAAAACTAACTATATAATGTAAATGAAAAAAGACATCCAGCTTAAAAATCAGCATTAATTACTACTGCAAAGACAACTCAGTTTTGACTCGCTGCTCCTTGAGTAGTTGAGCTGATATGGACATCTTCACCAGGGCGCTGCAGTCCCGTTTGACTTCTCGCAGGCAGATGGGACCATACAAGTGAGTTTTGTGGACGTGTTTAGTATTAACTTCCTTCTCCATGTTGTCAAGAGTTGAAGAGATCTTGAACCAGTGAGGAAGCCCCAAAGACTGTAATACCCTAGATAAAGATGTAGATAAGGCTTCAGATGTGACATAACAGCAGATGCACTTGCTGTTGTGAATTTAAGTTGAATGTAGAATTTGAAGAAGCGCATTGTTACTCTTTAAGTGAAGAGAAAGGGTATCACTGCTGCTGCTACCGTTCTCTTGGTTTGGTAGCTGTTGTGTCTGCTCTTTGTAAATCTTTTTGTGATAACTGACGTGCACCAGAGAGAGACAGGGACAGAAAGAGCACTACAAATAACATCTACTGCTGTACTGTGGGGATTTTGTTTTCTTCTCTCTCTCAAACCAAGTTAAAGTGAGATCATTAAAACATTGCAATAAAACTGTGTTAACAGACTAAGCCACAGATGGTTTTGATGTGCTATAGGTAGTGACTAGCTAAAGACAAATAATGCTTTCAAAATTGAATGTAATTTTTTTTCTTCCCTGTAAGTTCACGGGGGAAAAATCCACACAAAGCAAAAGAGGAAATGAGGGAGAATGAAACTAGATACGCAAACGACTCTTGTATGCAAATGGAAAAATGTTTTCCTCAAATATGTTTCAGTTAAAGAACCTTAGAATTTTGCACTTGTAATAATCATGGATTAAAAATTGTTAGGGTTTTGTTGGGTTTTTTAGTTTTTTTTCCTGTAAGTTCAATGCTGTTGCTTTAAATAGCATGACTGCCCGGTGTCCCCTCACAAACAATAACAGCAGCTCTTAAAGGGACACTGTCAGCATCAACCTCAGTCTCTCCCTCCCTCTCCGTGCTCTCTCTTTTTTTTTTCCCCCCTGTTACTTTCATAATTTTTGAAAACTATGTTCTGGTACATTTTTTTAACAACTCTTAGGGTAGTTTTCTCTTTCCTGGCTAAAGATAATTATCAAGAACCTCTTTGGTAAGTGAGATACAAAAATATATGTAGAGAAACACAGCTGCATGAAGATTTGAGTAAATGTTTCTTTATCCATTGAAGTCAATAAGACTACTAAAAATTAGTGTGAATCTAATACAGAAGTATTGAAATGTAGGGCAGGAAGAGAGCTGAAGAGATCATGTTTTATGTATTCCATCACCTTAAAAAAAAAAAAAGACAGCTTTTTGTCTAACCTGTCCTTTAAAATGTTTAAGTAACTATTCTATACCTTAAAGATACTGATTCACCATGGTTGACAGCAAAAAAAAGACTATTCTGTCCTATGCACAAAGAATGACTGACAGCTATCTGTTCTTCATACATTGAAGAATAATTTCTCTCATTCTCTCTCCTTTGTTCTTCTCCTCCTTTTCTTGTTTAGAGTAAGCAAACCCAAGTTATTACTCAGGAGTGTTAGACCCATATACTGTCAAATATATTAAGTGGATGCAGGTGATACAAACATCTGAAATTTTGTAGCTATTAAATATTATTCAGATAATATATTTCTTCCTCTTCTGTCCTTTTCCCCTTCTCGCAGCTGATGTTCTTCCTAAAGCATCTTTCTCACACTCAGAGGAGTCCTGTGCGCTTACAGAAAGGATTATCTGAGCCAGGACCCTCCATTGTCCTCAATCTGGAGTTTCCATTTTCACTTACAAAATGTTATGGTTCATCTGTCCATCTGCAGTGAACATTGTCATCTGCATCAGTCTAACTGACGCATGTTTGCTGGCTTGAGTTTGCAGGGAGCCTGCAAGAAAAAACTCCAAGTGTGAGCTGTCCGATTCTCTAACCCCATTACTAGAAATGATTTGAACAGTTCTATCCTTTTAAAAATGGGAACACTGTGCAGTGTAATTTTTTTTTTAAAGGAATGAAACTTCAGTATAGGTATCTCATGTAGCATGCAGTGTTCTGAAAGTACTGTGTGTCTGCCTTGAAATAGCTATGTTGAACTGATACAAGGCAAAACAAAACTTGATTTGTCATGTTGTGTGTTGCATACTTGTCAATGCTAGTCTGTTAAGATTTTTAAGGGAAGGCAAATAAAAATCATTGTCTGAACTGGGGCATATTGAAAGATTGCTCTGCTGTCCAATCACTGATCCATAGTATATGATATGTTTTAACATGATTTGTGAATAGCTCCATCATCTACTTCATCTAGAAAGTGTTTTAACAAACCACTGTTTTTCTGATACCTGTCAAAAATTGACAGATGTTGACTAATGAAAGCTCTTCTTTCTTGATTCCAATATAATAACTAGTAAGCAAGCAATAACAACAATGTAATTTTAGCATTAATTGGAAATATAGGGAAGGAGGAGAATCAATATTTGCTAATGGAATAAGGGAGGAGAAGAATCTGTAGGAAAAAATAGTTTAATGCTTTTTTCTAAGAGCAATGCAAACAATGAAGGAATAAAAACTATTTAGAGAACTACTTGACATTAATTTTTTTACCTCTCATATCTTAATTTGTGAGCTAGGGCACTCAAAAACTGAAACTTATTCAAGTTTCAACATGTTTCTGTGATCTTAAGGTTATTTTATGTTTGTACAGTTTTAGACCCTCCTCTTGCAAATATTTGTGGAAATGTGGGGGATGTGAGGAGGATATGCTATCTATTAAACTCGGTGTGATTATTCTTATGCATAAGGCTTCTTATACGTGAATGTTTGTTTGCAGCACTTCTAGGTCTTGATGCTGTTACTGTAGTCTGTAGTGAGAGGAGACTTTGGTTTTACAATAGCAGTTTACCATGCCATGTCTAAAAAGTGGTAAATAACCCTTGATTATCTACAAGCTCTACAGGAGTAGACCTGCCTTTGCATTTCAGGCCTGTAAAAGAAATTTGCTGCTGTATTAATAGTGAGAAAATTGAAAATGTTAGTCAGAACTCAACAGTTTTCTTTCTCTCTCTCCCACCCTGTGTCTTTTCAGTGATTTTTTTGAACGCACCATTCTGTGCAACAGCCTTGTGTGGAGCTGTGCTGTCACAGGTAAACCAGGACTCACATATCAGGAAGCACTGGAATCGGAGAAGAAAGCCAGACATAATCTTCAAAGTTTTCCAGAGGCACTCATCATTCCAGTTCTCTACTTGGCCACCCTTACCCATCGCTCCCGACTTCATGAGATCTGTGATGAAATCTTTGCTTATGTCAAGGATCGGTATTTTGTTGGTGAAACAGTGGAAGTAGTTAGAAATAATGGTGCAAGGTAAGTATATTTAAAAATACCTATTTATTTTTGTTTGGTGTGGGTGGTTTTTGTGTGTGCTTTTTTTTAAAACCAAAAATCAGGATAATAAACTCCATCAAACACACCTGAAGTGAGGTGTGATGCTTAAGCTAGCGATTCTGTTACTGCTCCTCCCTACTTTAATTAAGAGTAGGGTTGTATTGCTGGGCTTGGTATCTCTTTCCTTAGCTTAGAAGCAGCTGCGGAGGCAGGATAGCTCTTTCAGGTCTTGACACTGACGTTTTTTGGTCCACGTGGTGGATTTGCAAAGGAATGTCAGTCCTCTGGTGTGAGAATGGTGGGTTGTTTGTAGAATGAGATTTAATGAGAAAGTAGGGGAAGCTATGAATTAAAAATCATATGAAAGTTTTGATGAGATCGTCCAGAATGTAATCCGTCACATGGTGTTTTGTGTACTCAGAATGGTGGAACTATCGAAAGCTTAAAGAATTGATGAAAGTTGGATTTTTGCTTTTTAGGTTGTGGTGAAAATTGTGACTGCATTCACAGAGAAGTTGGGAATTAATCATAAAATGTTTCTAATAGGTGATTATCTGGGATTTAGTGTGATGGTTTTTTTTTTCCACTCAAAGTTAGTGTTACGTTACTCTTAAACTGATGTATCTATTGCAAGCGTTTTTATTGTTATCTTAGACTGATAAAAACTTGGAAGAATTTTGAGCTTCAGATGCTTTCTTTCTCATATCATTGGTACATACGCTGTATAGTATAAATAAGCTGTTTTATAACAGGTAGCTAGCTTGAGTCTTTCTTTAAAGCAGTTTCTGGGAGAGGACTAGAAAAGCTCCATGTTTTGTCTACATGAGTTTGCAGTTTCACCTAACTAAGGTTTAAGATGGGAAAGACTTAAACATGCTCAACTTGGAAATACCTGCAGAATGTGTGCTAAAGCCTTTGTAGGTTCAGCTGTTGCTGTTTTTTCTGTTGTTTGTTTGTGGGGTTGTTTTGTTTTGCTTTTTTCGGGAGGAAGGTGCCAGCTTACACTGCAGAGTAGACAGGGCACAACTTACCGGCTTCTGTGGGTAGCCTGAGGTCTCAGCACGTAGTCTGGTGTATATTGGGTGATAAGAGTGGGCTGGTTCAAAATGGTCATTGGAGAACATAGTTATTCTATATGAGTCTTTTTAGTGACTGATCCAGATCTTATTTAAGGCAAATTCTGTACTATACCAGGAAGAAAAATCTGTTGACGTGCTGCAGGAGATAAGCTGTAGGGAAATTCGTATGGGTATGTACATAAGGTCGGTGCTTAATAGAAAAGCTTTCCATCTCTTCCCTGCTCTATTCCTTTCAACCAGTGAAGTCCCAGTTTGCAAAGCCAGGACCAGAACAACTTCAGTGGAGTTGCTGCTTTCTGTACAGAAAACCTATATCCAAAGTTTGTTTCTGTCTTCCTCATCTTTATACTTGTCTAACGACTAGACCCAGGTTACCACTAGTATTACAGTCATTTTGTTTAGAGAATAAGTTTTTTCTTTTTTTTTTTAAACTAGAAACCTGACTATGATGAACTGTCAGTGTAGTTCAGCTGTTGGTTTTCATTTGCTCAATGAAATGCCTTTGTTGTCAATCTTTGACAATACTGCCTGTTTCCAAACTAATAGCAAAAAGAATGCTTTAGAAGACAAACTATTTTTCTCCAAGAACAACCCTCCTGTCTTCCTCTTACTTTTCTAAACTCTTCGCTAAAATATTTGTGTGTGCTTCTTAGCTTTTCGAAGCTTAAATGAAAAGTAGGCTTATATGCAATAAATACAAGTCTGGCTTGTTTCTTTGTCTTTTGAAATTCAGAATCCTTTTTGCTTTTCTTTTTAGAGCATCATAAATCAGTTTTTAAGCTTGCCCTAACAAAATGGTTTCTACTTACCATGTAAGCTAAATTCTGTTCAGATAAAGTTGTGAGATGATTCTATCTCATGAAGATAGCGCTGTCACTTTTTACCAGCCTTTAATTCAATCTTCTTGGTTATTCAAAATTGTGTTGAGATACATATCTAACAATTTTGTGTTTATGTTCCACTTTCACAGATCAATATATTAACAGGATATAAGCTAAATTTCTTAAGCCTTTGGGGTCGATAGATATCATTCAAAATACTGAAGATTCAGATAAAATCTATTTCCATCAAAAATGAACCTGCTAGAGATTGCATGTTTGAAAACTACATAAGTATAAACTTGTGTCTGGTACAATGAAGCATGAAAAATTCACCTTAGCTGATTGTATGTCACTGATATTCTAGATAAACGTATAGCAGAGAGCTAGTTCAGATGTTTAATACCAAATCCAGGAAACAGTGCATGTAACATGGTAATGCAGAGGGATTTTTATGCTTAGAGATACATAATTAAAGAATACAAAGTGGGAGGAGGTGAGGCATAGTTGTTGTTCTGCCCAATTAACAGTTGACTTTGACCTATATTTTGAAGTACTACATTGGGGGTTAAGTATACCAACTCATGTTACTTGTAAATAACATGGTTGTTCAACAGAGCGATTTGTGTGTGTTTGTCCTGCACAGCTACGTTTTTGTGATCTTTTCTAGCAAACATGGTCACCGTCCATCTATAGTGTAATAGCATCCTATGAGACCAACAGAATTTGGCAGATCATGAAAACCCAGTTGTGTCATGGTGTTGTAAACTCTTCCACTGCATTTATGTATGAAGTTTTTTGCACATGTAATGTCAGCAGGATCGTTTGTTATCTGAGCTCCGCCCATCATTTAATGCGAAGCCTACAACAGAATGCATGTGTAACCAGGGGTTGCTCAAGCAATTTAAGTATTGGTATTTTATAGCTCCTAACTTTGCACATGTAATATTCTTGTAGGATAGATTGCTTTGGTGCAGCTTTCTAGATTTTGAACAAAGTAAATGTGAGGGAACCCAAACACTAGAAGGTTTAGCATTTTTGGCTTAATGTAAATGTTTTTATCTTGAGCATATGAAGCAGTCTATAGTACTGTAAGCAATGCACAGGTGATCTAGAAAGAGTAAGAGGACAAGTGCTTTGTGCAGAGGAAGATTGGTTTGTTTTGTTTGGTTTTTTTGAGACCAGTGGTTCTTGTATCCAACCCATGTGTTCTGGTTGTTGCAGAATCTGATGCCCCATTGCTTTTTCTCATCTTATGTCCCTATCAGGCTCTTGTAGTTTCTAGCCTTTTGTTGTGCTGCTCAGTTTTGAATTTGGCTGCTTCCGCCTTGTTGCTGAGGTCTGGTAGGAGGAACTCGGAGAGTTTGGGAGATATTCTGTCTTCCTGTTGTTTTGGTATGTCTGGTGTCATAACAGCCCTTATCAACCAGAAAGAAATTGCAGAGAAAGCCCCCCAGTCCTATGATGTGGCTTGTTCAGGCAATCTCTGAAAATGATGCGTGCAATTTGGTAATCTAGTAGAAGCAACAAGGAGTTAATTCTGCTTGCTCTTTAACTCTTTTGGATGATGTATTGATTAAAAATGGCCAGCTTTTTTCGTTTGTATGTGTCCAGCTTTTCTGGCTAAACTGGGGCTGACTTTTCTCCAAAGTGGCAGCTGTGCTATCCTTTAAAACATGAGGTGTTGGATTCCCAGTTAAAGAACTGTAGCAGTTGTGTAACAATGTTTTCCTAGTACTGCCTTCATAAAAGACAAAATTATTATTTGAAACATCAGTCAGAAACATCATATTATATAGACAGAAAACTTAATCTCAAGTTTGTTTCAGTTGCCAAGGAATTGAAAACAGCTGACACTACTGTTATTTAGAATGTCAAATTGCCGTTTATGGAAAGCAATTTATTGAAAAAAGCATGGAAATTATTTGAGATTTTGTTGGGGGGGTGTGGAAATTAGAGCAGTATTTCATGTTAACCATGGTCAATTAAGATGTAAAATAAGCAGCTAATGTTTTGGCTCACACTTCATTGAAGCAGAGGAAAAATGTTGACCACGTCACTAAATTGCTTCCTGTATTTGCTCTTCAGAACTGAAAATTTAAAACCCATATGATACTAGTTGGCCTTCTGTTTACAAGGAATGGCATCTCTTGCAGTAACCTGTCCATTTGTTGCTGTCTTAGTACCCTGTTGTATTATTGGTACTTAACTTGTGAAATTGATTTCAACATCTTGGCATCTGAAGTCAGTTACCTGAAAGTTGGAACTATGTGCTGCGGAAGGCCTACCTGAAATAACCTCAGTGGATCCCTCAGACACACCAAACAAAACCTACAACTGTGTAACTCACTCAGCTGTAGGACCTGTTCCTTTCTTCTTGAGGTCAGGAGTGTGCTTTTTTTTTTTATTATTGTAATTTGTCAGAGGAAAAACTAGATTTGAAGCATGTGTAAAAAACCAGTTGTGATTTATCATCAGTGTTCTGAGATTGGACCCTATCACAAGAAATAATGGCTGTCTTTATTAGGGTATACAAGTGAGCAGGGTGATAATTAGTTTATTAATCTGTAGGATTGCAGTCAGACTTGAGTGGTGAAGAGACCTGAGGTTTTAGGTCGGACAACTCTACTAGCTCTTCAGCTCGCCTTCCCCCGCCCTTAAAAATAGCTTATGTGATGATGCCTTCCCTTCCCCACAGAGGGTGGGGGACAACCAGGTGTTGTCCAACAATTAGTATGGAACTTAATTATAAAGTCAACCACCTGCAGACTAAAATAGATTGCTTAAAGGTAGTGTATAGGAAGAAAGAAATCATAGAGAATGTGGCAGATATAAAAAAGGAATGTCTTTTTTTCATTGAATTTGACCACTAGATGACACCACTGCAAAAGAATACTTGCCTAATGTCTGTGAGCAGGCAACACCAGAATGCTTTAAGAGAATGTAGTGTTTTTAAAGTGAACCTATTTACAGAAGTAGTAGATGAAGTTCTCTGTTAGGAAGATTGCTGCATCGGATCATACATTTAGGTATAGGTTAATATCCTTTTCTCTGCTCTGAATGATCTGATGCTGGCCATTGCCAAGCTGTAGGAAACGTAGATAATCATGGAGCAACCTTGTCTGTAAGGGAAACTTCTTTTTTTAACTCATCAATTGTTTGGCTGGTGTCCCAGTGCTTTAGGACTGTTCATAGTGGATTAACCGCTGCATTAGGCCAATTAAAAGATTTGCATACTGTTTTAATCTCTGTAAGTCTTAACTGGGGCACAGGAAGCGTGTTGCTGGCCATGACTATGCCTAGCTGATACAGAGTTGGGATGGTAGATGATAATCCTTGTAAGAGAGAAGATTATACCTAATTTTCCAATTTTTTCATTCAAACTGGCAACAAGGTATTACTTGCTTATATATATAGTTGTTTTCTGAGAACTAGGATAAGCTAATATAAGACCACTAGGTAGTAAAAGGCAAAGTGTCTTCCATGTTTAGACTTTAATGAGTTACAGTGAATTTAAATTATTTCCTAGTCCAACCAACAAATTTTCCCCTTTGACATGTAGGCTTCAAAGTTGTCCGGATGCAGAAGCACTAAAGCTAATGTCTACAGAATCAGAAAGTTATAGTGTGTTTTTGTAGTGGCAAGGCTTAAGCATAAGTTCCTGCATACAAAGAAAGTTTCCAACTTTATTTTCAAAGGTGAATTTGAATTCCAGTAGCAAAGTTAGTGTGGTGCTTATGAAACAGCATAGCTGACAGTAGTGGAGAGCAGCTTACCTGTTCATAGAGCAAGTACAGTTTGCATTCTTCCAGCATGGCCGTTTAAGGATCAGTCAACTCCTGGCCTGGAAAAATCATGTTTAAGGCATTCACTTTCCACTGCCCTTAAGACCTTTGGCATATAAATATATTTGTATTTGTTGACTAATAAATATATTTGTATTTGACTAACAGAAGCTATGAGATGATGATATCTGGGAGAGAACCTGCAACTCCTTTCTTATTGTTGAACAGCTGTTACAACTATTTTTGGGCGCTGCCAATCTCTGTTAGCTCTCATTTCTGTGCACACTCTCTACTTTCATAACTATAAATTTAAAGGTATGGGGTTTGGTTGGTTTGTTTTATGATTTTTGTTTTTTTTTTAATCGGTACGATACTATGAATGGAAGGCTGGGCAGTCAAAACAATGCATATACTGGTGTTACCGTTAGTTAGTGCTGTCCTAATTCCACAGGAGACAGCTGATGCAGCTACTGTGTAAAAGGATTCTCTTGTCCTAAGCAAAAACATGCTTCTTACTAGTTTCTTTGAAGCATACAGTCTTACCTGTAACTTGATAGACAAACAAAGATGCTAAAACTCGAAAACAGCAGCTCTTACTGTACAGGAAGCCATTATGTGCATAAAACTTGTCTCCTTGTTGTGTGCTTTTGTTTTGTGTGTGCATTAAACTGTACCAGTTAGCTTAGTAAAAGATGTCACTTATTCCTTCAGATCTTTTCTCACTTTTATCTCTCTAATTACTTTCAAGTGTATGAGAACTGTTAGGACAAGGGTGTGAGTTACTGCACTTATCTGACATTTACTTAAAAACTTACTAAAAGCTGACAAAACAGAATGAGGCTATAGCTTTTTGGTACTTCTTGGTACTTGCTACTATAGCTTCTTGTATTACTGACTCTTTTGGGGTTTTCTATATCCAACTAACTTTACATACTATTAGAAAAGGTATGCTTTTTTAATCTTGGCATTTGAAAAAACTTTGCTTTCATTTGGGTGTCTGTTTTAAAAAGTTAATTTCCTTTTGCTTCTGACTCACTGATCATTGTTTTCTTTATGTCTCACTGATCATTGTTTTATGTTAAAAGTTGGCCTGAAAGTATTGCAATATTACCCCATCACCCCATTTGAAACAGCCTTCTGCATCCAAGGGATGTTTTTTGTCTGCTTATTGTAAAGCATAGAGAGGCATGTTTATAAGTCACCTGGGCCTTCAAGGGATCTTGTTTTTTGACCTGAAATGAGGACATAGCAGAGTGCCAGACTATTATTTATATCACAGTAGTTAGCGCCAGCCAGATCAAAAGCTGTTGTGCAGAATGCTCAGCTGATGGGCAGTGAGAAGTGGCCTCTCCTCTCACAGCTTCCAACTCCAGCTGTGGTTGGATATAAAGGCCTACTCAGCATTTGGGAAGAACAACTCTGAGTTAAGTGAAAGTGCCAATAATTGCAGGGTTAAGGTTTCCACTTGACATCCTGCGATGGCTCTTTTTGGCCCGTTTTACATAGTAGAGTGCAGCTTTTCTTTCTCCTCTTCAAATTGTGTTCTGCTGCTGCTTCAGCAGAGGTAGATAGAGATATACAAGCTATTACGAGTTGCTGGACAAACAGGTATGTGCCTTTGAGTTGCTGAGCTGAATTAAAGAGAAATGTGGCAGGTAAGTTATACTTACCCTTTGTTCTGGGTTTTCCTGAATCACACTCACCTTGAACTACTGGTGAGTTTGAAGCACGTCTTGCCCAACTACCTTGTTAGGTATGTGGTTTCCCTGGAACAGACTCTCCTAGTGACCCAGTGTTCATTTGCCTAGATGTTATTTTTCAGTTAGGAAGGATAAACTACTGAAATCACTAAGCTATTCAAGAAGTTACAGTGTCTCAGGGCCTTTAAGTGAGGGAGTTCTTACTACTTCTCCTTCCTCCTCTGCTTCTGGCTGTGGCCAATATTTGCCTCTTGCACATGCTCTAGTTCTCATCAGATCCTTCAGAGGGCCACTTGAAGTAGCTGATAGGACAAAAACTTAACAAGCTCTTCGCATTGGGTTAGTTCTGGGGTGGTGGTTGTTGTTGTTAGGTAAGTGACTTCAATTTAATGGCAATCAATAAATAATACTGAGTGCCAGAGCTACAAAAAGCAAGCACCGCACCATGTATGTGGCTGGAAGGAGGAACGGCAAGGGAAGGTTTCCCCCCTTGGCAGTGTTGAACTGTTAAGTCATCTCTGCATCTCATGGAGCAGCAGCCTGAGGCTGCAGATGCAGTTTGCTTTTATACACCTTCAGCCTGCCGCTTCCTTACTGTTCTTCTAGGAGTGACAAGGTTCAGTCCTACATAAAGTTTTCTGCTAGTTGTGCTAAGCTGCTTTTCAAAGCACAGCTCAGAATCGTTCTAGAGAGAGACTCATGGAGTTGGGTTTCCAGAGAAACTGTGACCTGTGCCACAGTCTCCAGGCAGTGTCTCTTGCCCTTAGATTGTTGGAGTCAGCTATGTTCTTTCACCTGTGCAGCTGACCAGCCCTATCTGAAATTCATGGAACTCAATGGAAGATCTCAGTTTTTTTCATTTGAGAGAGAAGGAGATGTGCACTGGTATTTAAAAAAAAATTACATTGGTGATACCACCTCTGGCTTTGTGTTTAAAACTTTCGGGTTCCTGTGCTGTTGTTCTCTTTCTTCAAAAAACAACAGATTTAATCACATAGGCCAAGCACTTCTTGGAACCTTTCCCATAACATAAGAGAACCTCAAAGAGCTTGGTTTCTGAGCTTAGCAAAACATTAAACTGTGAGCATAAAGGCCATCCTTGGGACAGGTCAGAGGACCTGTACCCTGTTGTTGATAGCAGCCTGTAGTGCAGAAAGAGGTATGCAAAACTTTTGGAGTATGGGGTAATTCTTTTGCAGGTTTACTCTTCTAGCTTTTGGCTGTCAATGTCTGAGCAAGAGTTGCTGGGACTACTGTGTAAAAGTTCATGATGGCTCTATTCTCAATTTATCTCATCCTTTTCTGAATACCTGTGGGATTCACTTAGTGTGGCTGTAAGCTTTTTCACAATATTTATTGTTATTTGAAGAAAGTGCTTCCTGACTGAGGGGGATATGGGGGTACGTATTTATTTACTTCAACACTGCTGTCTTTTTAGATTGAGGTGCCCACAGTTCTTATTTTATGGGAAATAGTGGGTGAGCATGGCTTGACTTTGACATAAGCTCTGTAAAGATCTTAAGGTATCCTTTTTAGAAAGTATTTCAAGTAGTATGCTTCATTTGAGTGTCTTACTTCAGCTTTCAGCTCTACTGTTTTATGTGCCTTATGATATAAAATAAGAGTTCTAATAAGTGAACTCAGGGAATGATTAGGTTATTAAGAAGAGCGGCACTTCGTTGGTACTAAAAGCAGAGTGTCTTTGCCTCTCTTAACCCAGGGAATTGGCTGCTACTAGCCATGACTTGACTGTCTAGTCAAGTCTTCATTCGTAGATTATTATTTCTCTAATGCCAGAAGGAACGGTTGCATCACTTTCTTTAATCCCGTCTATCAGTAACCATTAAATTTCATTGGATTATGCTTTTATTGAGCCAGGTAAAGTGTGTTTCACTTGATTCCTTCCCCAAAGATTTCTGGTGATTATTTGAATGACAGCATAGAGGATGGAGAATCACTTGCTGTCTGTGATAGCTTATTCTGCTAGTCATTCTCCCTGTTTAATAATAAAAAGGGGGAGGGGAGAGGAAGGCAGCTGTATTGGGGATTTTGCTACTTACTGGATCAAGTGTATAGAATATATAATTTCCGTTCTTACAGAAGGAGATGTGATACCCTGTAAATTACAGGGCTGTCCAGTGGATAAACAGGTAAATTAAGTGATGGTAAAATACTCGGTGACTAAATATTCAAGTCTTTTTGTCCAGGAAGATTGATTCGTGTGTGTGTGTTTTAGCCTCTTTGTCCTTTCATGGCATTGGGTAGTGTAGGTTGCGATTTAGCTTTCATGTGGCTGTTTTACTGCGATTGCAAATTTAGTGTATATGCGCTCCCTCTAGTGGTCTTCGAATGGTAAACAAATTAGAAAAAGTGTCAGTAGCCTTAAGCATTGGTGCTTTTGATTATTTTCCATTAGAAATTAAAAGTTTTTTTTTTTTAAATTGAGTTGAACTCTCTAGGAAATGTATTTTATAATCTGAAACAAAAATAATTCTACTAAGAAGTCTTTTTTAGCAGGTGATCTTTGGATTTAAAAAAACAGTCTAATAATACAATCTGCCATGCAGTCAGCTCCATATTATTTAGTATGAAGGGGAGGCTGTGATGTTCCGAATACTGGAAAACCAAGATACTGTAAGGATAGACTTTTCTCTTAGGACTCAGCCGGAGTCTGGTGCTGGGCCAGACCTTAATAAGCCTTGTTGGACTTGGACTTATTTTGTGAACAGCCACTAGGCTCTGTCTCCATTACATACTTGGGTGCTCTTGGTTCTTTACACAGAGTCTATTTAGATTTGCACAGTTAATTAGCTTGGGCTCCACTCACCAGGAAAACATGTCTTCCAGCCCCAGACCAGCCAGCTTTGGAAACGGGGCCAGCTGCATTGGAATGGCAGCGTGCCTGTGGTCAGTGAGTCCGGCGGACTCAGGCTGCCTCTGCATGCAGGCAGCTCTGGTGTCCCCGTGGATAATTAAGCATTGGTCATATTGTTGTCTTTAGGAATATATAAAGATGTTAATAGGTTGGGTTTTTAAAAATTTTTATTCTTTTTTTAAAAATAACACATCCCATTGAAGCATCCTGGCACTCTCTCCCTGTTGGAGAGAGGCTTGGGGAGGACAGCTACAGGCACTAGCTGTGTTACTGGTCCTAGCTAAATTCACAAATGAATACGACCTAGGATATTTTAATGTTTTCAGCATTTCTCCCTCTGCCCCCCTCTTTTTTTCCCCTCAGTGTGTGCAGATTTTGCGTAGTACTGTCTGCTTGTAGAAAGAGGTGTTTAAGAAATATTTTGACACTGTTTCCTTTTTGCCAGTGTTCAGTTCAGATAGAAGAACACTTAGAATTTGTCTGTCATAGATTTGTTGGGGGTTTTGTTTGTTTGTTTTTTAGCTTGTGCGTGATGCCATGCTAATTCAAGCCCTGTGATTCATGTATTCTCCATTTTATTCATTTCAAGAGATAGTGTTTGGTGCCCAGAGAAGAGAATTATTATGTGTTCTTTCTCCCCCTACCCTTTGAGCTTTTAGTGTTAGTATGTGACAGCATCCATTGACTGCAGTAGTTAATTTTCAGGAAGCAGACAAGGCTTTAGGAGATTAAACTAAAAAATATGAACCATGGAATTCCAGAAAGGGGTGAAAGTTAGTGGTTAAGAACCAGCTGTAATACAGTTACACAGCATGAAGTGCTGATTAATTATACTTTTAGTAGTTAATAGTAGTTAATTCTGCCTTTTATAACTAGCATTCAGGATGGCAAAGGGATAGACTTGTTTTGTCAATTGTGTGCGTGCCAGATGGAGCCTTAATATGTGTCAGCAGATAAATGGACCATTATTAAGATTAGATGCATAACGATCATTTCAGCCTTGTTTATTTAGGTCATCGACAGCAGTAGAAGATGATCTCTTATAAGTAAAAATGCTTTGGGATCTGAAAATCTTTTGCTTTTCTTAGACTGCTGTCAAAACAAATGTAAAAGGTTTGGTGTCTACTTTTAAAGTAACACATTAAGTTAACTTTTAGTTTACTTAAGTGAGAACTGAAAAAAAAATGCACAAGTACAAATAATTCTACCAGTGACTTGATTTGTTGTCCTGAGTAGTGAAGCTGATAACTGTGTAAGCAGATGAATTTGTTCATTTATTAGATGGAACTCATGAAATTAATATTTTACCTAGTATTTCAGCCCAAGGCTCTTCGGTATTTACTTACTTAGTACACAACACAATGTTCAGTTATATATGTATTCTTAAAATAACATCTGCTACAACTTTAGACTCCTTGCACTAGTGAAAGACTTTGATGGTAATAAATGTCTGTGTTTTATTTCAGGTTGCAGTGTAAGATTTTGGAAGTCATAGCTCCAGCCCATCACAATGGAATGGCAAACGGCCACACCAGCAGCACTGATGGAGACACAATTGTCATCAGCGACAGTGACGACTCAGAAACGCACAATATCTCTGCACAAAATGGGTAAATGATACTTCTACAGTATAAAGCATTTGGGCTGGGTAGAAATGAGACTAAAGCAGATGTGGCAGGGTCTGACTGAAACAAATTATTTGATCTGTATGGATTGCGAGTGTTCAGCCAGCTGAAGGTGACAAGCTGAATATTCACAGGTGCCAGTTATGCTATGTGTAATCCACCAGAGAACTGTGCGTTATGAGACATGGAGTACCTACAGAATAATCATTGTTAATCTGTTTGGAATGCCAGTGTTTCTGTTGAGAGATGGTGGAAGAGCCATGTATGCCTATCACTAATCCTCTCTGTGCTGCAGAACCTGTGCTGCCATAGCTTGGAAAATGCAGTCATGTTCTGCATTTCTACAGCCTGATACTACTTAGCATGATGTATTACTTCACTTCCATCATGGGGCTCAGAGTTGAGATTGCCTTATAATAAGAGGACATGCTCTTAACTGGAACTCTATGAAAAGTATTTCCAGAGACTTAATGTGTTTGTGTCCAAAATATAAAAATGTACAAAGTTTTCTTCATTGTGCATGTGTCCATATAAATATATACCATTGTATTTCATGGATTTGATTATGATTTTAGGTGCAGTGAAACAGCGTGTGTCTTGTCTTAAGGAACTGCCTGTAGGCTGGAGTAGCTTAATAACATTGAATAAGAGAGCTTCTTGGCTATAATTGTGGTGTTTAATTTGGAGTATCCCTTTACTGACCAGTAATTGAGCATATATATGCAGCTTATCCTAGCAGTATAATGAGAAGAAAGATTTCTGTGCTTCACAATCACAATGTTGATGAAAGAAGAGGGTTTGAAATGGGCTCCAGTCTTGAATCTAGCAACATACAGGCTTTATATGAACTGTCATTGACTTTGAGATGTCATGTGGATGCAGAAGTTATTCTTACTGAGTGCTGCATGAGGACTTCCATGTCCTGATATGCCTTGAATAACTAGGGTGGGGCTCCTCGCTTGGCTAAGAAAATAACATGGGATAAATAATTTTTAAAATTCTCCTCTGTCTCTTGAAGGCAGTGTCCAAGTTCTTCATGAAGAGGTCCTACATCTTTGAGAAAATAAATGCATTTTCTGTGTTCCACAAGGCATATGGCATTTGAAAGGAGGTTATTCTTGAAATAATGCAAGCGTGCACAGAGCTGACTGTGGGATTGATCCCTTTATACTGCTGTTACTTTCATGCATGCAGAGCTGGTAGTAAGACTGAGTCTTACACTCCCAGTCCATGGTTCTCCCCAGCTGATTACTTATTTTGACAATGCAGAGAAGGGAGGGAAAATAATTTCTTTCTCTTAGAAAGTGAAATCTTGTGAGAATATACAAATTTTTGAAGCACTGTTCTGTGGCATACCTAACTAACATCTATGCTACAAGCTTAAATTGCAAACCTCTTACGACTTTAAAATGCTTACTGGAAGTTTTAAGCGAGTCTTTTTATAACAAATGCAAGAGTGTAATAACACCTCCGGTTAGTTTCTGGATATATTCTGGGTATATGCAAACTTGGAAAGTATTATTTGCTGTACCTGTAAAACCTATCTGAAAGTAGAGCATTGTTGTCAATTTTTGTATATTGGCATCTAAGATTCTTTATACCCTTACTCGTAACAGTAAGAAATCTCACTGAACTGAGTGACACTGTTTGCAGCCCTAATCCTTCAGGGACTGTATTTTGCTGTTTGTGGAGAGACTTGGATGTGGAGAATATGGATGTTATTCGCCTTGGGACCAGTGTCAAGTTGATATGTGCAGAACCACAGTTCTGCCTCCTTCTGCACACAAATCTCCAGGTTTTGAGACCCAGCCTTCGTGCAAAGCTGCAGTGCTGTTAAACAATGGTACAGCAGATGCTCGGTGTGTTTGTGAGAGGGGGAGGGGAGCACAGCACAGATTGATGGGCCATCTGCAAATATTTTTCCTAAAGAATCTGTAAGGCTAGAGAATCTTAACTGAAAATAGATGTCATTAGAGATCCCAACCTTTCTCTGACCCTGCTTCTGTCTGCGTGGGGCAGAAATAGCCACGCGTTCTGTACAAGTGTTCCTGCTGACTTTTTTTATTGTGTTCTGCAGTAAAAGCTGAGGTTGTACAGGGAGAAAGAGGCCAGGATGCTCTCACTTCTGCACTCCCTCAGAAAAACAGGCTGCCTTGTAAGGCCTGGGTTGCGAAGCAAAAGGTAGCAATCTTCTTAGATCTTAAACTGTTGATGTTATGCCCTGGGACCCTCTGGTACTGTAGGATAGTGGTCATCATAGAATAGCAGTGTTCATACCTTAAACTGCTGGACTTAGGGATAAGGTTGAACTCTTGCATTCGCTTTAGCACTCGGCAGCAGACTGGAGATTGAGGGGCTTGTACTGCCAAATATATACAATACTAACTGCAACTTAAATTCATGGCATTCCTCCTGCCAGGACTGAGTAATGTGAACCATCAACCACATCAGAAATACTAGAAGAAAAACTTCTTGGCTTGCTGGCTGGTTTGTGGCAGTAAATTTGGGTGTTTATTCAATTGGAAGTGAAGTATCTTTATTTTGGGGAAGGGTTAATTGTTTCTGCAAATTTTGGGATGCAAGCAGAGGTAACAAAATTTTTGGAAACAATACCAGTGGAACCTTACCATCCAGATTTTTTACCACTTTCAACCTAGTTTTTCTGGCTCTATTTGGAGAAGAAATTATGAACAGGGTATTTCAAAAAGCACGGTCATAGCTTGTCATTAAAGCTATACAATGTCTTCAGTAGAACAAATCTCTACTCATCTTTAATTCTTATCTTTCCTCTTTCCTTCCTTCCCCTCTCGTCCCTTCATCCCCTGAATCTAATAACAACAGTGGTAGGTCTTAGTCCACTTTGTATTGTAAGGAAAGACCGAAGTACTGGATCAAAGGTAGCTTAAAATCTTCATCAAAAGTGCTGTTGTCTTGTCCCTAGAGCGGTATAATCAGCATGCTGTTATCAGTCTTCAGGTTGCTGTATTTCCATGTTGATGTTTTAGTGTGATTCCAGAAAATATTTGCAGTTCCAAATGGGCATTGTAATTGCTCGGTATAAAGTAGCTTGGCAGCAGCAACCTTCAGAGGTGTGCAGAGGCCAGCTTTTCTTTCAGGATCAATATACTGACAGATCACTTCTCTGTAAGGCTTGCACTGGAGTATAAGGAGACCATAAATGATTGTGTTATTTAGCAAGCATTCTTCAAGGGAGCTTTTCCCATTCTCAAACTTAGCCAAAGAGAAGAAGAAAAAAGCTGCTGACTCCTTTTGGAAAAGGAGGACAGCATTAATTTTAGATGCATTCCTGATCCTCTAACCCTCAGTATTTTTCTGTGCAATTTTTCTAGTTCTATTAATGCTGCAAGATATAGGTAGCTCCAGCAAGACTCAGACCAGATAATATAGCTAGTCATATCCTGGACAAGGTAACTCAGAAGAACAAGGTCTCAGAAGTTTCTTGGTAAAGCTACCTTAAGACCATGCTGTCTGAATATAATACAGCAGGACTGTAAGCAGAAATTTATATCCAGGTCATGTGGCCAAAGTAATTGAGGGGCTGATGAGATGATTATCTGTCAGTGGTTCAGAATAACCTCATTACAAAAATGCAAGACTCTGCCAGGTGCTAGGCACGTTTACTTGAGTGCAGTAGAAACTAGTATAATACGGGTGAGTCAGCTCCAGTTTTCACCTACTAAGTTACAAGATACTCTGTTATTCTTTCCTCTGGATCTGGTGGTCTGTCAGAGCTGTCCTGTGAAGACTTGCTGTAGGGTCTCTCTGCTGCAAAATGGGTCTAACCTTTGTTAACTCTTGTATGCTTTATATAATGCTTTATAAAGTAAAATATAACAAAAAATAATATTACTTTTATGCCAAAGTGACTAGATAATCTATGTAATTTTTAAAGCTTTCTACATGTACTGAATGACCTTTGTCTTCCTCTTCTGCACTAAGCAAAATTTTTACTTTAAATTTGGATTTATGGAGGAGGATTTCAGGAATATGTTTACTTCCTAGGATAATCATTGGAAACTTGAAAACTAAGCAGAAAAAACAGTGTGTTTGGAAATTAGGTTGGGGCTATTATATATGATCCACTGAAGGTGAGAGAAGGATTTACTCAAACTAGAAAGTAAAGGTTAATGATACAAGAGTTAACCATTTGATTATTCTTTGGGCCCTGCTTTTGATTACAGACAGTGTTGGAGCTGAGAATCTATTCAAAATGTATAAATAAGTTAATATACTTTTGGTATAACATTGGAACTTGCCTTTTATTCTGTATCTGAACACTATCTGGTTTGGGTCTTTCTTTAACCGGTTACACTAAAGGACTGGAAATGCAGGGGTGTATGGTGAGGGAACAAATTTGCATTTGATACTATCCAGAAATTTCTAGCGACAGCCTTCATTACTTTAGCTTTCCTCTCTTGAGGCTGAAGATGATCATGGAAGACCAAGTCACAGTATGACCAAAATATGAAGCCTCTTTTAACAAACTTAGCATTATAGGCAGAGATGTTAAAATCTTCCCAGTGGGTATACTGAATTACTTTGTTTATACAGTTTATCTCTGTTTTGCTAATATGACTAGCTGGGTAGGGTTTTTTTTAATTATTTTTCTTAAATTGGAGTTGGTCTGAGTGACTCAGCTTGAGACTTTAACTTGGATAGCATCATGCACGGCAGACAGTGTATATCATAGTGCTTATCTGTAGGTCCAGTAGACGTGTTGCTGTTTCCAAGTCTAAATCTTCTTTTCTGTCCCTTCATTTGGTTTTAACTATGTTGATCATTTAATCATCGTAAACTATTTTTCTCCAGAAATTTGCAAATTATTCTTATCTAAAATGACACTAACTGTGGATAAGTACTGTTTCTTTTACACTTCATTTGTATGAATTAATGTATTTATTATTAAGTATCTGAATGTTGCATTTCTTTGGACTTCTATTTCACAGAGTTAGTGAGGGGGGGAAAAAAACAAGAATTGGAGCAAATTTCACATTCAACAAGCTTGCAAAGTACAGTTCACTACATCTTATGTGTGTTCTTCATAGGGGTAAAGAATAGCAAGTGGTATATTGATTTATTTTGTTTTGTCACAGACTCCACCTTCAAGCATTTTGTAAATGCTAGAAAGACTGACAATGATGATGAAATGCATAGCTGTAAATCTCCTAGTTCATCCACGTAACTACTTCACCTTCCCTTACTGATGAAATAAGATGGCAGTTGAATTCTTCCTGATAAAGCAATACAACTTTTGATTACAAATTACCACCCTAGGAGAAGTTAGTTCTGTTGTTTAATAGCAAAATGCAACATTGTTTAAAGAAAATCTCAGTAGTTTAACTCTGTCCATGAAGTCTGTCCATAAATATACCAGACTATTTAAAGTATATTGTCTATGGCAAAAACCCTCTCTTTGTTTTTTAAAGGAGTGAATTTTGTTTTGGTAGCACGCCAGACCTGGGTGGTTATTATCCTAGGAAGAGGTGTAAGAAAACAGTTACTGTTACGTTAAAACTGAAGAAATATTTTTCCAGGGGGAAAAAAAATCTAGTTCTCTGTCGCTGATAGCTGTAAAAGGGAAGTACACTTCGGGGGGGGGCGGGGGGAACCATGTAACTCTAAGCATTTATTTTGAAGCGTAGATGCATTGCGTTACGATTCCTGTTATTTTTCAGAATGTTGTTGGTGAGGGTGTTTTTTCTAAATGGGTATTTCAGAAAAATATTGTACCTGTTTTTTATTCATTTTGAGATGTGATCTGTAGCTCTGTGGCTACTATTTTTATTCATTTTATTTAACTCTGTCTTTTGGATGCCTTCCTCATCATATTTTTCTCCTTTTTCCTGCCTTCCTGTTGCCATCATGAGTACTGAGAATATTAAGGAGACTATTTTCTGAGGGATAGGGATGTATCATTACTTGTCTCCCTCTTTGTTCTTCCTTCCCTTCTCAGGTCCCATCTTCCTGCTAAGAAAACCAACATCCCCGATCCCTTTTCCTGTTCCTTGCAGGAACTGGCTTTGATGCAGATCTAAATCTAGTGGAAGAGAAGTTAGCAGAAGTGAATAGGTCCTCTTTGGTATCAGTGGAAGTTACAGCCTGTATTAAATATGGCTGGGTATTTTCAAGAGGTCCATTGTGTATGCATATAAATATATTAAATGTGTACAATATGACTGATGTTTTGTGATTGTGGTTAACTTTTAATTTTTTTTAGGGAGAAGAAAGCCATAATTGACCCTTCTTTGTTCAAATACAAAGTCCAACCTATTAAAAAAGAACTATATGAAGCTGTTATTGTTAAAGCATCTCAACTAAGGTAAAAATTAGTATATGAAAGTTAAAATTGTACTTTGTGTGAGTTGTGTAAGTCACTGTAAGATGTTTTTGATATAAAATGGCATTTTAGTATAATATGTTAGAACTACTAGAGGCACTGGAACAAAATACTGTGTTTCACAGGCTTTCTGTAGCAAGGGTTCCAAGCTTTACTAGTATTAACACAGATACCAACTCCTTACAAGTCTCTGTGCTTTTGTTGGCACACAGATGAGACCTGCTGTTGCTTCTGATGCCTGTGCCTTACTGCTGTGACTGCTGGAGTAGGTGAAAAAAAGTTTGAGAACCCTGTGCTGTAATATTGATGAACTATTGGCATTATGAGCTCTCTCTGTGTGGTAGCATGACTGGTTTGAAGTGTTGGAGCAGACATTGGCAATCAAACTGCTTTACTGCTTTAAAATAGAAAGCTGCAAAGAGTCTTTGCTTCTTAAATAACATAATTTTGTCTTGAATTTAGTTAAAACATTTTTTTAGAGTAGATTGTGCTTCAAAACTTCATAAACTGGATACTTTGAAAAAAAATTTCAGTGATTTCAAGTCATTTAGTTCCAGCATGAATCGAGATTAGTTTTTTCGTTAACTACTCCTGTGTAGTTGGTTTTCTCCTTCCCATGAAGTACTGCGCGTTCTCTGGGATGCCAGGAAGCATTTAGAGTGCACACTGTCCTGTAGCAAGGAGTGCCACAGCCTGACCAAGCAACATGTAAATTCATACCTCTCACTTGTTGGCTTGAGACTTCTGTGCCTTACCTCCCCGTCTGAGAGATGTGAATGCTGCTTTCCTGCTGTCCTTGTTTGCGTGCTTGTTTTCACCCCCTTCTGAAACAATCGGAAGTTTTATTTGGGGATTTTAAAAGCTACTGTGATAGAAAGGAATGTTTGGAGGGTCTAGTGGGGATGAATAGGCTATGGAGTTTGTGTGTGTGTATAAAAGAGCACATACCAGGATCTTCAAAACAAAAATTACAGATGCATAAAACAACTGTTTAAGTATTACTTGGCTTTTGTTTTGTTCATAAGGAAATTTTATATTGAATTGGGGTTGCAAAGAACGACTGTTAGTTGCAGTAGTAAGGGTGTAATTTATAATTAAGAAACTGAGAAAAAGGTCAATCATATGATCTGTTACATGTTTTGCACATATTGTCAGCTGTACTTAAACAATAATTAAAGATGTTATTTGATAATACTACCTTTCTTTCCTAATACAGCCGGAGGAAACATTTCTTTTCTCGTGATAGACTTAAACTTTTTCTGAAACAACACTGTGAACCACATGATGGAGTCATTAAAACTAAGGTAAATAAGAAGGAATAATTTGTGGGATAGAGTATTGACCCTACTCAGTCTTTTTTTTTTTTCCCTCTTCTCTGGTAGCTGCTCAGAGCTTCTTTTTTAAACTACATCAAGTTTAGCTTTTTGTAAGTATAATATATTGAGTTAGTATTTGACTTTTCCAAAATAAAAGGATGAATACTGCAACTTTTTCTGTAAAAAACAGGTTTTTGTTAACTTTTGCTTGTAAACAAGATAGTAGTTTTTCTGTACATGGAGCAGAACTTAATTCTCTAATTTCTTCTTTAGCTACCAGTTTAGAAAAGTCCCCAAAATAAAAATGGGAGCTTTTACCTAGAAAAATGTTATATTAAAACAATATATATTTTTGCTTAGTCTAACACATGAGTTGTTTTCATTCTTCAAGGTATGCAGCTGGTATTTCGAAGTCAAATAAAAATTAACTATTTCTGTTTTGGTACAGTAAGCTAATATTATTCTGTTGTAATGCTTTTAGCTGGAAAATATTTTATTGTAGATTGAATTCAGTCTCCAGTTCTTCAGTGAGGCAGGAGTACCGAAGAGTTCAGGTGGCTGGAATGGGCTTTTGATGAGGCCTTAGATGTTGAAGATATTAAGATGCATATCTTTGTCATCTTATGTGGACATATATGGTGATACTTAGTAGAAGTTCAGACTAAAGTTCACATCTTAGTCCGTGCAGGATGACTTTGAGAATTTGTTTCCTTGTGCTCAAGGAATTGAGCAGCTTTTCCCACGCTTACCAAATAAGCAGCAATTTCCCTTGCCTTGGCTTGCTGTGCCACAGGAGATCCTGGACTCTCACTGCATATTGCAGCCTTGACTCTGAAATCCTTATCTTCACCTTGTTTTTAGAAAGTAGCACGTTTGTTTATTACGTCTTGTGTTTTGTGTGTGTGTTTAAGAGGAATTCTCATACAGCTGTGTAACTGCTCTGAGATGAGAGCATCAATGAGAGGTTTGCCTGTGAAAGTTGTAGAAAATAACAAAGGCAACTAATTTCTAAATAAGTTTGTAACTTTAAAGTCCGTCTCTTTTAAAGAAATGGAAATAGAAGAAGATAGAGCTGAAAGGGATAAACCACCCCCTTCCTTGGGCTTGTTAGTGATCATGTTGTCCTTGATGTGATACAGTGTGCTGGGTCTAGTTATCTATTAACGATGATTTGTGGTGCCTCAGGAAAATGGTTATATTCTGTACATGTGTGCATTTGTCATCTTCTCTTTGTTTGGGCTTTTTGTGGAGTGTCTCCTTGTTCCCTTGCTGATTGCCTTGCATTTCAGCAGTTAGGTGAACATGTCCTATTTGGAGTGTCTCTTTTGTATCCTCATCCGTATCACTTGATAAGGGCAGGCTTCCTGAAGTGACCAGGTTGAGAAAGCAGACTTGAAAAGAAACTTTGACAATTCAAAATGAGAGAAATCATAAACTTTCTCCTCCTCCAGAAATGTTTAAGTATGATAGAGAATTATGTGATTCTTCAGTAAATTAATTTTCCAGCTTTTGCTGTCAAAAGTCAATCTCAACACATTTCAGTAACTTGCTAGGAAGACTGTGTCCAGCTGTGTTTGCTAAAAGGCATCTAAAGAAATAAAATCTTACCAAATGAAGCCAAATTCTATTTTCAAATGTGCGCTGCTCATATTATTATCCACTTGGTGGATTAACTCTACAGTTACACTATTTCAGAGTTTTATCTCTTATCCTAAGCTAACCAGTTGTGGATCTAGTTATTTTTATTGTCTTTTTTTCTGAATTAATGATTCATTAATTAGCTTATATTTATGAAAAGGTAAGAATTTCACAATTAATATCTGCTTTCTCTTTCTTACTAAGGCAACATCAATTGCAAAATATAATCTAGCAGAACAAAGTTTCTCCTACTTCTTTCCTGATGACCCACCCACATTTATCTTCAGTCCTGCAAGCAGACGACGAGGGAGACCTCCAAAGAGGGCATCTACTAGTCTTGTAAGTAATAACATTTTTAATTCCAGATGAAGATACATCAGTGTAGTCTTTAAGTTCTTCCATTTTCTCTGAACTTTCAGAACAGTTGGAATTCAAGGTTGATGTTGTGCTTTTTTTCTTTGAGGATGAATTGGGATATATTACATAATTGGTACTAAAGTAGATTGCTTTATAGTTAAGCTGGTAAAAGGGACCATACTTGATATGTTATCTTCTTATTTTTATCTTTCTTATTTTTGTGATCCCACCAAGAAACTAGCTTTTCAGTGTGTTGTGAAGGTGCATAGAGTACTTGTCCCTTCTGAGAATTACTAATAAATAATTTGCTAAAAAACTTTAATTTGTATTCTTAGATACAATTATGTCACTTGCCCTCAGATACAGTTACGTCACTTGCCTGTATTTAAACACAGTGAAGCTTAGTGCTCTAAACTACTTTATTTAAAAAGAAAGCTGGAAGAAAAAGGTTTGGGTCTGCCCCTGCCCCCAGCTATTGGGCAGGATCTCTGAGTACTTAGTATGTTTGTGGGAAACTCTTACAGCCTGTTTTTATTCTTGTTTTAGAGAACTGTTGAAAAATTGGGAATGTCTGTTGCTGGTCATTTCACTGTAGATATTATGTTCTTTTTTTCCCACTCCCCCTCCAAATTCTCTATCAGGAGGACGAGATTACTGCTAAACAAAATACCCAAGGAAACAAAAGTAAAGTAGCAAGGGAAAAGACAAGGTTCCAGAAGCAAAAAGAAGATATGCAGGCCATGGGTAAGTTGAGGTTTAGTCCTATGACTAGTAAACCAGTTTTTGCAGGTCTGAGAGCAGGCCTTAATTAGAGTATTTTTGGGGTTGTACCTTTCAAAGTCCTGCAATACTTTCAAAGGGAAAATGTATTAAGAGTGCACTGCCACAGCACTATTACAGAGTGCTCCTTTCAGTGGTTAGAATGATTGTTTCCTGAATTATTTATTTACTTTTATTTTTCTAAACTGGGGAAATGTAGGAAGCTTGCGGTCCAGCTGTGCTGATTTCTATCTCAGATAAATAAAGAGCAAAATAAATTTTTGCAGAAGTTTGGATTCTGAAATCACGTATAAATTTTACCAGCTGAAGGTATATCAAAACATGAACATTTAACACAAATCAATCTGTTGTATGAGGAGAATCCATAAATAGAAAAACTACCTCAAAATTTAAAAGAACTGCAATGCTTCCTAAACCTGTAATAATCCTTAAGGAAATCTGAGTCTTTTTGAAGATGTCTGTGCTTGGATATTTAAGGTATGTCTAAATGTTCTGCAAGATTACTTACAGTATGCTTACAAATTTTTCTAATGAAAAGAGCACAAATCACTTAAGAGATTTTTTATTTCAGACTGATTGAATTATTTTGGCTTAGTTTTGACCTGTTTCTGATCTATTTAAACTTGATTTCAAATGAAGTAAGGGGACCCACGTACCTTTTTTACGGGTTTAACTAGGTAAACTGGTGTGTCTTCTTGAGGAGACAAAGCTCAGACAAGATGATGTTCTTCTGGATTGTAAGCACTGATGTCCTTCCTAAGGAAAGGCTTTCATCTTGTGGAAATATTTCAGTGAACTTCTGGTTTCTACCTCTTCTTTCCATTATCATAGAATGTTTTAGGATGGCAGGGATATCTGGAAGTTATCTAGTCCAACATAATAACTGCAAAGTGCCTCAGGCTGCTCAGGGCTTTTTCTTCATAGGAGATGGGGACACTAGGGTTTAATGGGCTCCACTAAACTTGTGTGTCCACTTTTTTGCACAGCTAGCATCTATTTGTTTATGTGCTGGAAATGATAGCACAGAACAAGGTAATAGCTGATCAACATCAAAGCTGCTTCCTTTCTTGTGTGGCGTTAACTACAGCTTCTAGAAGACTAGTTAAGACACATTCTGGCTTAATTTTATCTTTGTGTTATCCTGTTGCACCCCAAAACCCAATGCCCTTGAAACATATAGTTTCAAACAATGAAAGAGCAATCAGCCTTGAAATAAGTTGTATAACATGGAGATCCAAATGTATTCTTTGTATTTTCTGCAACCTCACCTGAAAGCTGTCACAGCATGTTGATATTCAGACTTTGTAAATGCTTTCTGTTCTTTGTTGAGAACACAAAATTATGATGAATGCATCAGATAAGTAATAATAAAAAAAAAAATACTGTGGTGTCACACTTGTTCTGTGTTCGTTTTTGTCCCAGTGTTGGCTCATGATTATAAACTTTTTTTTCAAAGATACAGTTCTTTAATTTGAAACCAGCAACACATTATACTGGTTGTTTGAAAAGTATGATCCCATCCATAGAATAAGCTTAAAAGTACACTTTCAAATATACTATATTAATGTAATTGAAAATTAATCTAAACATTTTACCTGTAAATAATGTTTAATTGGAATGGCAATTACTGACATTCATAAAGTCTCTTATAAAGAGCTGTTATAGTACTTTATTAATGATGTGAAAAGATAGCAAAATACCAAGTACCTTGAAAAATCGACCTTCTCAGTATGTAGAAGACTATGGGGGATCAGCTTCACTGCTTTTGTTTGCTGGGTGAGAGCCATTGTATGTGTAGTAGCTATCTGTAAAAGCAATCTAGCCCGTTTTCAGAATTTTATAGAAAAATGTAATCAAAATCTCTTTTTGAGTGCCATCCACTTGGTAATAGAAGTAAGGATCTTTTTTCATTTTCTTCACTTGTGTTTCTAGCTTCCTTGTTTATTCAATTAAAATGGTAAACCCCCTGACACCCTTTTATTTGTTAGCCTGTGTGTGGATTGACAGACATTGTCTGTCCACAGAAAGTGGCAATTTGTATCCTGCTGTTCTTCTGCAGACAGCTACAAAGAACTCTGGATCTCCTCAGGCAGTAACATTTATTACCAATTAAAGTTCAGATTAAACTGTATAACAGAAGTAAAACTTGCACAAAACCCACGGAAATACTAAATAGGTTTCAAATGTACTGACTTTCAGTAATTCAGTAATAATTAAATATTTAAAGATCACTTATTTAAAGGTTTTTACTGTCACAAATATTTCATGGTTATATGCCATACCTAGTTGTGACATGCTTTTATTAAGCAAGCATTACTAAATACGTTGCTGTAATTACATGCAGTTGGAATCAGTTCTCATCTTTATATGTCACTTGATAGAAACCAATAAACAAGTATTAAACTTCTGTATACTCATAAAAACAGAGAAATTTGACTTTATTACAGTGATGACAACCTTGTAAAACATGTATACTACTTAGGCTTAAAATTCTGATTCGCTAAAGAGCTGTCAAGTGATTGAATTTCTGGTTGGCATAGAAACAATTCGGTCTTCATAACAATATCTTTTCAATATGGTAATTATAAAAAGATCAGTCTATTTAGCACAGTTAAATAAAATTAACATTTTATAAAAGAAAAAATAACTTTGGTTTGTTTGGTTTTTTCCTTTACAGCTTTTGAAAAAGCTAAATTAAAACGTGAGAAGGCAAATGCTATAGAAGCTAAGAAAAAGGAGAAAGAAGATAAGGAAAAAAAGAGAGAAGAACTAAAGAAGATTGTGGAAGAAGAAAGGATGAAGAAGAAAGAAGAGAAAGAGAGACTCAAAATAGAAAAGGAAAAAGTAATGCATTAGCAGTATATGTATTTCATGTAGGAACAGTATAATGGCTTTCTAGTTTACTTGTTTCTTAGTTGCTATCAGCTTCAAGTTATTTTCCATTAACTGTTTTCTGTTCATAGAAATGCACTTTAGAAGAATAGGCAGTTATAAGATATGATTACGGATTTGTATTTCTGGATAACGTTCTCTATATTACAATTTTAGTTCACAAAAAGTTCACTTTGAACTTACTTCTGAAGTAATGTGGTTTTGTTTTTGTCTTTTTTTTTTGCCAATAATGGATGACTATTTGATTTGGTGGTTGTCTTCTACTTAAGTGTTAAAGACACTGTACTGCATCATATTCACAGCATATTAAATGGTTGTGGGTTTCCTTGTGGTTTTTCTTTGGATGGAAATTGCTAAATAACTTTTTGTCACTTTGAATGTGAAGAAATTATTTATTCCACTATATTTTACCACAGACACATCCACTGTCTATTTTGATGGTCTTTTCTTGTGGCAACTTTCATAAGTACTCTTATTTTTAGATAACTTTTTTCAGCCACTTCCATTTAAAAAAAAAAAAAAAAAAACCTAACCAAAAAAACCCCAATAAAACCCCATGTCTAATCCAACAAAGTATCACCACAGTTTGCTTCTAAACATTTTTGCCAATGTCGTCTTCTACAAAATAAAAATTAAGAGTATTTCATTCTAATTAAATATGTTTTAGTTTTATTTTTCAGTGTGATTGAAATAGTAAGTGGTGCAGTTCTAGAAACTATAATAGGGTGATCTGACCGTATTTTATATACAGTTGTGACCCTCTTTTTCAGGAAAGAGAGAAGCTGCGTGAAGAAAAAAGAAAATATGTGGAATACCTGAAACAGTGGAGTAAGCCTAGAGAAGATATGGAGTGTGATGATCTTAAGGTATGATTGAATTAGAACAGCTCCAGCTCGTACTTTTACAGGGTCCCCAAGCTAGATTGCCTAATGCAGAGGCAGATCTAGATCTGATCTGAATGCTAGGGATTGTGAATCACCTGCAGTCATG
This sequence comes from Aptenodytes patagonicus, assembly GCF_965638725.1. Classification (NCBI taxonomy): domain Eukaryota; kingdom Metazoa; phylum Chordata; class Aves; order Sphenisciformes; family Spheniscidae; genus Aptenodytes; species Aptenodytes patagonicus. Next base: position 44,056,592 of record NC_134955.1, on the reverse strand, counting down.
TAATATTTCCCAGTGGTGATGCTAATAGGATTGTCTGCATCTGCATTTTCACCCTCCAGAAAAACTTTACAGGCTGTTCTCTGTGTTAACGTGGAACAGATCTATTTTTAAAGCACTGATCTTACTGAGTGGAGGCTATTGAGTATGCCTGACTTTTCTGTTAAATATACAACATGCGCTCACCTAGAATAAACCTGAGTTACTTAAAAGATTTTGAGTAATGAAGAAACCAAATTTGTGGCTGCAAAAGGTAGAAAAGATAGTAGCTTGTTACTCCCTCTGGTATTCTTTTGATTTAAACTCTAGCAGTATCCTTGCTTAACGAGCTGCTTTCTGGATGATCCTGGAAACCTATAGAAAGTAACAAGAATTTACCTCTCAAAGAACTTAATGTTCTAAACAAGAATATAGTGTGGTTGTACATAACGGAAGATTGTCTAGTGTTACACATTTATGTGCACTTTATTATGATTAATTTTAGCAGGGGATAGCAAAAGGAGGCAAAATTGTCAGAAGCGCAAGGATGGGGGTTTATTTGAGATACACAGGGAAACATGACAGAAGTGCAAAGAGGACAAGTGGGAATAGAGGAGAGTGTTAAATGAATTGAAGTGATAGCACTGGTTGGGAGGAATATGAGAATTGAATATATTTGCAAGGGTAGCTGTATAGGCCCTTGAAGATGATAGTGAAAACTCTTAGCTGTGTACAGAAAGGGAGAAGAAACTGAAGAAAGGGAAGAGCATTGTCAAAACGAGAGGAAGCTGTGCAAAACAGTGCTGCTGTGTTTCAATTGGAAAAGAAAAAGGGAGGGATGGGAAAGTAGTATCACTACAGTGAAAATTGACAAGAATATGAATAAAGATGAGTTTAGGTGAGGAAGCAAGAAGAAAGATCCACCCATAGACTGCTTTTCAAAAAATTCCCTTCTCAGGAAATGTATGAAATACCTTACTGTGTTCTTCTGAAAGCATAGTATTTGGCATTCTTCTCGTTAATGTTTGTGAACTACCACCTTTGTGGAAAGGAGCCATCCTTCTGGAAATTGTTTGCCTCTGTCTGCTAAGAAACATTAAGTGAAGACAAATCTTGAAAAGTTACATCGATATTAATTTGAAAGTCAAACACAGTGTTAGACGCTGTCATCTGTGATTTGGAGGTGGTGTCTCTGTTAAGTGGTCTTGTTACATTGTTACATCAGCTCCCTTTAAAATGTCTTCAGCTATCATAACTGCCTTACCAACGCAAAAATGCAAATACCAGAACGCTCAAGTCATTAGACATGATCTTGTATATCCTAGTATTAGATCGGTGTGTTTTTATGTGAAGGTGCTTGGGTTTTTGTTTGCTTGTCTTTGCAAGCAACAATGAGTAACTTTTTAAGAATATGTTTATTTTTGCTTGTCTGGACAGTTCCAGCAAACTTAAATTCAAAACTCTTGTGAAATAATACAGGTTTAAAGGAAAAATAATGACAGCCAGTGCTCTTAACTTGTAGTAGATTTGAGTTCCTTTAAACAAAGATACAAAATCGTTCAATTTAATGAACATGAATAAACTTTTATCTCAAAAGATTTATGTCCAAGTTGCATGCTCTTTGGTTTTTTAAAGTTAGTACTACCACAGATGTTACTGTGATAATTGATTATGTGTCTTGCACTGGTTGGTGTTAATCACTTGTGTACTCTGCAGAAACCAAATACAATATTAAGTTGTCCCATTTGGATTGCAGGAACTTCCTGTTCCAATGCCAGTGAAGACGAGACTTCCTCCTGAGATCTTTGGTGATGCTCTGATGGTTTTGGAGTTTTTATATGCTTTTGGGGAACTTTTTGATCTTCAAGATGAATTTCCTGAAGGAGTGACTTTAGGCAAGTTGTCGTTTATGTGGCAAGGTGCCCCAATTTTGTGGTGTCCCTTCTCCTACCAAACAACCAAACATCTTAAGTGCACCCAAGTACCAGTGCTACAAAATCTTCTGTGCAGCTTTAATATGGCAGTGCTTACACGTGCATATCAATCCAGTTTTCTCTTCACAGTCAACTTCTGCAGTGTTTATAAAATCAAAATTAATTTCAATGTAGAAGCTGTTAATCTACTTATTAAAATGTCTACTTGTACTTTATTCTTGCAGTTATATATTAAGAAAATAATGTTGTTTTGTCAGCACTCTTTCTGACAGCATCACCTTAGGAATATTTGCAGTAAATTATGGAAAAGTAACTTGATTATCATACCTGAAGGGGGAAAAAAAAACTGTTTTCATTCTTCAGTACATAATCGTTTTCCAACTTTGCGGCAAAAGTGACGCTTCTTAAACTTTATTCACAGAAGTTTTAGAGGAAGCTCTTGTAGGAAATGACACTGAAGGCCCACTGTGTGAATTGCTGTTTTTCTTCCTGACTGCCATCTTTCAGGCAATGGCCGAAGAGGAAGAGGAAGTGGCCAAAGATCAAATAGCTGATGCTGAGACCAAAGGTCAGATCCTTAATTTTACTGCTGAAAAACTGAAATTCCACTGGAATTAACTTTAAACTGCATGATTTATGGCATTCCTTTGTTTAACCTTGTCTTATTATGCATGGATATTGTATGTAAATGGACCTGTTTTTTCTCTTTTATCTGAAATTAAAGCTTTAAACTGGGCATGGAGGGTGGGGTCTGGGGGGAATAGAGAAAAAGCAAGCTCGTTGTTACTACAATTGTATCCAGCAAAGCATAATAAGCTTTTAACAGCACTGCTTATGTTTTAGAGGTGAGGGAAACTTGTCTTCGCCTTCCTCCTCTTCCTTGAGCACTGTTAGATGTTTCTCCTGAGGGTCAGGAAACAAGGCATTTTCCTAAATCTTCTCAAAGGTCTTTATCTGTAGCTATAAAAAAAAATTCTGGACCTAACTAGATTAAAAACTGAAACTCCCCAGCACAACTATGATGGAGAATTCAATATTCATTGTCCTTAAAGACTTAGAATTATGCATCCACAACTCCTAGATACTACCATGTCTCTGTGTTTCCAGTAAAGGATCTCACAGTCACTCTGCCTTTGGTCTTCACTCTAAGGCTGAAGTTGCCCACGTTTTCAGAGGCATTTGGTATACTCTAACCAGTGATCAGAAGGAGTGCAGGCTTTGTTCCAAATTTATGTGGTCAGGGACATTATATATGTGTCTTCATCCTTAGTAGATTGTTTCTGTTCTGTGTTTAGGCAGCTCAGCAATTCGGTCCACGGTCTGTGAATGCTCTAAGCCTTGTTCTGCAGAGTGCTTTACCTGTAAGATCTTACTGATGCTACACGGAGTGCTTTGCAAAGGGTTTGTCAGTAACACAAACTTAAAGTATTCTCTATATCCCCTTTGCACAATTTTGGTTTTTAATGCCCTTGCAAGGTGCTTCTCCCTTATTTTTTTTTCAGCTCAGCTATTTATGAAGCCTTGCTGTGGATCGGGGAACTGATCTGACTACTTTATTATGCTCATCAAGTATCTAGTGACGGTCTCTCAAAACAGTGTGTTGGTGTAACTGAGAAAGTAGAAAGAAGCATCAGACTGGGAGCCTTGAAAATATTTTAAGATGTTACTGTTGCATGTACCTTCTGTGTTTTGAATCTGAGGCCTAAGACTTCTCCCAATTCTTTTGCATTCTGCAGTGCTTGGTGGAAAGGGAAGGCAACTATTGCCACACCACTGTTGTCCGCTATGCCCTGTGTTTATGGACTGCCAAATTTGCTGACTAGTTAAAGGAGAAGCTTTGACCCTTCCTGCTAGTCTTTATTTCATTAGAGGTAGATAGGAATATAAGAGCACTCCCTGTTTGAGGTCAAGTGAATCCTGTGGTTCCCCCATAAGGCAGATGCATGAGGTACAGGAAGGTTCCTTTAATTCCTCTCTTGAAGACTGTGCATATTCTCATGTTTAAGATTTATGTCCAATCTATAAAATGTCTTTATATAAAACATGGGCACTATCTTCAGCAATAGAGGCTGCTCTTCTTAATTGAATAATGTTACAGATTTGATACGGTGTTAACAAATTTAGACTGTATTTTAATTACTGTTGAATTTAGCAATTAAACTATCTTTTAACTACTGAAAGCATTGCTTGGGCAATATAAGCAAGGATTCCATTATCAGGTAATCATAGAATAGTTGATTAGATTCTTTATTATTCATAGGACTGATCAGAAAAAATATAATGTAACTGTCATTTTAATTTGACTGTATGGGGCTGGCAATTGCAAAAATCTGCCGTTTCGCTTCTAGTTTAGCAGAGCTGTGGGCAGGGCACTTTATCTATTATCTTTTACTTGCCTTTGAATTTCCATTTCTTGTCACTCTTGTTTAGACATCTTCTTTCCCATAAAAGAATTACATGTTCTCAGCTTTGTAATCCTGACTAACCAAACTAGTAGTAGTCAGCATGTTTGCTCACTTAAATTCTGTACAGGCAGTGTTTCTGCAACCGAAAACACCATGGGTGTGGGGTTTTGGTGTGTACAGTACTTTCTCAAACCCTGTTATACAGATACAGTGAGAGGGGAGGTGCAGAAGTTAATTTTGCAATGTCTGGGTGACAGTTTTCAAACAACATCAATCATCATACAAGACTGTTGTGGATTTGCTTTTTATGTAGTCTTAGTTTGGATTTGTGGCTCTTTATTGACTTGGTGACTTTGTAACTGCTTTAATGATTTGGACTTGAATATCAAGTGACATTGTTGAAACAGCATACAACACTGAAAAAATTCTGCCAACCCTCTGGAGAAATACCTGTAAGTGCTAAGGAAACTTTTGTCTAAGAAACAGGAATTTTGCTGTTTCTCCCTTTCACTGCCCTGCTTTCCTGGTCAGTTTGCTAATGTGTGATGCTCCTTATTAAGTGGAGACGTTGCTTGTGGTGAAATACGGTTTCTTTGTAACGTCTTAGTAATTGTATTTGTGCAAAAGAGTAAGGCTGTATCTAAGTTACAGATTAAAAGTATACAGTGAATGGTGATAACCAGTATTAAAATGTGTGATTGGTTTGCATGGTCTTTCCTAAAAACAAAATGATGATAGGAAGTAACAGTTCATTTGAGGGAATGAAATACAGGTGTTCTTGCATTGTTATTTGGTTTTGCTTTCAAGTGTGTTTATGGATTTGTTTTTGCTGCTTTTTATGTTGCCATTGTGCATGTTTTGTACATTGTGGTTGCTTTAACAGCTTATATATAGGGAGAGCAGTGTATAGCATGTGGTGCATGTCCCTAGCTTTTAGTCAGATTTTTAGTTGCATTTAAAGATACGTAAATTTTAATTTGGATGTTGAATTGAGTTTTGACTACACTGATGCTTTTGTAAATATCGGCCCTCTTTTCGCTTTGTCTGCAACTTTTAAAAAACGGCTTGCTTTCCTCCCCTCCACAGTACAAGTTTTAATTTGCACTAGAATAAAGTGTTTATTTCCTTAAAGATTTAACAGAGGCTTTGGATGAAGATGCAGACCCCACAAAATCTGCACTGTCTGCAGTTGCAACTTTGGCAGCTGCATGGCCCCAGTTACATCAGGGTATGTGTGGGTTTCACTTCTTGTTTTGTTACTGTTCTTATTTTGCTCTGTATTTTAAAGCACATTTTTTATATTTATATACATTTAAATGCCTATATAAAATAACTGTTCATTCTTCTCAACTGTAGGCTGCAATTTGAAAAACTTGGATCTTGATAGCTGCACTCTTTCTGAGATTCTCAGACTTCACATTCTAGCATCAGGCGCTGATGTAACATCAGCCAACGCAAAATACCGTTACCAGAAACGAGGAGGGTTCGATGCTACTGATGATGCTTGCATGGAGCTGAGATTAAGTAATCCTGGTCTCTTGAAGAAACTTTCAAGTACCTCAGTGTATGATTTGTTGCCAGGTAATAAAAGACAGTAAATGTTAGAGATTAGATTGCTCGTCAAGTGATCAGTTTTGTAACTGCTTTAAATCAATAATGGTCAAAATTTACTGTATCATAGAATAATTTAGGTTGGAAAGGACCTCTGGAGGTCACCTAGACCAACACACACTCCCTATGCTCCAGCCCCCATAAGCAGGTCCCACCAGATCAGAGGTTGCAGAGCTAGGCAGTCTCATTACTTCTGAGTAGGTTTTTTTAAACCCCATTAAAAAAAGTTAGTTTTATTTGCAGAAGGGGCTTTCTCTGGGAGAAGCATCTGAGTGTTTGATTCAGCCCCTGCTTTTTATTGCTGTTCTGGTTTGGGTCTTTTTGTTTGTTATTTGGAAATGGAGAAAAAATTACTATCTACTGTTCCTTTATCTCCATTTTGAAGATAATACTGCATTTTAGTTCTTCTTTCAGTGCTAAAAGTTAATAAATTAAAAATAAAGGCTCGCATCTCTGAGCAAAGCAGGTATTTCAGGAAATGCCTCTTTGCAAGTGCAGCTGGTGCACTACAAATATTTGACTGCTCGCTTTTTTTTGAGTGAGAACCAATCTTCAGTCTGGAGTGTGTAAGAGTAAGGCTTATTTATCAGTTGTACGATGAAATATAAACATTGGTCTGAATTTTATTAGGAGAAAAGATGAAGATCCTTCATGCCCTCTGTGGGAAACTTCTGACTCTCGTCTCCACTCGAGATTTCATTGAGGACTCTGTTGATGTGTTACGACAGGCAAAACAGGAGTTCAGAGAATTAAAGGCAGAACAGCATCGCAAAGAACGAGAGGCAGCAGCAGCAAGGTAAAACTAGGATGTGGAAAGCTAAATTTTCTTGCTACAGGTTAGATTAATTCCTCCAATGCAAAAGGCATATGAGAAACAATAGTAGTGTTTGTGTTTTAAGCTGGTTTCTTGAGACCCTAGACAGGAGTGAAACTTGATTGTGCTAAGCATTGTGCTTTCCCATGTTACTGTTGTTTTTAGATGATGCTGTAGTATAAAAGAAAAAAGATGTGACCAGATCAGATACTAGATTAATTGCAATTGGTTTTCTATATTCTTCTTACTATTAGGATACGTAAGAGGAAAGAAGAAAGGTTAAAAGAACAAGAGTTAAAGATGAAAGAGAAACAAGAAAAGCTGAAGGAAGAGGAGCAAAGGACTCCTGCTGTAGAAATATCTGTTGGGTATGATACATGGTATTACTGTGATACATATGATATGGCACTTTTCAGTTATGTGGCCAGACCTTACCTATGTAGTTTTCATTGACTTGATCATATACAAAGGTATATTTTAATTTAAGTATATAGCCCTTAATGTTGATTTTATTTTTCTTCCTAGTGTTCTAGAATTGATTTATTAAAGTGATTTTATTTTTAAAATCAACTTCTATTATACTCATAATTATATTGAAAGCTTGACAGTTTTACCTAGTGACAAGAGAAACTTGCAAAATCCAATTTGTTTTTTTTTCATTACTTTTTGTCTTGCATTGATTTAATATCTATGAATATCTTCATAATAGACCATTCTAGTTTGTTTTCTAATTTGAGGAATTGGTCTGATCTGAGCTAGATAATACTGACCTCACATAACAGTTTATGAATCAAATTTAATAGCATTTAAAAAAAAAAAATGCTGTGCTATCCCAGGTGACTTCCATAAAACCAAGGTTTTTTGTTCTATTAATAAAACTGTATGGTTTCAGGTGGTAAGATTCATGCACATGCAGCTGTATATGATTCCAGAAAAAAAAGCAAAGTGTATATACAACACTATATCTTTACCTGCTTGAGGAAGGGAGTTAGTTAAATAAATCTGCTTGCAAAAGGTGAGCATGGGCCAAAGACAGATTTGTGCTATGTTTTTGAAACTGAGGGAAAAAAAAGTTATCCTGTAATGGTTGTATGTAGTTCTGTAGGTTTTTAATTACATTTGCTAGATGAGGGAAAGATGTGTAATAAGCATTTTATAAATCGGTATACATTTTGATGAGCAAACATATTTTTTTAGTCATGAGAAAAATAATTTGGGTCAGTAGAACTACACAAAGATGTCTCCAAAAATGATCTGATAATAATAAGTCTTCAAATGAAAAAGTGAATACCAAAGAGCAGGTTTTAGTCTTTAATACGGAACTTTCCATTTACAGTTCAGTGGGTTTCTTCTGGGTTTTAATATATTCTATCACTTAAAGTTTATTTTTAAAAAGCATTGTAGGTCTTTTACTAACTTAAGTACTTCTGAGAGTAAAATACTGTTTGTGTTGAAGATGCCATATTCTATTGTGTATTTTTTTTTTCATTCCATTCAGCTTTTAATACATGGTTGGTCAGTCACCTTTTGTTTATTTTATTGTGTCAGGGAGGAGGAACGGGAAGACCTTGATACTAGTACAGAGAGCAAAGAAATTGAACGTAAAGAGCAAGACATGGACACAGTGACAGAGGATGAAGAAGAGCTGGGACCAAACAAAAAACGAGGAAGAGGTACCGCTATAATTTATTTGTTCATTTGTGTACATGTATGCACACACACATATATGCATGCTCCTGGGAAGTTCTTGGGTTTTATAGTAAACTTTTTATAAAGTACTAATCTTTCCTGTAAATTTTTAAAGGAAAAGAAAAAAACCCAAACCATGATCATAATGGGCTATTAAGTGCATTGAGCTGGCCTGATGTAGTTCTAGCGGTCAGCTGTACGTTCTTTCACACTTCTGTTTCTTCTTGTCTTCCATACTTGCTGTCTGGATTCCTTTTTTGTCTAAAAAAAAAAAAAAAACCCAAAACCAGGCTGTTTCCTGACAAACCATTACAGTTACGAGTAGTACACTCAGAGAGTTGTAGGAGTCTCATCTAATAGGGTATGGTGTGGTTTTGATTCTTTTTATTAGGAAGCTGCAAAAACAACAGGTATTTTAAAAGAAAATGCTATATTGAGTGCTTGGGTTTAGTTTGCCTTTGTTAATGAAGCAGCTTGCCTTCTATACAAGAATGCAACCAGACTTACCGCCAGATTTAATTTCCTCAGCAGTGTGCTAGTAGGAGCTGTGGTGCAGTAAATGGCACAGCCTGCTCTTTCTAACTAAACATAGGAGGATGAACTGTTGATGGCTTTGGGCTGCTAGCTCATCTGTATCTTTCTCCCGTGAAGGCTTTCTGCTAGTATCTGTGCCAGTGAAAGTCCTGGATCATTGTGGACTTAAGGTTGCAAACTTCTACAGTTCCTAACAGTGCCTGGGAGAGAAATTCTGAGTTGTTCAGTAATACAGGTCTGCATGTTTACTACAGCTTTATGATGGCAAAACAATGAGGTCTTAAACAGAACTTCTCAAATGCCCATGTTTGAGACATTGTGCCTGGAGGGCAAACAAGTGTTATTTCATTCCTACAATTGGAGAAACTGAAGGTCATGCTGGAAAGCAGTAGAAATTGAGTGCTGATAGTGTCTTTCACCATTGCATGTGTTAATTATAAGATGTACTTTTCTAGATGACTATCAGGACCTGATTCTTTGGTAAGCTAAGCTGTGAACTGGAGTACTTTCAGCTGGTACAAGTTGAGGGGGAAAAAATAATAGTGTATATATTAAAAAAAAAAAAAAAATTGGATAAAGTAATGTAACTGAGTTTGCAATAAAAGCTCTTATATAGGGATTTTGGTTTTGCTTGAGGTCTTTGGGGGATTTAAGTTGATCATTTTGAGTATGATAAATTAAGTCCAAAACATAGTTTGTATCCAATAATGAAATTGCTAGAATTTTACTTTATTGTGATAAGATACTTCTATAACATACTTTTAAGTTCTTAAAATTTTTGTTCTTTTTTTATGGTGTTAAAAATGATAATGTCAGTAAATGAAACTTGGTCTAGTTTCTACAAAGTGAAAGTACACTAAACGTGGCCGCTTCTTTATCGAAGGAAGGGGGTTAATCACTTGAATTCTTCTTTAATAAAACTAGTATTTTTCTTGACTGAGCTGATGGTCCTTGACAGTGTAAGTTTAGATAAACAGAAAGGGACAGAACCAAAACCCACCCTTCACTTGAGGTTTTTGGGTAAAGAAAAAATTTGTAAGCGTATTGCTATCATTCTTCTTCCTTTAACTTTTAGGAAGGAGAGGGCAAAATGGATATAAAGAATTTACAAGACAAGAAGAGACCACTTGTGAAAAGAGTGAACCTCTTACTGCTGAAGATGAAGAAGCTTTAAAACAGGAGCAACAAAAGAAAGAGAAGGAACTGTTAGAAAAGATTCAGAATGCAACAGCCTGCACAAATATCACCCCATTAGGTCGTGACCGTCTGTACCGACGCTACTGGATTTTCCCCTCTGTTCCTGGATTGTTTATAGAAGAGGACTATTCTGGTCTCACAGAAGACATGTTGTTGCCTCGAACCTCTTCCTTTCAGAATAGTGTACAGTCTTGCACAAATGAACCTCAGGTATTCAGTAAAACTGGAGAGTCTTTGAAATCCTCTGAATCTACCTCCAATATTGACCAAGATTCACACACCAGTGTTGTCGTAGAGGTGCCAAGGCCAGTATATAAACCAAACCGTTGGTGCTTTTACAATTCTCGGGAACAACTGGACCAACTCCTAGAGGCTCTCAATTCTCGAGGACATAGGGAGAGTGCCTTAAAAGAAACTCTTTTACAAGAGAAAAGTAGAATATATGAACAACTAAGCAGTTTTCCTGTGGAAAAATTCCATATTCCAGGTAAATGAAAAGTTCCTGATCTTAATTTGCTTCTACAGCTGTAATTTCTATATAATATTTTAGAAACTTCTAATTCTTATTTAATTTTAATTCCTAAGAAATAAGAATAATTCTTAAGCATTGTTTCGCTCTATGGAAAACAGGTTTGGTTTTTTTCCTTTTTTTTTCTTTTTTCTTTTTTCTCTTTTTTTCTGATGGATCTTTGTGGTGTTTTTCTGGTGTTTTATGCAAAACCAATAATTTTTCTGTTACCTCACTGCTTAGTAGAATGGGATTGGCTTTTTAAGCAAACATCTTTAGGAAGTAAATTGAGCTTTGGGAAAAGATTAACTGGGGAATAAAAATTAATATCTGCTAAAGGTAAATCATAGTATTGATCATCTGATGTCCTCATTTCCAGTATGATGAAAGACACAAGACATGACACTGGAGACAGAAACATCGCAAAGGGAGGCAATTACTATTACCTTGATTTGTTGAGTAGGACATGTTCTTTCATAACGTTATAATGCATTAAATTACTCAAAAGCCTTTACTGGCCTGTTGTGAACAAGGGAATGATAGCATACTGCAGGGTCATACTAAAACCTTTGGGAGGAAAAAATAGTGCAGCTGTGTTGGTTGTTACGTGGCTTAACATCAGTGCAGTGGATTCTGTGATATTATTCTTTTCTATTTTTTTCCTTTTCTTCTTTTGGCAGATGCTTGTTACAGGAGGAAGAGACATCTGCAGAGCAGTATTGTTTTTATGGGTTTCAAAGTGTAGGAGTGTACTTAGAACCATCCTAGACCTAGGATTTAGGGTTGTTTCCCTTTTCTCCTAGCCAAGTATTTTGCCATTTATTGGCAAGGCATTAGCTCCAATCACTGATAAAATTCTGCGTACACAAGCTTGCAGCTGGCTTGTTGGTGGGTAGAGGATGTTACCAAAATGAAACTCCCTAGGGTAACGTTTAAGAAATTGCATTTTGTTTTGAATTATGCCAAATTACTGTGAGGATTTCGGTGTATCCGTATTGGGGCAAGAGAGAATTATTCAGAGCAGAGCTGAGTTCTGTTTTACTGGAGCGTGTATGCCAGGACATGCCGCAAACATGTCAGATACTACTAAATCCATAACTGATCTACCATTTCTTTTGGTGGAAACTAGCACAGGACAGAGTTTCTGCATAGTAATTAAGCTTTATTTGGAGGCCTTATGGCTATGTTTATGTTTTTTGGTGAGAAAATATAATTTTCTGATATGTTTATGTGTGTGGTTCCTTATTTTCCCGGTTGCTGCACCTTTATCTGTATTTTGTGTCTTGCTTTCTGCTCTGAAGCAACTTGATTTCCACAATCATAGATTTTTCTTACCTTTCTATGTTAGAATTGTAGAATAACATTGATTTTTATTTTTTTTTTTTTAAAAAAGGCAGCTTTGAACTTCACTTTAATAGAGATCAAGAAAATTCAAGTGCAGTGGTCCAATACCAATGCCACCTCCTCTGCGTGATAAGCAGTGATAAGTGGCTGCATGTAGCTCACTTTGGAAGGAGCTTTACTGCAGTGGACTCCAGCTGCTGCCCTATTGCCTTCACTTAAATGACTTGCAGGACAAGTGAGAACTACTCCGTGATTCTCTTACGCTGTAGACTGCCCTTCTCCCTTTTCCAATTCCCACTCAAAAGAGCATGGAAATAAAATTGATATGTGCTATTACTTTATTTTATTCCAGTACCCGTTAACTTTTCCTCATCAATTATTTGCAAGCCAATTGCTGCTGTTTCAGTTCTGCTCAAGAAAAAACACTTCATTTCTTCTTTTTCTTTTAAACCAAAAATGGATGTTTCCCACATCCAGACATCAGAGTATGCTAGTACACGTTTTGAGAATATTTGCATAGTTACTTTCAGTTACAGGGAATTGTTTCTGCAATTGAAAGCATCTTAGAAATTCATCCTGTACTTCCGTAACAACAGCTTTATGGTAATTTTTGATTAAATACCTCTAAGTTCTTGCATATACCTCCTCATCACTGCACTCGTAGGATTTAAGGTAAATCCTGTGAACAGAAACGTTTGCCACCTATGCAGATTTGCAAGCACTAATTTAGGATCTGGGCATACTTTCAGCTCTTTCCTATGGCTTTTGAGCTTTTGCATGAATTTTCAGTTCTCTTATGCAGAGGTTTTTGCTTGACAGCCCATCATCAGCTCTTCCCTTCTTTTTCATAAATTATCTTGCTGTCTGGTTCCTTTTTTTCTCTGCCTTTAATTAGAGGACACAGTCAGTCTAGTCTGCGCCTGTGTCATCTTATCTTTATCTGTTTGTTTTGTTTTAAAGTTAGGTTTTTAAAAGGGTGTATATCTTGTTCTGTTAGTTTTTGTGATTGTCAGTTGCACGTGCTTGTTTTAAATGTTGCCATGATAAAGATCCATGCAGGAAAGAAAACTGAGGAGTTCTCCTGTAAAGTAAAGGCCATCAAATACGAAAAATACTAGAAATGTGACTTTATTATCTTTCTTGTTTTTTTTTTTTTTTAATCTCCTTGCACTTATAGCAAAGAGTTGTTGATTATCTATTACTTTAGAAAGCATTTTTAAGACAGAAGAATGACTTCTAAATTGACAAGAATTTCTCATCCTGTGTGTTGGGATGAGCAGATGCTAATCTATAGGTCTTCCCTTAAAAGTATACTCTGCTTGGTTGGATCAGATGCCTTTGTTGGCATGGAGATGTTGGTGTTGGCAACTTGTCGCTACAGGAAGGGAGTTTTGAACCTGTGTGTTTAGTTTGTTCTGCCCTGTACTACTTTTGTTCCTTCACCAGCGGCTACTTTAAGGAACCAAGTCCACTAACACGAGGTTACTTGGTATTTTTGCAGACAAATTTCAAAGTGACATCAGGCCTTCTTCAGGACGAGGAAGGATGCAGAATGCCCATGATGGATCTCACGTATCTGCAGAGAAGCAGCTTGAACTGAGACTTAGAGACTTTCTTTTGGACATTGAAGACAGGATCTACCAAGGAACATTGGGTGCTATTAAGGTATTTGAATTGTAGAATACCTAGGAGCACGGTGGTGCTGTCGAGTCTGTAGCTTAAATGAGAACTCTTGCATGCTATGGGTTTTACTGAGAGCGTAATTAAATTAAGTGTAGACAGTAATTGGCACTAAAAGTTTGTGACCTTTTGATTCTTCAGAAGCTTCAAGTTTGTGTGTTTGCTTCAGGTTACAGACAGACAGTCTTGGAGAGCAGCCTTAGAACATGGGCGGTATGAGTTTCTGAATGATGAAAACAAAGAAAATGGTATAATTAAAACTGTGAATGAAGAATCTGAAGAAATGGAAACTGATGATCAAGATAAGTTTATTGTGAAAGACAGGTAAGCGCTATGGTTTAAATAATGGCTCTTCCCTGTGAATTTTATAGCAGTGCTCTGTTTTTTTAACCTTCAAATTGTTTTTACCCTCGAATTCTTTGGAATGGTACTTTTTAAGATTTGAGTTGTAAAATGTGAGATTTTTGCATTGGTTTATATTTTCTAAATGACACTTCTATTACTATATAAGACTAAGACACCAATTTTTACAGCTTCTACTATTCAGATATTACACTGCTCAAAGGGAACATTAATTATGAAATAAGGAATATGTGAATTCATTCTAAAATCATTTAAAATGCAGAGAAAAGTTAATCTGGCAATTTCTGTTCTGTTTTCCAGAAGGAAAAAAAAAAGGAAAAAAAAAAACAACCAAACACCACAAACCACCAAATGCACCACTTTGTGGACAGAGTAGGCAGGAGTGTTTAAAAGGGAAAATGGTAATAGTAACAAATTGCTGGTTGAACTGGCCAGTGTAACTCTTCATGAGTCACAGTAAGAACCATCAGTGCAACAGGCCATGGTCTGGATTAACCTTTAGCACTGCAGCAAAACAGAGAGATAATCTTACAACTTTGACTGATGATCCTTCTGTAGAGCGAGCTGCAACACAGTAAAACAGAGGAAGCCTCAAATCATACAGTGTTGCAACTGTGAAACTGTGTTTTTGTTTTTTATTTGTTTAAAAAACAAACGTTTGAGACGGATGTGGGACTCTGCTATATCGGTGTTTGTTGTAAATCAAACTACAGAAACTGAGAAGATTTCTAAATATTTCTCAGAAGTTACATACTTTTCAGAAATAAAGATCTACCTTAATTTACTTAATACATATAAAATTGTATGTCTTGATAGGATGTCAATGTTGAAATATTGCAGGAAAAAAGATTCATTGGAGGCGATCATTATACTAACCTACTGTTTGCTTATGTATTCTGTGAGGTTTTCTGCAATTAGACTTATTTTATGAAAGCTTTATTTCTGGGTGGACTCTTGAATGCTGTGTTGGGATGTAGGAATTTAAAGTTCTTTAAGGTTTTTCCCTTTTTATTTCAGTTTGCTGAATTAGTATTTTCATATAAGACTGCCCTTTGTATCCGAGTTCTCTAGTTGTGTGCAAAATGGATAGGGTCATCCTTCTTTATATTAATGACACAATTTACAGACATATGCTTCCTGAAAACCACAACATAGAAATATTCCACTGTTTTAATTAGGAAGCTAAAATTTATCTGTCTCTAGTTGCCTTGGCACTTGCTCCATTGCCAACTCTCAATTCAACTGCAGAAGCTTGTTGCTTCATTTTTTTTTTTCCACTTGATACTGACTCTGTCAAAGTTTCTGAATAAAGTCTACTCTAATAAAGTCTTACATATTAAAGTAGAGACTATGGGATTCTGAAATCATGTGACAGATTGCTTTTGATGCTGGGCTTTTTATCCACCTCAGAGCGAGTGACATCTCATTAAGACCTTGGAGTTTGACTAGTGAAATGTAAATAACTATGCAGCTTTTTTTCTGTTTGCTTTCAGGCTCTTGAAATGTGTGTGACTGCAAAATATAATGAACAGCTTTTAAGTGTGAAAAAAGAACAGGGACAACCAAAAGCATTGCTCATTCACCAGAATAAAGCAGAATCCAGACAGTCTTAATTAGTTGTTTTTTTTTTTTTTAATAAACCCCAAGTAGAAATTGAATTTTATTTTCATTAGTGTGAGTTGCTCTCCTACGCTATACTTAATGTTTGTGGTTCAGGAAGATTAACTACATTTTGACCAAGGACTAAGTAATCATTTCAAAGAAGGCTGTTTTATTGGAAACCTACCCTTCCCCCCTCCCCCCCCCCCCCCCATGAAGAGTGAGTTAGTATTTTAGAAAAATCCTCCAAGGATGAGAACATAGAATGTTAAATCAAGAATTGTTAACTTTAAAAATTACTTTCTGGTTTTATTTCATTTATTTTCTTTTCAAAAATCTTATTAATTGTGGGGATATACATAGTTGAACTTCTGCAGATGGAAGTATTCTAAAAGGCTACACCTCACCACTGGAAGTGTTTTCACTGAAGAATTATTGGGATAATACTCTTCACAGAAATGTCTCAAACTAGCTGATGGATGTTGCATCAAATC
This sequence comes from Aptenodytes patagonicus, assembly GCF_965638725.1. Lineage (NCBI taxonomy): Eukaryota > Metazoa > Chordata > Aves > Sphenisciformes > Spheniscidae > Aptenodytes > Aptenodytes patagonicus. The sequence goes on along the minus strand of NC_134955.1, from coordinate 44,040,444 downwards.
TTCTGGAAATCTTAGTAATTGTATTGAAATTTGTCATCCGCATTTCTTGAAATTTAGATAACTTTGTTACCTAAAGATGATTTACCTAGATTAACTAGACTAATAAAGCAAACTCAAACTGGGATAACTAATCACACCTGTGCAGTATCTGTTCATGTCCATAGTCCATGCATGTAAATGAAGTGAAAATAAAAATCTACTGTGGATACAGACCTGTACAAATATCTATGGTGTTAAATTCAAAGTATGTTAGGGAAAAAAAAAAGATAACTTAATACATTTCTATTCTAGACTCATTGGGTTAAAAACTGAAGCTCCAAGTGCTGCATCAACAAGTGCAAGTACTCCTCAGCCAGTTAATAATGTGGTCCACTACTTGGCATCTGCACTGCTTCAGATAGAACAAGGAATTGAGCGCAGGTTTCTCAAAGCACCTCTTGGTAAGCTTTCAGAATTGAAACTGTATGTCTCTAATTTTGTGTAAGATTTTGTAACAAACAAACAAATAAACCCTCCAAAACCAACAAAAAACTCTACCCCAAACCCACTTGGTTCTTTTGTAAGGCTGGATGCTTTAGAGGGACATGTTGGGGAAAAGAACAAATAACTAACCTATTGCTATGTACCATTGTAAAATTGAAAAACATTAGATTGTCAGTTTACAAGGCCATAGATCATGAGGAAATATTAATATTTTTCTTACTATTCTGCATGTCCTGAATTACATGTATTAATTAAGTAACAGCATATATTACTCTTAAACACATGCCTATTGAACCTGGATAATTTCAGTGATCTTGTTTGTGTTGCCCTACAATTATACTGATGCATTGGGAGACAAATTGTACCCTTAGGCAGAAATGAGTGAGCTTTCTGGGGGAATACTCCACAATTCAGCATTACTGTTGAGGCCAGTGTATCATGCAACTATACCATGAGTTTCTTCTGTGTGTTTTTTAGGTTGTAAAAATGTATGCTCCTTTTTATACTGTTTCTGTGAAAGCAATATAGGCCTGGTTTATCTGGATCACCTTGTTCAGCAATAACACAATGTTTACAGTAAAATGTAGTAAAGATTTATATTGCAGACTTTCAGATCCCCAGGTTTTGCGTTCATGCTGTAAAACTTGGAAATAAAAGGTTGCAAGAAAAATTTAAACCAAAGCACGACTATAGCTTGACTTTAACACATATTCCTTCCTTGAGTTCCTCTGACGTGCTGTAGGGGTGAGAGAGGGGATCCAAAGTGCAAGTCACTTTGTTTTCCAGTGACCCCTTAGGTCTGGATTCCTTAGGATCTTTTTGCAATTCAAAAGTTTTTTTGAATTGGTTCTGTCTTGGATAAGTTTATAAAGGTGGTTCACCCTTCCGGAGGCAGCTGTCTCGCCCAGGCTTCCCTTCTGGCTGCCACACTGAGGCCAAGCTGTGCTCTGTGCTGAGCCAGACTGCTTTACTTCTCACCTGCAAGAGTGCAGCATGGTTTACCAGCACAGCACATACCAGGGGTCCTCCAGAGCACGAACTGCTTCACATCCTGTTAAATTGATACTCTCCTCTGATAATGACTGCATAGAAAATCCTTAGGCTCCGGCAGATTTTGCTGCAGTAGTTTAAGATGAAAATGTAGGTTTTGGTGTATTAATACTAGATGTAAGTACCCCATGGCACAGTTGACCTAAAACTGTTTCTGCAGTTCAGCTGCTCCTCCGTGGAGTCTGGTGTCTGGATATCAGTTGCCACTGAAAATGAGTTTGAGCTAGATTTGTGCCAGAGACTCTGACACGCAGGCATGGGTTCCCTTCCACAAGCTTTCATTATCAGTGTGATGACCTCTAGAAGAGGGAAATGCAGCAAATGATTGAGATGAAAGGGGAGAGCATAGGAGTAGTTTAAACCGCAGCTGTTCGAAAGCTTTACTTGGCTAAGTGTTTGGTCAATCCAAGTATGTCTGCCCTTTCCAAGCCAGGCATGATACGGTTTATTTCCTGCTATATGACTAGATTTACAACATGGGCATGGGACAGTTAATTGACAGTATATCTAGCATTTGTCATGTTTACTCTGCATGTGCAGGTTGTAAATACATTGCGTGGTATATGCCTCCATTTCCAAACTCTCTCTGGGAGTATTTTGGCAACAAGCATCTTGCTGACAGCTGTAAGTTTACCACAGTGTGCCCTTAAGGGGAAAAACATGGCTATTAGTAGGTTATGGCCATAGATCGGGCATCCTGAGTTAGAGGAAAAGGACTAAAAGAAGAAAAGCGTCCCTGAAGTATGGGAGAGAAAGTTCTTTAGCAATCCTCCTGCGTCTTTTTTTCAGTAGTCCCAACTCTGCCATAATCTAATGATGGTTCATGGTTTTGCCTGACCTTTTGATGGTGGTGGGGTTTCTCGTTTGTTTTTAACTTGGGAGTCCTGTTTTCCTTTAGATGCTTTATGCTTACTGTGTGACAAAGAAAGTATATAGGGAAAGCAATCTTACGTGATTTGCAGGTCTTATCTCATATGTTCGTTTACCATATCGTGCCTGTGCATCTCTTCTGCTCTGAAAAATGGTACCGCTGTAAGATTACTGTAACGTGTAGAATAATCTACGTAGCTGAAGGGAGCAGGAAGGATCCCAGGTCTCCTCTGCTCTGGCTTACTGCCCTAACCATTAAGCGACAGTGTCAGGTTCCCTCTTTCTTGCTTTACCTTTGGTGCCAAGTGTCTCATGTTTTCAGTTGCGTAATGGGATGCTTTTAGCAGGAGATGAGTCTGAATGAAGGCAAGATTTTAGTTTTGTCACTAGAGAGCTCTTGGAGGAGCCATGGCTTTGGAGTGGCTCTGTAGTAAAAGCTTAAAACACACACCTATTCGCTGATGATTTTCTGACTGCTAGGCAGTTAGTTATATGAAAGGTGCTCTGACTGGGGAACTTCTGGACGTGAACAGAAGGTGCAACTGCAAAGTGTCAAGGAAACCTGTGTGTTTGAGAGGCATCTGGCAAACTTAGGCACTTTAGAGGTCAAGCAGCAGTTCTGGATGTAGCCCTTTCGGATATAACTCTTTAGTGTTTCAGACATGCTTAAAAAAACAAGTGTAAAATTTGCATAATCTTATATTCAGCTTATGCTCCCCGGTTGGAAACAATGTCTTTGCATGCTACCACAGCAAGTTCTGTTTCTTAGTTTGCAACTTGCATATGTATAACAGGCAAAGAAAAGTTCTCTACTTAGCTTGACAAGGAGGTGTTAGTAGTGTTACTAAACCTTTTAATAAAAAGTAGACACTGCTGCTTGCTCAGGGACTGCCTTGTGCTCAGAACTGTGATGCCCTCTTTTTATTGACCCCTCTAGGAAGTGGCCAACTACTCTGATGATAGAAATTAGCTTTTAGTTTGTAACCACTAGGTTTTGGTTTGTGGGTATTTTGTTTTTGTTTGCCTATTCTTATATAGATCATTGTGTCCATACACTCATTTCTTTCTAACAGGTGGTTTTGTTATAGTTGTTCCAACTATTTAATGGAACCGTCCCCTAGACAAAATGCCTGCATATCTGTTTCTAATGTTAAACCTGACAAACCCAACTTTTTAGGCTGACTTAATTACCACTGAAGTAAAAACATTGGAAGTCAGTCAAGTAAGTGCTAGGAGTTCTGTTTTGGCAGCAGTACAGGGGAATACTTTTGGTTTAAAAAAAAAAAAAAGTACCCCTGCATTTCTGCTTTAAACCAAACTGAATGTGCTTTGTCTTTTGTCATTATTTCAGTTGTTGCCTTCACTGTGGAGTTTCTCCCCCCCCACCCCCCACCTTTCAGTGTGCTCTGTTCCTATTAGGGAATGGAGCCTTACTTAACAATTTTTAGTTCTCACTCTATTTACAGCTTCTAGTACTAAAGACAGTGCAGTGAAATTCACTGCAATCACTGGCAAGTTTATCCCGGTGGCCTCCAGAGTGCAGAGCAGACAAAGGGACCCAGCACAGCAATAAAAGGACCAGCTGCTCCTCTCTGCTCCGTTTTTTTGTTCTGAGGCTCTATCAGGCTGCCAAGAGCCTTGCTGGTGATTCTGATAAGTTTAGAGTTGAGGTGCATACCAAATATTCAAGTGGAAGAGCAAGAAAAGACTGACACAGAAGATAGCAATGCAGAAGGAGATCTAGAAACCCCAGAAACAGCACCCTCTGCCTTGCAGAGCTGCTAGGTGGCCACTAATCTTCTGTTGTCTGTCATGTCTGTGATTGACATGACTTGAATTCTATGCATTTCTTAATTATGGATTACGTTTTAGAAATCCTTTCATTACACATTAGCTGTGAAAATTTGGTTTTTCTTCCTTCAGTCCAGCCCAAGGTAATGTTTGGGGAGAATCACAAAAAGGGGGGTGCAGCTTGCAGTACATGTTTTTGCTGTAAAAATTCTGAGTTAAGATGTAAAAAAGCTTTTTTTTTTTTTTTTTTTTTTTAAATAGCTGTTTGATGGAAACTCTGAAGTGCTACTTCTCAGATAAAAAATATGTTTGAGGGGGAAGAAATACAAGCAATTTTTATTGTGGATTTTGCTTCTTTTTTACTATAAATTACCTTTCCTTACATTTCAAAATGCTTTGCAATGGAGAAGTAGGTCTCATCATTCCTATTACACAGATGTGAAAACTGAGGTATAAAATGATGAAGCAATTTGGTTGCCCTGGAGTTCAGTGAGGCAGCCATGAAAAAAAAACCCTGCCTTCTGCACTAGTGCAGGACTTCAGTCATTAAGCATCCTTCAGATTTCCATATGAAAGGTTGGATTCTAATTCATGGGAGCACCTTTGTGACTGATACTGGGAACCATTTACCTCCTTTTTAACTTATGCCGTGCACTTCTTGCGGGACAAAAAAAAATACAGCTTTTTTTGCTCCTTTTTGCTTGTCTTTGTTCCATTCCTTTCTTTCTAGATTTTGATTATTTTTGTTTCCTCTACTCCCAATGTTGTTTCCTTTTCTGTTTATAATTGTCCTCCTCATAATAGCATCAGACATCTTCCAGCAGTGAACTGGGATAGGATTAGTATATATGCATGCTTTGTTCTCGTGCTTTCTTTACTTCCCTGCGGAGTTTCATGAGCAGAGGCAGCAAAGGTGAAAGTGGGCTTTTTTTCTGAGGAAGAATTTTTGTTTTCAGAGAAGGCAGTCAAAGAAGGTACCTTGCATTTGGAGCAGATGAGGTTTACTATGGCTTTTACTTCCTGGGAGAGTAATTTCATCATTTTAATACTCAAGAACACTCCTGCACAAAAATATCTTAAGTATGTTGTTTCACATGGACAGATGAGCTGGTTCTCTTGGTCCTTGAGGACTGTAGCCATAAACTGGCTATATTTTTGAGATGTTAGGAGGTTCTTGGTAGCATAGACCAAACAAGTTGTTTGCTGCGAGAGAAACCTGTGGTCAGTAAGCTGCTCCTATAGCTGTTTGTACCAGAGATGGACAGAAAGGTAAGGGAGGGTAGGTTTAAGAGCTTTCAGTTTAAGCCTTCTGTTTGTAGTGGGAGTCAAAGTAAATCCTGGGATGTGCAATTCCTCCATGCACATTATTCTCTTAGCCTTCCCTGCCTACCTTTTTCCACATGCACATGTTGTGAACCACTGTTCCTAGTTACATTTTTAGACTACACAAGTATGGATTATAAAAATTAATTAAAAAATAATTCACCACACTTCAAAAAGGTATTTGAAATCACTTTATGAGTTTAATGTTAGGTAATGCAGAAGATGATAAAAGGAACCACTGGGGGGATAAAAAGAGGAAGAGAGTGGAAGACAAGACTAGTCAGAAAGGTGGTAAATTTTAAATGTTACTTGTATTGCTAACAATTAGAAAGTATTGAATATTTTATCAGGTTTTCTTTTTTTTACTTTAATAATTTTGTAACCAGTTCCTTACATTGAAGGAATTGCGGTATTGAAGCCAAAGGTTTAAACATGGGTAGTAAAACAAATATAGCTCAAAGATTTAAAAAAAAAAAAGTTTTCTGCAACCAGAGATAAAGAACTGTATTTTCTTTTTATCACTTTGGGACAGAAATCTGCATGTTCACATAATCCTTCCCCTGCACCCCCCTTTCCTTTTAATGCCCCAGTTTTTTTGTTTTGTTTTGTGTTTTTTAAACTTCACAGCATTGTGCAACTGCATATCCTTTCTAGAAATACTAAAATGGAAAACCCTTCCCTGAACTCAATTAGCTATTGATAGATGAGTGCATAGATCTGTCAAACAACGTCATTTGCATTGTAGCAAGGCTTGGAGGGCTTAGCTGACAGAGGGGTATCCCACTGCGCAATGTAGAGCTGCTCAGACACAAAGGAAGCAGCCGTTTCTCCCTCCAAGTTAACAATATAAATGAGAAAGATGATGGATGAAAGAAAAAAGTGTTATTCTTATCTTACAAATTGGGATCTGAAACAGCGGGTGTCGTTTGGCTTGTTTCTTTCAGCAGCAGGACATGCTGAAGCAGGTCGTGGTCAGTAATTTCTATCTCTATATTGCAACTGCCATTTTGCAGTGCAAGTATTTGTTCTTGTGTGATGAACTATATTGGTTAACCAATCCAGGCTAGAAATAACTGCCAAAAAAAAGTAGTAATGCTCAAACTGCTGTTGTCAGCAAAAGAAATGCTTGCCAAACTATATATACACTTAAGATAAAGTGTCTTTGCTAGAGTTATAGTAGAAATATGCAGCAGAACTGAGAACTGAAGTGGGTCTCACAGTAGATTCTAGTGTCCTGACAAGCGGTTTTAATTTTCTTCTTACTGAATTTTAAAAAATACATTGAGAGATAATACTGCAGTGCTGTGAAAAGGACCTTGTCCACTATCCTTGGTAAGACTGAACTTGAGACAGGAAACCTAAGGACAAAGTAATAGGAAATTTTAGGAAATCCAGATTTGTATTTGCAGTTCAGGAGTGGCTATACTTAATTTATGAAGCTGTGTTGCCTGTTTATCCTCTGCCTTCTCCTATCGCTTCTCTTGTGCTGCTTGCTGCTAATGCAAATGTATGCAAGATTAGGCAAACCCTGGCAGCCAGTTGATGAGAAGGCAGAAAGGCCTTGCCAGGAGAGCAATTAGTCTCATTTTTGTTCTTTCATTTTATTTGTTATTAGATATTTTCTTTTCCTATTCCTGAGGAGAAATCATTTGGCAGACAGGTGGATCGTTGGCCATTTCTGTGCCCACTGTGACTAGTGCAGCAGGCAAGGTGGCATTTTATACTGGAGTACGTCATTAATCAGCTAGAGATCACACAGTAATAACTGGACTATCACTTTTAGAAGGGAAATCTGTGGACATTTCTGTAATCAAAAATACCGCTGTATTGTCTCTTCCTCTCCTTAAACCTTCTTGCTTTAAAATGCAAGAAATAGCTTTCAACGTTCATAAAGAAATTCCCTTTCTGCTCAGCAGCAGCAGTGCAGGGTGTAATTTATACCTTCTTGTTTCTCTAGCTCTTCAAACAGCCCGTTTGCTTCTGTAATTCCTAGCTGCTCATTCCCGTTCGGTACTGCTACCCTCGCTATTCTGTGTATTTGTGTGGCTGCTTCAGTGGCCTGGATTGCAAATCAAACCTGTTTGAAAATACAATATAATTTCTCACCCCTGTCCCTCCCATTTATTTCTAACTTAATTAGGATCCCAGGTCTTACTTGGTTTGCCACTAGGTGTGTACCAGAGATTCATGTGTGCTATGTTGCTTATAAAATATCAAGAAAACAGTTATGTTTCAAGCAGACCGGTCACCCAATCTGGTTAACCACACAGATGTGCAGGTTCTTGTGAAGGCGGAGTGCAGGGCAGGAATAAAGGCATTGAGGTGTGGGTAGAGGGCTGAAAAATGTCTGCTAGACTATACCGGGGCAGGGGCAAGTGCAGGTGAGAAGAGCCCTTTAAGCTGTGTTTTGCCACTGAAGTCTCTGTTTAATGCCAGGTACTTTCTTTAAATGTAAATATCTTGGGATTTCAAAATGTACTTGCAAGGGAAAGTAAATTTGGAGTGTGGTGATTTTTTTTTTTTTTTTTTTAAATCTTAAGTAATCTTCATTTATACTTCATAAATTGAATCAAATTGGTAGGTTTCCAGCTTGACATCCGAGTAAAACTTTTATCTTACACATGTCTTATATATGTGCAAGTTCTAAGTTGAATTGGTATTGAAGAGTAAAATCTTATTGCTTCAGCAGCTTGGAAACTAAGGAGGAAATAAATATTCAAGTATTGAAGAGATAAGACAAAGGTTACAATATTATCCCAGTTAACTACTGCTATGTTTGAAAGTCAGAGCCTTACCTCATAGTCTAGAATAACCTGGATGTTTGAAACAGAAGTTTGATCATACTGCTTTTTCTTTTCTTTTCTTTTTTTTTTTTTTTTTTTTTTTTAAATCCCCTTCTTTAATGGAAGATGCCAGTGATGGTGGACGATCCTATAAAACAGTTTTGGATCGCTGGAGAGAGTCACTTCTTTCTTCTACCAGCTTGTCCCAAGTCTTCCTTCATCTGTCTACATTGGATCGAAGTGTCATCTGGTCAAAGTCCATCCTCAATGCTCGCTGTAAAGTGTGTCGAAAGAAAGGCGATGCAGAAAGCATGGTGCTGTGTGATGGCTGCGATCGAGGCTATCATACTTACTGTATCAGGCCCAAGCTCAAGGTATCTGAGGAAAAAGTGCTTCCTTTTCACACAAAACTTGAGTAGTTCTTATGACTTAATTGCATATTACTAATCCTTTTTTTTTTTCTTCTCTTCTTCTGTTTCTAGGTCATTCCTGAAGGAGACTGGTTTTGTCCAGAGTGCCGACCAAAACAGCGCTCTAGACGCCTCTCCTCCAGACAGAGACCTTCTGTGGAAAGTGATGAAGAGACTGCTGAACGACTAAGAGAAGGGGAAGAAGAGGCAAACTATGATGAAATGGGACAAAGTGAGGAAGAGCATTATGAAGAAGAGCAAGATGAAGAGGATGAATCTCAAGAGGAAGAAGAGATAAGGTAAATAGACATCTGTTAAAGTGGTTTCCTACTGAAATATCATCTTGATTATCAGGTGGAATAATTGTTCACATAAGCACATATCTTGAAAATCCAGTCTGAAAAAGCTATTTAAAAAAATAGCAGCTTGTTATGAATTTGACTCTTACTGATGAGTTTAATATTAACGAAAGTTAGGTCTACTGGACTTAGACTCACTTTTCAGGATGAAAATTCGAGCCTTGGATGTGTGGGTGAGAGATGGCCATCAGAGTTGCAGTTTTGTACAGCTACTGTTTGAATATAAAGTGGAGAGAGTTTCAAACAGTAAAGATTTTTCTGGAGAAAACCTGGAGCTGTCTTTGTCCAGTTTTGAATTTTGGGGGGCTGGGTATTGGTACATTAGGGAAGACAAGGTTGTCCGTTGGAGGCTATGTGACATTGGGAGGACTTGAGGACTTCTGCAGTAGCTGTTTAAAGAAAAAAAAAAAAAAACACAAAACCAAACAAAAACCACCCAACCCACACCCCCCCCCCCCCCCCCCAACCAACCAACCAAAAAAAGACCCCAAACAACTAAATAATCCAATGTGATAATTTCAGTAAAGTGATGGATTTTATACACACGTGAGGAGTGTAAAAGTTGAAGGAAACTTTCCTGATCTCAGAGTATTTTTCTTCTTTTTGGTACAGTCTTTTTTGAATTGACTGAAGCAAGATTATTTGTGGCTCTGACAGTTGGGATTCAATAGTTGGAGAGAACTTGCATCTCCTTGAGAAGTAAATTTATCTCTGGGATCTTCCTTCTCTCCTGTAATGGAAGGAGAGTCTTGAGTATTAGTTATAAACCCTGACTAGAGCGTAACTTTTATACATAGTGTTTCAGAACTGCCGTTTATTTACGTAGCTGATCATATTGTTCAAAAATCCTAGTAGTTACAGTTGCTATGAGAAATAGGGAAGTGATTTAAAGAAATTGATAGCTGGCACTCCCGTTAATGCGTTCGTGTTGCACAAGCTGCAAGGGTGATCAGAATTCTGAGCATTTCTTTAAAGTAGGTGCTCCACGTAACATTTAATTAAGAGACTTCAGAGCAGTATTTAAGATAATGGTAACTGGATGACTGCATCAGCTTGAAAGCCAGCTGCTTACCAGTCCAACCTTGAATGGTTGGGTTTTTTAAATGCTGAATTAGAAAACTGAGGGAAAAGAGAGGAATGGAATTTTGGGATAAATAAACATAATTGTTCACTTTTTGTAGCCCATCAAAGCAAGGAAGACCCCAGGTCAAGTTTCCATTAAAAATGAGAGCAGCCAAACTCAACAATCCATTCTCAAGTCGGAACAGCCAGCGTCAGGCAAGATACGCTTCTCGGAGTCAGCAAAACACACATAAGCAAACTGAATCTTCATCTAAAGTTACCAGAAGGGGTTTAAGAAGGGCAAAATCAGCCTCTCCATCAGTGACAAAGCCTTCTTTAAGACTTAATAGCCGGACCACTCGTCAGAGCCAAAGTTCATTACAAGCAGATGTATTCGTGGAATTACTCGGTCCTCGAAGAAGACGAAGAGGAAGAAAGAGTGCTGATAACACACTGGAAAGCAGCCCTGCTAATTCTCTCGGATTTAGAATTGTTGATACCGCAGACTCGAACGAACGGCTTAGGAAGTATCCGGTTTCTGCTTCAAAGCTTTCTCTTCCTGTTACTGAACCCAAGAGAAGAGGCAGGAAACGACAATCCACAGGTTAGAGAAATGTGTTTGTCCAGAACGAAAACCACGTTCTGTTCCTCGCTAAAATATTTGTGTGGTAGAGCAAGGAGACTAGAAGTGGTGGTTGAAGGCATTTTTACCACTTCCAACAAGACAGTTCCCTTCTTTCGCAGTGACGGAAGTGAACCTTAAAAATTTCAGTCATCTAAAGAACGAATACTTAATTTGCCAAGGAGATTTATCATATCCATATTTGAAATTTCATATTTGCACACAATATGGAGCAATTGCTAATAAGTGGATAGAAAATGTGAAAGATATTTATGCCTTAACCCATGCAAATGCAAATGTTTACTTACAGCTTTTATGGTTTTGTTTGTTAAAGGGTTAAACAGTGAAGAACACAGATGTAGGCAAGGTAGTGAAATTGAGAATATACACGTACAGCAAGAAACTGCTACCAGAAGAGAAAATGTCGTCTATCTGGTATAGGGCTAACAGTGTCCTTGCTTGTTAAGCTAATACCAAGTACTCGATGGTAGGGAAATACTTGGAAAGCTACAATAACCTTTTAAAAACAAAAAGGACCCAGTGTGAGACTGAAGAGTGTAAAGGAGCTTGCGCTCCAGTGCAGCAGCCTTGTATTCCGCACCATTTCTGTCCTTCACCATTGGGAGTTTCTGGGCTTATCCTCTAACCACCCTGCTGACTACTCTTGAAAGCAGATAAAAAAACTCTGAATAGGGGTTTTGTGGAAGTAAAAGTTATGAGCGGGCAGCTTATTCTGTTTTTCTCTAATAGGGATTTTCTTTAAGTGTTTAACAAATTGTTTTAAAATCAAAATCAGTGAAAAAATTCTTTCCAAAATTAATGCGATGAAGGAGAATGGAGGAGGAACCCAGCTAAGTCCTGGTACTTAGCATTTTGTATGGCAAGAGAGACATTTAGTGGTTAATAACAAGGCTGTAGTATATTTAATAGCTGAAGCCAAACTACATGAGTTGTGCCCTGAAACTACAGTTTTAGTACCCAAGAATAATGGTGTTTCACTTTTTTAAAATGTTTTTTATTTTACTTGTCAGGTTTTTATTTTTATCTGGTGGGGTGTTGTTTTTTTTCCAGAATCATCTCCTCAAACCTCATTGAACAGGAGAAGTTCAGGACGTCAAGGGGGAGTCCATGAACTCTCAGCTTTTGAACAACTCGTAGTGGAACTGGTACGACACGATGACAGCTGGCCTTTCATGAAACTGGTTTCCAAAATCCAGGTAACCGATAGAACTGTAGAGGGAATGATAATGGTTGAGAATCCTGTTTGCTGCCGGTAAAACTTGGGATTTTATAGCATTGCCCTAACAGGGGGATACAGCTAAGCAGTGGGATTCAGGAGAACTCTCGCATTTCAGCTCAAATATTTGATGCCAGAAATAACTTTTTCAATTGACATGTTATTGGAAAAATTTTAAATATGCTTGCCATCAAGCATTTAAAAATGTGAAATGCTTTGATTGGGGGGGGGGGGGGCACCAAAAAACCCCAGGAAATAGAGCACAGGACTGCTAAAGGTAAGCTTATGGTTATTAATTACTTAGTTGAATTGATCTTCAACTTATGCAAAGGTATTTTGAGAACAGACCCACAATAAAATAACAAGGTAGGAACAACTTCACTCTGTTAACTGTAATGCAGTAAAAAGATGATTTCTTAGCTTAGTTCTTAATTTAATTTCCCTCTTGTTTAGATTTTAAAATACTTGATGGTAAAGTAGGTACCCAAAGTAAGCACTGCTTTAGAGGTTTGTATTACAATAGAAGTTCCCAAAGCATGTCTGCTTTTCTGCAGGCTGCACTGGCTTGTCAGTTGTAAGGCACTGCTGGAACTATCCTACCTTAACAAAGCACCTGTCCTCTCCAAGCCCTCTGAGCAACTCTGCACAGACATTCTTGCAGGATCTAGAGCTCAGTGTTTTTAAGTGCTCTATTAAAATTGACAGTGATAGCTGTTAAATGAAGACTTGAAACTCTGAAGAGTCACAGATAGCTGGAAGGATTAATGTATCTGGACAAAAAGAATAATGTACAAACGTGAGTGAAAGATGTAAGTGCAGAGGAGGAGGAGGTGGAGAGGAATTTTGAATGAAACCGAGACTAGTGTCTGCCTACTAGAGTACAGGAATTGCACCAAAAAGTGCAAGAATCTGGTGAATGCAAGGAAGCTTCTTAAGGAGGGATGGAGAATTCAAGTTAATTTTGATCCTGAAAAGAAACTGCTAGAATTCAGTGCATTCCTGTTTGCCTGAATCGATCGCTAAGGGATAGTCTCTGTATAGTTCAGAAAGAAAAATCCATACCTGAGTGACCCAAATTTTCTTCACCATGATAGAAATTTTGGTTTAAGCTTTTTGCTGCCTTTAAGGCAATGTAAAGAATACATTGAATGATCAGTGCTCAGCAAGCCAGAAAATCACCTTTCTTTTTAGTACTTACGTAAACAGCACTCCTAAAGGGAAAGGAATGAAAACACACGTCAATCTGTTTCTCTACTAATGCTTTCTCTAGGTTCGTTTGCAGGTTGCACTTGATATAGTAAAGTTACAGGCCATAACCAAGAACTTGGTTTTAAAACATACATGATGGTGTATGTGGGTATCTTTTCTTGTTAAAAAAAGGTCAAATTTGGATCAGATATCTTTTTCTTTTGCCCCTCTGCCCTGCTTTGTGAGTGAGACGGAGTCACCCTAAGCTTGGTGCTTACCTGGAATTCAAAAATCTGCGATCCAAATGATCGGTGCCCTTAAGGGTTAAGCAATGCTTTTCCTCCCCTCACTTTTATCACATAAACAGCCACTCAGAACAGTGTTTATCTCTGGTACTTGCATACTGTGTCCTGCTTGCTACAGAAAGGTTCACTACCTTCTCTTCACCACAACCAAATGGAATCTTGGGATTTCGTTTCTCCTGCAAGACTGTGAATGGTCGTGGAGTAAAAATGGCCACTACTCATGATTAAGGAGCTTTTAACATTGTAATATGTTACAGGAAAGTGCAAAGTTTTAAAATCTTGGAAATAATTTTTGCGCTTGACAGATGGGAATAGCTGGACCACCGTAATGCTTATCTGCTCGTGCAGTTTTCTTACAGTTGTTCACAGGGTGTTTAGGATTAGATTTACTCATTGAATTGCTGGCTAATGTTTGTTGTGGTCTGCTACTTTAATGATATAAAACATGGAAAAGCACTACCTGAAAACTGATATTCGGTTCAGGAAATGGAGGTGGCTGCCTGGGACTCCTCTGTTTATTTAAAAACAAAACCAAAATGCTTTCTGCTAATGCATGATTTGCTTAATTTTTTACATAGGTAGAATTTTAAGCTTCCACTTGTTTGTCTATGAATCACTCGTTTTGTTTTGTTTTTTTAAAGGTACCGGACTACTACGATATCATCAAAAAACCTATTGCCTTAAATATAATCCGTGAAAAAGTGAATAAATGTGAATATAAGTTAGCATGTAAGTATTATTTATTGAAAGAGGTAATGAGACCTGTGTTCTCTCTTTAAAATACATTCTTGTCCTAAAATAGAGCTGTGTCAGAGGATTAGAAAGCTGAAATTGTGTTTGGTTTGGGGTTTTGTGGTGGTTTTTGTTTTGTATTTTTTTTAAAGAGCATTTACTAATATTTTTTTAAACAAGATTTGTTGAACATAGTTCTTTTACGACCAAAATACATGACATGTACAGATAGGTAAGAAATGAGCAGCTGAGAAACTGCTGGTAATTTCTCAAGCCTTTGATGTCAGTGAGTGACACTGATGAAATATTTAGAAAAGGTGCTCTTGTTACTGCTTGATTTGTATTGCCTTTATTGATAATCAGAGAAATTTAAGAATGTTTACATGGCACTTCACTAATATAATGATAGAAACTTGACGCATATGTAAAGACATTCTTGTGTTGCAGCTCTGTGTAGGATCACTGTACTAATTCAGTGGTATGATACTGCTTTATCATAACTGCTCTCTGATGATGTGAGACACTAAATAAATTAATTTACCTTTTATTTACTAGCGGAATTCATTGAAGACATTGAGCTGATGTTTTCGAACTGCTTTGAATACAACCCTCGTAACACAAGCGAAGCAAAAGCTGGAACTAGACTTCAAGCTTTCTTCCACATTCAGGCTCAAAAGCTTGGACTTCCGATCACATCTGGTAATGTGGACCACGCCGCTCCTGCGGCAAAGAAGTCACGAATCTAACCTCTGCCTTCCAAAGGATTTTTTGAGGGAACCTGTTATGTTCATTAAAATGAAATGTTAAATCACGCAGTCGTCATACCTGTATAAAGCAATAACAACTGTTTAACCACCTTGAAGTGTGGCCTGCACTATATTCTCAACATAATATTAAGCACTCAGGAGAACGTAGGAAAGATTACCTTTGCTACAGTTTTATTCAGTGTCTAATAATTTTGATAGATGTACTGGATACAGTACTGGTTTACAGAGGTTTTGTACATTTTTAATACATTCATGTGTCCAAATATCTTCCAGAAGTACATTGTTTTTTCCTGCACCAAATGACCTTGTTTCATCCTCTAGATTTTGTAGGAGCTGTGGTATTGAGGGCTTTATCAACTCAGATAAAATCTTCTGCTGTAGCACAGTTTTGAAGAAACTGTGTGTATCTTTAAAACTTGTTTGAGCGTATCTTCTCAACACTACACATGAATGAGTACAATTGCATATCTTTTAAGTACTGTACCAGTGCTGGCTGGAGGTATTCAGTCTGAGTTTATTAAGTAGATATTTATTTAGCATTCAAAGTAATTTGTGAATTTGTTTTGTATTTATAAAATTTGTACTTGGGGATTAAAAGACAAAAAAAAGAGAGAGAGTTCCATAACTTTTTAAATTTTTTTCCGGTGTGTTTTTTTTTGTTGTTGTTGTTTGTTTGTTTATTCCCCTCTAACTTGATGATCAATCAATAAATACCTTCCCCTGTCCCTGGCAGTTCTTCTAGCAATGAGTAAATTTACAGGACTGTACTATAAGTTTCTACGTACAACTTTGGAAGTGTACAAATAAAATGACACATTTTTCAAAGTATTTTGACCTTCTGGCATTTCCTTTTGAGTTATACTGCTACACCGTCTTCCCCATTAATTTACTAGGACAAGTTGCTGGAGAGAACACAGCAGAATTTGGTTTCAGCGTGAGTACCCCAACCAGCATTTTCAGCAGCTGCAGCCAGTGTGATACCTGGTCTCTGAGTGATGCAAATGTTCATCAGTATGTAAGGAGTAACGTAAGAAGTATGCGTATAAGTTGTGTGGTTCTTTAATTAGGATCTTTATTCTAACACTGTAAAACCTCATAGCTTTGTTCAGCTGACCAGCAGCTTCTTTAAACTATCCTTACTATCCTTGATAGTTTTACTTTCATTATTTATTGATTTAAATTTATTAAACTCAGTTTGAGTCAATAGCTTTAAAACCCTTTTAAAACCAGTTTTGCCCACCTGGAGGTATGCCATACTCTGAGAAAACAGCATGGAGCAGAAGTCTGGGGGTAGGAGTGAAGAGGGTAGGAAAAACTGAAACAGGAGGTTTGCTGCTGCAGCAACTTTTCTCCGTCTTTGTGCTAGCTTGCGTTGTAGCATTAAGACCTGTATATGCTACAGACCCGAACAATTACTTGCTCTGTAGTTGTGGATTTTCTTTGCTGCTGTAGTGCTTACCTTGCCTTAGAGGTGGCAAGAACGGGCATTCCCTTGAGCCTAGGGAACGGGTGGCGATAGATAGGAGACTGATCAGTTTGAAGTGTTGGATTTTTGGATTTAAAAAAAAAAGTCTAAGAATGAGAACAGTGGGGGATACTGTTTGTACATTATTAGATATGTCTGTTAATACTTCAGTGTTTCCATGCAAGCTTCTCCTTGGTCGGAGCTGACATCTCTCTCCTGTGAAGATCAAAGATGCATTTCTTGTTCCCACCACAAAGAATGCTAAAGACCACAAGGAACGTGAGCAAGCAGAAGACTTCTTTGCAGGGTGTAGGTTGTACTTGATATCCCTGCATCTGTCTAGTCCCAAGAGGATGTGAACATCCTGACTAGCAGGTTGCACAAACAGTTGTGCAAGTTCTTGTTCACATGAATAGTCCCCATTGACTTACATGTGAATACTCTGGGGGGGGCACAGTGAGCTGAACAAGTCCATTTGTGGCAGATGCAATTTAAATTGTTGCTGTCCCCAAGCTACTCCCAGCTGTTCATTCCTGTTGCTCTTTCTCCAAGGTTATTTCCTTCAGTAGCTTCCCCTCAGCAACACAACCATAATTTTGAGTTTGGGTAGAGCAGGTGGGAACAGTTTAACCCAAATCTCTTGCTTGTGACGGTGGCGTTTGTATGCTTGTGCTATGAGTTATCAATTTGTCATTAAGTTTGCAAGCCTAAGGCCTCAGTTAAACATGCTGAAGGTGAAACACAGGGAAGTGCCCGCTTCTCCTTTGAGCAGCTGTGCTTAAAATATTCACGTATGCTGTATGTGCAATGCAGATCTGACTGTCCTTGGCTTTAGTGGTGCTCACAGGGCATGAACCCCCTGTTCTGGCAGTAGACCGCCTGAGTTGGTACGTTCATTGCAGCTTTTTCAAACTTCAGCTATGCTTTTTCTGAGTTACGTCAAGATGTCTTTTTATGGCTGTTTATTTCCCCTGTGCATACCCCTTTGGAAAAAGGGGAATTGCTTCATCCCTCCTTGTCTTAGGGGCTGATACATTCATGCTCCTTGTCCACCTTTCCCCCAAAACAAAGCCATGTCTTGCTGTGATCAGCCATCCCATGTGCTGTTACCACCAGGGTAAGGGATGTGCAATATCTGCAGGGGGCTCCAAGCCGAAGTTTCACAAAGGCGCAGAAGTGGATAGGGTCAAGGGCTTCACCTCGGATTCAGAGGCCCTGACTAATCAGGCTGTACCAGACTTCAGGAAAACAGGCGGTAGGCTTCCTTGAGCTCCAAGTCCAGCGTCTGTCCTCCAAGCAGCATTTTGACAAGATCCGACAGCAAAAGTCTTTCCCTTCTTGGTAGCTCCAGTATATCTTAGCCCTGGCAGGTATCCAGAGACTGCTATACCAGCTGTTTTTCCTGTTGTGCAAATTCTGCCCCTTTCATTCATGTCAGGGCAAGGAATTACTGAGTGACCACCCTAGGCAATTTCTTCTGATGCTTTTTGCACATAACTCTCATAACGGTGGGGCCAGTTCCTTTGGAGGAATTGGGCTCCAACCCAAAGGACTCTGTCTCCCAGGAAATCTCAGCGTTTCCTCCAAGACAACTTGCTCAGCTCCTGGCCACCACAGACTGTCAAAGATTCAGAAGACAAATCCCTACAGTGGCTGCCATTATTGGAAGCTGCCCTTCCTACCCAAGGAGGACGAGGTCAGAAGGAGAAGGCCTGTTCAAATGCTGGATGTAGCCTTGTGTGGTGGTTGCAGTCAAGCTGATGGTGGCTGTTCGTGCTTAGGTGTCAGCTAGCAGCACCAATGTAGCGAAGTTGTGCCAGGTCCCTTCACCTGTATTAGGAGGCAGGTGATCACCTTGACTGGCATATCCAGTGTCAGATTCACCTGCTGGAAGTTCAACTTCTGGAAACCTTTAACGATGCTGGAAAGCTTGAGCTGCTTTGGTCTGGCAGACGGCGTGACAGATGTGAGCCAGCACTCTTCACTGTGAAGGGTTTGGGCTGGGGCCACCACCCCTGCACCCAGCACTGGATGGCTGTTGTGTGGAGGGTGAAGTTTTAAGTATCATAGGAGAGAGCACGTAAACGTTAATAGTAAAGGAAGATGACCTTAGCATAATCTTAGCAAATACAGGCATTAGAAACCAGCAAGAAGCACCTGAAAAGCAGCCTGAACTTGCATGTATAATCATAGGGAGGCAGAGATCGCCGGACCCTGAACAGTCCAACTTGATGCAGTCACTGGCTGCCATCTGCCCCTCAACCAGCCACCTCTGAAACTATCATCGTCCAGAAGTGGAGACTCTGCTATGGGCATGTACAGGGAGCAGATCCCAGGGGACACCAGTCCTGCCTAACATCATGTTGCTGCTGGACTGGTAATCTAGTACTTTAGGATTTAGGAGATTACACGTGTGGTTTCTGATTTTTGAATCATTGATGTAACTGCTGAATTAACCCTTACCCTGCAACAATCATATCTTTTAAGTTTTATCTGTTTGTATTCAAATAAATATCTAACACTGGTCACGTTGCCTAGGGTGGATCACTGTCAGAGCTGACTGCAACAATCTCAGCTAACGCTTCTTGAGGCTACCAAGGACTGTTTCTACTCTGCAAGAGCCGCCTTACTCTAAAAAATTTGCCAGCATCCAGACGACTGCAGGTAGTTTTCTGTGCGGCATTCGGCTCGGTTGCTGTAACTCCAAGAGATCTCTCCCCTGCACTGCTAAACTGCCACCTTGATCTTCACAGCAGTGACTTCTTGGGCTAGTTCTGCAGAGGCGCTCCTTGTGCTTTACCCAGCTTGCTGTAAGGGGGTATTCTGAGATTTCTCAGCCTGCTACCATCGGACCAACTGATGTCTTCTTCCTCCCGCCCTTCATCAGCAGCCTACTTCCCTTAATTTGGTGCATCCTTAAACAGCGCTCCATTAAAACTTTGCCTTTAAGTGCTTGACTGTATGTATGTCCGATACCAGGCCTGCATAACAACCCCTCTTGGAGAATCTCTGGTTACTACTGGTAAGAAAGTTTCCCATTTTGGGGCAGTCAGGTTTGAAGATGTTTGGATTAAGTCAAATGCAAAAGGTAAAATGACTGCGCTGCAAATGAGAAAAATTACAGAGACGGATAAGTAAAACCATCAACATGTTTCCCATCTGTTTCCTAATCGGGACGCTGAAGTAGCACCATCCCTAGAACGCGTCTGTGTGTTTGTAGATGTATGTGTGTATACTTGTGCAAAGTTTTGTATTTTTGACTGCTGTAAGCCACCGACTATTAAAATAACGGTTATCATTCCTGAATGTTGTACTTCTGTGTCTTTAAAAGGCCCATCTCTGGTACCTGGGAAAGTGCCGGTAAAACTGTGATTTACTCAGACCATGAGTGGTGCTGGGAGCAAAGCCCAGCTTCCTCCCGCCTCCCCCCGCTCCCAGCAGCATCCACTAGTCTGAGCTTCAGTGACAACGTGCGGCTGGGTCTGCATTTGAGCTTGGTTTTATCTTTTAAGTAATCAAACAAATCTGATCTGCTGTTGGTGAAACACTCCACCCTCAGCCACGCACCAGGAGCTGCATTCTGGCAAACGGATACTTTTCCAAACCAATGCTTTTTAATATTTGGAGTGGATTAAAATGCTAAACATCAATACGAACTACACCTGACGTTCTCAGTGGCAGAAGGCCTCAGGCTGCATATGTTTTCCAAAAAGTGCACCGAGGCCAACTTTCAGTTTATTTCTCTACCGTAATATATCAGTTTCCTGGGTTTGTAGTGCTTCTTTTCTGGAAAATTGCTGAAACTAATTTTAATTTTTTTTTTTTAGGTGAAACTCCATCTTTAAAATTTTTTAGGTATGAAAGAAGGAGGACAAAAAAATGTTTTCTGGGCTTCCAAACACAGGAGCATATCAGCCGTTGCCTTGCGAGAGGCTCCGGGTGTCGCAGGAGGCTGGCCGGGGCGGGAGGTGCTCCGTCCCATGCGAGAGTCCCTCACCCTTTGCCAGAAGGGGGAGAATGCAGCAAGCACCGGCGCCCTGCCTGCGCCCTCCCCGCTGCTCACAGAGTATATCCGGCTGTTCAGGTCACTCGCTTTTGATGATAGAAATGTTTGATTGGGCCAAGTTTCCTACAAGGATGTTACATGACAGCATACTCTCCAAAGCGCTGGCTGCTGCCTACAGAAGGTCAGCTTTCACTTATTCTGCTCTACAGTTGTTCGCCTTTCCCTTCTTAGATTTGTTTCAAAGAACCACGAAAGAAAGGGTCTTTAGTGACGGAGTGCCACTGCGCTAGCGTCGTGTCGCGGCGCAGAGTTATTCTGGCGCTGTGTACTGCCTGATTTAATAGTGCCGCGCGGAGGAACTGGAAACGGCACACTTGCGCTATAATGTCCCTTGTAACAAAGTTGCCTCGTAGAGGATTTTCCTGCTCTGCTAGGGTGATACACAGTCCAACTTGAGTTTTGTCGATCTGCTGTTCTTAGTTTACCAATTTATTTAGGCTTTATATAACTATTTCCTAGATTATCAGTCCTATAAGAACATATATAATAATCTATGTGCTTTCCTATTTTTCTTCCCCAAGCACCTTACAGATGAAATTAGTTTGGAGAGGGAAGGACTTTGAAGAGACGGGTTGTGCTGCGGCTTGGCTGCTGTGAATCATGCGTTTGAAATGGCAGAAATGTGAGCCAGGATGCTGAAACATTCGGGTTTTGGATGGCAGTTCTGCGTTTGATTCTGGGCAGTGTGGGGATTTGCCTGTGGGATCAGGGCTTCAGAGCTGCCTTTCGCGAGCATTCCTGTGCAGATCCCACCATCGGAGTCCCATGCTGGGCTCTGCAGTCCTGCCACCACTCGAGAGCGCTGCTGTCACCGGAGGACGCTTTCGCACTGACCGACAGGTCCCGCGATCCAGCAATGGTTATAAATATTCCCGTGCCCCAGTCATCCTAAAGCCCATCCTCAACCACCAGAAAGTGATCTCAACTCATGTATTTAGCATGTTAGGCTTAGCTAATCTTTTATTTTTAGACTGCTATCTGAAAAAGAAAAAGCCGTTTTAAAAGGCAAGTTCAACTTTTTAAGCAACGTACTTTGTGAGGGGGCTCTGCAATGCTTGAGTAGCTTTCGTTTGTGTATCTTTTGTTTCCATAGTTGTCTGTCTTTGCTTCTAAGAGGTTTCTTAGAACCAGTCCTTGGGTTCAACCTTCATCAAACAGAATTTCCTTCCATTCAGATGCAATGCTGCAAACTGAGTCCTAGGTCTCTCTGGAGCAATTTTAATAGTATTAAAACTTCAGAAGCAAAAGCGTCTGTCCTCCTTTTTGTCTGGCCTTTGTGACTTCCAATCTAAACAGGCCGTGTGAATTAATCTCCCCTGTCTTGGCACTTTTGTGATGGCTTCCTCCATCTCCTGGACAGGATTGGATCCTTTCCTGGTGACAATTTTTTGTATAGTAAAGATGTCTCCTTGTGCTGGTTTTGGCTGGGGTAGAGTTAATTTTCTTCGCAGTAGCTGGTATGGGGCTGTGGTTTGGATTTGTGCTGGAAACAGTGCTGATAACACAGGGATGTTTTCGTTGTTGCTGAGCAGCGCTTACACAGAGTCAAGGCCTTGTCTGCCTCTCACACCACCCCACCAGCGAGTAGGCTGGGGGTGCACAAGACGTTGGGAGGGGACACAGCCGGGACAGCTGACCCCAACTGACCAAGGGGATATTCCACACCATATGACGTCACTCTCAGCATACAAAGCTGGGGGAAGAAGAAGGAAGGGGGGATGTTCGGAGTGATGGCGTTTGTCTTCCCAAGTAACCGTTACGCGTGATGGAGCCCTGCTTTCCTGGAGATGGCTGAACCCCTGCCTGCCCATGGGAAGTAGGGAATGAATTCCTTGGTTTGCTTTGCTTGCGTGCGCAGCTTTTGCTTTACCTATTAAAGTGTCTTTACCTCAACCCACGAGTTTCCTCACTTTTACCCTTCCGATTCTCTCCCCCATCCCACCAGGGGGAAGTGAGTGAGCGGCTGGTGGTGCTCAGTTGCCGGCTGGGGTTAAACCACAACAGTCCTTTTTGGCGCCCGACGTGGGGCTCGGAGGGTTCGAGATAACGACAGGTTTGATTGGAATGTGCTAGATTGAACTTATAGCTGCTATTGCTGTTCAGGTATTAATCGGCAGGCTCCTGTGCTTGCCATGGGGCTTGCTTGCCTCGCTGTATGTTAGAGTCTAGTGCTTGTTAGTGGCTGCTTTTTGCTTTCGCTGCTTGCTGCACTGCCGTATTGCTTATCATCTTACTCTGCTGTGCCTGGGAACATTTTGATAACAGCAATGGCGATGCGCCTGGGCTGGCAGATGGCCAGGGCATCGCTGCTGTGCCTGTGCTGCTGTACGGGACAGGCTGGAACTCCAGTGGGAACTCGACTTGAAGGGACTGTGACCTGTGGATGAGTCCACACAGGAGCAGGACACTCCGAGGCATCTGTGGCCGTGAATAAGTCCACACCAGAGCAGGTGCATCTCGAAGCATCTGTGGCTGTGGTTATGTCTGTGCCGCAGCAAGTATACCTCTGAAGGGATTGTGGCCCAAGGATAAGTCCATGCCAGAGAAGGTACACCTCGAAGCATCTGTGGCTGTGGATAAGTCCATGCTGCAGCAGGTACACCTTGAAGCACCAGTGGCTGTGCATGAGGTCATGCTGGAGCACCTCAAAGCGTGTGGCCATGGATAAGCCCACGACAGAGCAGGTACGGCCCTGGAGGGACTGCAGCCATGGGTAAGGCCACGTTGGAGCAGGTTTACTTCTGAAGGGACTGTGGCTGTGGGTAAGGCCACGCTGGAGCAGGTGTATCTCTGAAGGCGTTGTGGCCCCTAGAGAAGGCCACGCTGGAACAGGTGCACCTCAGAGCGACTGTGGCTGTGGATAAGTCTATGCCGCAGCAGGTATAGCCCTGGAGAGACTGTGGCTCATAGAGAAGGCTCCACTTGGAGCAGGTACATCCCTAAGGGACTGCAGCCTGTGGATAAGTCCAAGCCGGAGCAGGGGCAAGGGGAGGAGTTCATTGCAGTGTTAAACCCGATGGTCTGGTCCCAAGGGGCCAGGGGCGGAGATTGTAATGGAAATACCTTTAAACTGTTGTAACCCGGGATTTGAGTTGCATGTTATAAGAATTCCTATAGCAGGAACCACCTGAACCAATGGAGGACAAACCTTACAAGAAGCAGTGCAAGTGCAAGTGCAAGTGCAGCGGTGACCCGACCTGAGCTGGCTTTGGTGCCCCGTAACTCCACACAACACACCACCTCTCCCGTCCTGAGTGACCACCGTAACAGATGGAGCCCAAAGTTACGGCCTAAATGACTCAATGGACATTTTGTGGACATTTGTGGACATTTTATGGACATTTTACAAGGGTGGTCCATAGACTAAGGGAATGATATCTGTGTACTGTGTCAAAGGATGGGAAGGGGGTGGTGGTGGTTAATGAGGATGTATTGGATAGTGTGGGACCTGAGCGTGACGTAAATGGTATGGAACAAGGGGTGGAGAATGTGCTGGTTTTAGCTGGGATAGAGTTAATTTTCTTCGCAGTAGCTGGTATGGGGCTGTAGTTTGGATTTGTGCTGGAAACAGTGCTGATAACACAGGGATGTTTTCGTTGTTGCTGAGCAGCGCTTACACAGAGTCAAGGCCTTGTCTGCCTCTCACACCACCCCACCAGCGAGTAGGCTGGGGGTGCACAAGATGTTGGGAGGGGACACAGCCGGGACAGCTGACCCCAATTGACCAAAGGGATATTCCACACCATACGACGTCATGCTCACCATATAAAGCTGGGGGAAGAAGGAAGGGGGGACGTTCGGAGTGATGGCGTTTGTCTTCCCAAGTAACCGTTACGTGTGATGGAGCCCTGCTTTCCTGGAGATGGCTGAACACCTGCCTGCCGATGGGAAGTAGGGAATGAATTCCTTGGTTTGCTTTGCTTGCGTGCGCGGCTTTTGCTTTACCTATTAAATTGTCTTTATCTCAACCCACGAGTTTCCTCACTTTTACCCTTCCGATTCTCTCCCCCATCCCACCGGGGGGTAGTGAGCGAGCAGCCATGTGGTGCTCAGTTGCTGGCTGGGGTTAAACCACGACAGTTCTTAAATCAGACCTACAATGTCATAGAAATGCTGATCATGATTAGAAACAGTCCATTTTCCAAGGACCTTATTCCAACATGATGACATAATCCCAGTAGGAGGGGAATCATGGAGCGATGAAGGTTAGTAGCAGAATCAGGCCAAGGCTGCAAGACTTGGGATTAGTGCCCGAAATCTGTGTGCAATCTGTGTACAGTGCTGCTTTGCACTTGTCCAGCCACAGGAAAACATGGATTCCTTGTCCCACCAGGAACCCTGCCTGTCTCAGGAGGCCCACTTTTTGGGGGCTCTTCTGTAAAGAAGAGCTTAACAAAGCTGAATCGTTATATTCCTTATGTGCCAGCTAGCCCCAGCATCTTGAAGGTCTGCGTGCATCTATCCAGAAGGGAAAGAGCTTTCTGAAATCATTGCCACCTTTTCCTGGAGGTGCACCAGTTTAAATTGTGTCATCTGCTGAGATGTCTGACTGCATCCTAACTTTTGGCAGTCGTCCTCCTGCAAACCAGGCTGAAGCCATTCAAGAAATTACCCCCTCCAGCTGTCCTGCTCCTCCGCTGAGAGGAGTTGCTGCTCTGTGGCTGAACAAGTTTTCAGAAACTTAAACAAGATGAAACCACTGTTAGGAAAGTTGTAGATGTGGATTTTATTTTGGTACCACTACTGTTGTCCTTATTCATTCTTTGTGTATGTTTTATTATATTTAGGTACTAGATTTTACACACTGCGAGCAAGCGAAGAACCAACTGTTGAGCCACAGCATGGAGTAAGAAAACAGACCACATTTTATCTCCATTCTGATTTTAAAAAGAAACAAAAAATTCTGCTTCTATGCAGTGGCAAGTCTGTTGAAATCCTAGTCTAAGAGGCAGCAGAATTTGACTTCCTAAACTTAGAGGGAGAAACCTGGAGACTGCCAGGTTAAGGACTATCACTCAATTTGTAAGACATGGGAGAAAGAGCAAAAATTGCTGAATGCTGCTGAGGCACGTGCATAGCAAAAGGACATTGCAGCAGGAAGAGAGACATGGCTCGAGCGAGGCGTACGACAGCGCTGAACACCCGCTGTAGTAACAGACAACTTTCTTCTGGTGGCAAAGGCAGGGAAATTTTGCCATAAACTTGCAGAGGTTAGGGAGGGAAGAAATTGCTATTGAAGAAGCACCTCATGGGACCATCACGTTGATTAACATCCCCGCTAACCTTAGGCATCCCAGTTTTATAGCTCCGCTAGAAATTCCTGACAGAAACCAGCAAAACTATTAATGGCATCTCCTCTGTGTTACTCGTATGCGTGTCCTTGAATAGTGCCAGGAAGGAGTACGAGGCTGTTGGATTCATTTGCAGCTGTGAGTGGATGCCACGGGTTGAGGGAAAGGCGCTCAAACAGGAGCTCACAGGCGTGACTTCCCATGCGTTACCCTCCTCCGTGCAGCAGCTCCTCTGCTGCAGACAGATAGCGAGAATAACGTATTTCGAACTAAAAGCAGTGTACTTCAGCTGAAAACAAGCTAGCAGTACCAGAAAACGTTTTGGTTTTTCTTCCTACTGTTTTCCCAGCTGGCATGCTTTTAGTGTGAGAGATTTTCACTTTTAGGGGACTCTGCCATTAGCTCATTTTATAGGAAAAAGTTACATATACAAAACAAGAACACAAAGGGAATGGATTATCCAGAAGAGGTTTTTCCAGGTGACCATCTAGCAAATCACACCATTGCTTTTTGGCTGCTTGAAGAACATTTCTGGACTTTTATTTTATTAGAATAATGAAATAATAAAATCTATATCTTGTTTAGTGTTACAGCCTATTCTTCCGAAGTACTCTGGCAGCTCTTCCCCTCATCCACTTACCCAGCGTAGAGGTCAGCGATATACGCCCAGTTTTCTAAAGGTCACTTTGGCTCCCTTCTTGCCATTTCACTGTAATAAGCATTATTCTGTGATGCACAACAACTACCGGGCTCCCAGAAAATGATGCTGCTTTTTACGCTTCCTCTCTTTAGATAGGATTTACCATATTGCATCCACGTCTGCTATATAGCCAGGGTTCTGCTTCACCGCATGTACAGATATATGTGTGTCTCTGACACATCGGTAGTTGGAGGTAACAGCCAACATCAAACTCCTCGAACCTAGTGTTGTCAGAGGATGCTTATTGAGAAGGAAAGTCTGACTTTGCTGTTTGCTTGAAACAGAGGTTTCAAGAAAATAATTGTTCTGCCTGACCTACACTTCCTTCCTTAGGAGGAGGGACGGTCTGGGGTTTAGAGCAGAGATGGGGATCCAAGCCTCCCTGTCCTGCCCCTCGGCTTGCCACAGCCTTCCTGGGTGACCCCGGGCAACCCATCGAACAGGATAAATAATACTCACCAGGCAGGAATACTTCATTAATAGTTTTAATAAAGAGCTTTGAGACCTTGGAATAAAAATGCTACAAGTAGAAGTGAAAAAAAAAAATACTCTTTACCGTGGAAGCGAAAGTTGTCTGGAAAAAAAAAGTGAATAAATTGAGTAATTGATATAGTCAGTGGCTGATCTTATAAATCCCTCCTTACCTGAGGTCATGCTGTAAATTTATCTCAGCTGTGAACAAGAGGTAACAAGAAGAAAGACTTGGGAAGAAACTGCTCATGGGGAAAATGCATTTTGCAGGGCATACAGGAATTTATGAAGGCTAGCAGGGTAAATAGTAGTTACTTTTTTTAGTGCTATAAATGTGCAAACCTCTGTGAATGTCGAATACGTGCTAATTACTTAAAAGTAATTTTTATCTTCTGGTTTTCTTAATAAGGCTGAGCAAAGTTTCCCTGTATTTTAGACTTCACGGGAATTTTTTGGTTCTGTTTAGCCGCTTTTCTGCCATCAGTTTCCACATTTCTCTCATAGGAGGAATTTTTATTTCCTTTTTTATTATGTTTAAATACCATTCCTAAAATGATGTCATTACCAGACACGAGACTTTAACTAAGCCTCCCTGTCGTTGCCCACTGAGCAGCGACAGGCCCGCGGCTGCCCGGCCTTACGATCCACCGGCAGGTGTGACTTACCGGCGCGGCGCCGAGAGTCGCCGGGGGAGAGGGGGCGAGCCCGCCCGCCCCGAAAAGCAGGGGGCTGCTGCTCCCCGGGCACCCGCGCTGGCCGTGCCGGGCTCACGCTGCTGCCGCTTCCTCCTGCCTCCCTCTGCCCGCTGTCCTGGCGTACGGCCGCCGGGTGAACTCGGCCGGGGAACGCGGACGGTTGAAGAGCTTTCCAAGGCGGGGGGAAGGGTGGGCGTGTGTGTGCTTTTCTTCAGCCGCATCGCTGCACGGTCAGAAAAGCTGCTCCACTTGGCAGGGAAAGGGGCTGCTCGAACCAACCGAAGTATCGCAGCGCTCGAGCCGGCATCGCAGCTCGAGGAAATCCCCCCCCCCCCCCCGCAGCCCTATCTCCTCGCTGCAGCGGGGGGGCCGGCGGGGAGGGCTCCCGGAGCCCTGGGTGGTGGCTGGGGAAGGCGGCGGGGAAGGCAGGCGGCCCTCCCACGCCGGGGGCAGCGGCTGGCCGGCAGCACCCTCGGGGCCGCGCTGGGGCTGCCGAGCGTGGCGTGGGGCGGCGGCCTGGGCCGTGACTCAGCCGGAGGAATGTCCTGGCGCGGAGGCCGGGGCGCCCGGCGAGGGTGACGCAACGGGCCCGGCCCGCTCCCGTCTCCGCCGTGGGCAGAGGCCAGCAGGCACGGCCCGACGCCTCAGGGAGCGGCGGCCGGCACCTCGCTCCTCCTCACCCCTGCCCGAGCCATTAGGAAGCTGACTGATAGCTTGGAGCCCCAGAGGGATTTTGGGACCGCACCGGTGGAAGAGGCTGCTTAAGCCAGCTGAAGTGACCCTGCCAAGGAACGTGGAGCCGGAGGTTCCCTCAGGGGGAAAGCCAGTCTCCCGGTCCGACAGCAGGGCTTGCTGGGGATCCGTGCTCCACGCCAGCCCACGCATCCTGCCCCTCGCTGCAGGCTCTCGGGACCAGCGCACATGGGAGATGCTGCAAGTCTTGCTAACTTGCAGCAAAACCGTGCTAGGGTCCACCACTTATAGTCAGATATATTTACCGTATAATTTTTTTAAAATAAATGTATCCGCAGTGTAAGGAAAGACATAAAAACTCGGAGTTTGCCTTTCACTGGGGTTTTCTCTAATACTCTCTTACATTTCAAGAAGTTAGGTTTTATCCGTCATTCTTTGCACTCCCACCGAAAATACAGAATCGTTGGAGGGAAGCTGGACATTTTCCAGAGGTATGCAGGAGAGCAAAGGGGGAAAGGAAGTGCCCTGAGCAACAGGTCTCATCAAATGCAGTTTCCTATGGATTTCTCTCTTGACTGATCGATTTTTTTAACTGAACGGTATTAAGACTTTCTGTTATTTCAGTGCACGCCTGCGCAAGTTCCTCTGCTTTCCCTTTGTAGTCCTCTTCCTGAAGGTAATCTGGCTACACCATAAGAGATCTGATGTCTCCTAGCAGAAACCAACAAGTTCCTGAGTTGAACTGCTAGACATACAGCCCCACTTTCTTCTATCTCGAATTATTTTATGAAACTTGATTACTTAATTACAGATCTTAATTACTTTTGTGACCTCTATCCTTCTGCCAGATTTAACTCAAATAAGCTAACAAGTTAAAAAGTCACTGGGACAAGGACTAGTCCAAGTGAGAGAGGGGATGCCCGAGGAGGCCAAGCAAAAGCCTTGCTTCCATGGGAAATGAGGCTGAAATGGTAATGTTGAGTTTAGTAACGTTGACAAAGAGGATGTACAGGATACAAAAAGAAAGGACTCTGATTTCAGAGAGCTTCAATGCACAAGGCAACTTAGTCCATTACAATCGCCTCGCGCTAATGAGCATCCAGGAGTTGAATCCAAATGAACAGTGCCTTCTGCTTCACGGTGAGTCATTTCTTCCATCCACGGAGGGTGAGGCGAGGCTTGGAGGGCTTCCTCAGAGGCATGTGCTCCGCATAGGGTATCATTCACAAAGCTTTTAGTGCTGCTGCTGCTGCTGGGCTCTCTGAATCATAGGGCTATTTCGGTGGTGCCTGGTGGGATGCAGGTCTTGTGGCACAAGGGTAGTGAAACTCGATGCTTCCTGAGTGCAGCAAGATGCCAAGGTGGGGAACCAGCTTTGTCTGAGCGCGCTCCAGCAATCAGATTTGCTTGGTCATTATTGCTTTTGGCTGGATACTGGCCATTTCTGTGGCCTCCAAGGTCACCACTGGGCTCTATCACAAGCTCCTTCCCTGATCGCTGCGGTCACTGCGAGTCCATCATTCATTATCTTGAAAATGAGAAGCCCCTTTCTGTTTACCTGTGACCTGTTTTTCACCCCTGAGAAATGCTCTCTGATTCTGGTAAACTCATTTCTTTCTCAGAGATTTCTATAAAGTCACAAAATTCTCCTTCTTCAGCCCTTGCTGCTTCTGTACTCTGACGACTGCCAGGTACTGGCCAGTGATGTGCAGCAGCAGCCCTGCGTGCCTGGGTGCCTCAGGTATGCACCTTGCGAGGTGAAGAGAATAACAAGCACTTCTGATTCATTATTCAGTTTCCATGGTAGTAAAGATGGAGGGTGAGTCATGCACAGTTTTGGAGTTGTCATCCCTGGAGCATCTACCTGGCTGTGCAACTCTGGAGCTGGTAACTCTTTCCTGGAGCATCTACCCGGCTGTGCAACTCTGGAGCTGGTAACTCTTTCCTGGAGCATCTACCCGGCTGTGCAACTCTGGAGCTGGTAACTCTTTCCTGGAGCATCTACCCGGCTGTGCAACTCTGGAGCTGGTAGCTCTTTCTCCACCTTTTGTTTTATGAGCCTGGGATGTGCAGTGCAGAGGCCCTGCGTGGGTGGCTGAGGGTGCACTGCAAGGGCACGAGATTAGGGCACTCACACACAGCAGTTTCATGGTATTTTACAAGCGTTAGAAGAAGGCTGCTGAGCCCACGGCAGTGACTGTGGTCACTGGTGGATGTACTGCACATGTGCACGGCTACATCTACTTACAAAGGGGAAGGAACCCCCATGGTGCTATTTGACACAGTGGCCTCCCAACATTGTGTATGGCTGCAAGGATGCAGACCTCCGTTTGGGACACTGAGAAGGGCATGTGTCACACACAGCATGCCATGACATGCTGCAGTGTCATGAAGGCTGTTTTGGGATACATTAAACCATCCTGACGATGAGGATCTGAAACCCCTTAAGTCCACCCCAGTCCACCAAGCTGTGCAAGAGCAGCAGATGCCCAGAAACAAGGCTGTCAAGACATTCGCATGGACTTACGTTGGTTTAAGCCAACCATAAAACTGTGTCTTGAGAGTTAGCCATTTTAGGATTTGTGCTATTAATTCCCATTACAAATTTTCACCTATCCTAACTAATTACTTGTTTGATCAAAAAGCAGCATGTATTGTATTTGAAAACTGAATTAGGTAATGGCTGACTCTTTAAATGCAATTATGCAATGAAGGTGCTCCTTCCTGGGTCCCACACTGCTGGCACTGAACAGGCAGTAAATGAGTGGCCATCAGCTGGAAAAAATGTTGAGTCTAACAGACTTGCTGTTTTCAGCTGAGTGGTGGTGGGGATTCCTGAATGCGTGGCTGTAAGGAGCTGCGGGGTAACATAGCTCCAGGTCAGTGATTTCAAGGCTTGATGGGTCAAATTTTGAATCTTCGTGAATGCAATTCAGTCTTGAATTCTGCATACAGAGAGGGCAGGATGCAACTCAAAAAGGCGATTGGAAACATAGTGGCTCATCTGGTCAACATAGCAGTGTATAGTAATGGAGAAAGGGGAAAAAGTCCCAGATACCTCACGCAGTGCAGTATGAATGTATGTATACATACACGTATACATACATGCACGCTGACAAACACTAGTTTGCTGGTTTTCAACCAAAGTACTATTAGCAATTCAGGTGTTTTGGGGAGAGACGGCTGACTGACCACAACACAGGCTGGCTGCTCATACATACTGCTGGTCAAGATCCTGCATGTATAGGATCTCTTGGCTTTCAGACACATGAGTTTGGGGAGCAGAGAGCCGCATGGTACTGACAATCCTCTTCTCCACTTGGATGGGCTAGAGATAAAATGCTGTTTGCTGTCCTGAAGTCCCGTCCAGCTCAGTATGGACAAGTGAAACACTCTCGGGTTATCCTTCCTTGTTTTCCTGTAAGTCATCTTCCTATCTTTTAATGCTGCTCCTTCCACCTTACATGTTGTGAGTCACCCCATCATCTGAGCAGCTCTTTCAATGACAAAGAAGGTGCTGTCTCTGCGCCAGGCCCCCCGGCCTTTCCCTGCAGAGACCACCGGCAGCCGTGGCAGCAGTACAGCTCCCGTTCAAGGGGGCACAAGGAGTCATGGCACGCAGCAACGACAAAATGCCGCCTATGCTGGCTTGTCAGGCGCGTGCAGCCAGCCAGCCAGCGTCTGGCCGTGAAGGCTGAACAGGGGTGCGATGCCAAAATCGTGACTTTAGAGCAGTAGAAAGCACCTCGTCAAAGGGAGCAGCACTGGGCAGGAGGTGCGGGACGGGGCAGGGCAGGGAGCAGCCGCGCTCCGGCTAGTCGTGGCTGGCTCCAGAATGAGCCGTGCCGCCATCGTGCCCCCACCTGACGCGACTACCGGCTGCTTGTGCTCCACGACAGGCCGAGGGGCTGCATCGGCCCCTCAACGGCCAGCGACCCGCCGGGGTAGGCCCGGGGCCGGCCAAGGGGGGACGCCGGGGGCTGCGAGGCCGAGGCGGCCGCCCGGTCGCTGCCAGTCGCACCCGCGGGGCAGCGGCGGCGCCTCACGGCGCCGCGCCGGCGGTCGGGCCCCGCCGCCGGGCGGCGGAAGAGCGTCCGGGCCCCGCCGCCTGCAGGCCCAGCCCGGCCCTGCCCTGCCCTGCCCTGTCCTGTCCTGCCCCGCGGGGGGCGGCCCGGCGCGGCGCGGCCCGGCCCGGCCCGGCGGCACGTGGTGGCGGCGCGGCCCATGTGACCGGCCCTCCCCGGCCGCCGCAGCTCATCCCCCGCCCGGCCTGAGTCCCCGCCCGCCTCGCCCCCAGCGCAGCGCAGCGCAGCGCTCTCCTGCGTGCAGCAGCCCCGCACCGCAGGCAGCCGCCGCCCCGGGACCCGGCGCCATGGTAAGGGCGGCGCGGCGCGGCCGAGCGGGGAGGGCGGCGGGGGAGGCCCGCGGCGGCGGTGGCAGGGGCAGCGCGGCCCGGCGGGGCGCGGGGCTGAGCTGAGCAGGCCCGGCGCGGCGCGGCCCGGCCCCGCGGCCTCTGGCGGCCATTTTAGTCTAATTTTAGCCGGGTGCGGGGTAAAGGGGCGGTGGGAGCGGCCGCGGGGCAGGAGCGGGCGGCGGGGCGGACCGCGGCGGGGCCGGGGGCCGGCGGTTGGGGCCGGGCGGCGCGGCGCGGCGCAGCGCTCCCTGCGGCATCGCCCGGGCGTGCGAGTGCCTGACTTGTGCGTGTGAGGGGCGGGGGGTCCGGCCGCCGCCGGCGGGCGCGGGGAGAGGGGCTCCCGGCGGGTCCCCCGGGGGAGCCGCTGCTGCGAGGCCCGGGCCCGAGGGGTGTCCCCGGCCGGCGGGGGAGCGGGGCGGCCGGGAGCGATCGTCTGGAAGCGCCGGTGCCGCTAGGGCCGGAGCGAGGGTGGCCGAGAGCGGGGCTGGAGGACGCGGGGCGGCGGGACGCCCGTTCCCCGGAGGCGAACGCCGTCCCCGCGAACAAAGCAGGGAAAGGGGGCAGGCGGGCTCCCTCGGGGACAAAGCCGGCGGCTCCCAGCGAGCCGTGCACCTGCCTTCCCCAAACAGCCTGCTCTGGCAGCGCCCGCCTCTTCAGATGTAATTGTTGGACCGAGAGCAAGGGCGCTGCAGATGGGTTTAGCTCGCTCGCTCGCAAAGGGGTTTGCTAAATTATTTTCTTTTTGCCGTGAGCTCCCCCCTTGCCTTGTCAGTGGTTTTTTTCTTGCTGTTTGAGGCTTGGGTTTTGAACGGCTTGCGAGCCTTATGGGGAGCTGTACCCATTGTAACTGGTATTTTTGTATGAAGGAAGAGCGATCAAGTAATAGTCGTGCAGCAGTACAAAGTAAAATTCAGGAGTTTTTAAAGCGCGGTGTTGAAGCTGACACAATGCAGAAAACATTTCTGCTGCTTGTAGAGCCTTACATCACCCAACAAAATGAGAGTCATGACAGTGCTGGATGTGAGCTGCTGCTGTAGCGATTGTTCTGCTAAAAAAAAAAAACCCGAACAAAAAAACCACCCCCCATCCCAACCCAAAACTACAAACTCCTCTCCTATGTTCAGTTCCCCGCCCCTCCCCGCTCTCCTCCTCCCCCCAAATAAGCCAAATGCGTGATAAGGTAATGGAAAACTGTGTGAGTAGTACAGTTGTATGCCTAGTTGTATAAAACTGCTACCCAGAATCACAGCTGAAGATGCTGAGATCTGCAACAAGAGAGTACAGAATTAACACTATCTTTATATCTTCTGCTCTAATCCCGCAAAGATTACTAAATTCATAGTGTGTTCAGGTTGAGTATAGTATTTTTATTCTTACGGGGGCAGGCAGACTTCGTTATCTAGCACTGTGGGCTATCATCTTTTCTAGTGAATGTTAATTTTTGCCGTTCAAATTATTCCTTTGATCTCATTTTACAGGCTTCTGGAGTAACAGTGAATGATGAAGTCATAAAGGTTTTTAATGACATGAAAGTAAGGAAATCTTCAACCCCAGAAGAGATTAAAAAAAGAAAGAAAGCCGTTCTCTTCTGCTTAAGTGATGACAAAAAACAAATAATTGTAGAGGAGTCAAAGCAGATATTGGTTGGTGACATTGGAGATACTGTGGAGGACCCCTATACAGCCTTTGTGAAGTTGCTACCTTTGAATGATTGCCGATACGCTTTGTATGACGCCACATATGAGACAAAGGAATCTAAGAAAGAAGACCTGGTATTTATATTCTGGTGTGTAAAAGCAAAGCTTGCTGTTAAAATTGAATATTCTGGAGTTAACACTGGATGACTGAATAACTGTCTTGTTGTGGTTTTCTTCTTTCCTTTAAAGGGCTCCTGAAAGTGCACCTTTAAAAAGCAAGATGATCTACGCAAGCTCTAAAGATGCCATTAAAAAGAAATTTACAGGTACAGACCTAAAAATGTTTCGCTCGTTATTTATAATGCCGTTTAGATGTTGAGGTTCTCACAAGTAAGTTGTTGTCCATCTGTCTTTCAGGTATTAAACATGAGTGGCAAGTAAATGGTTTGGATGATATTAAGGACCGTTCAACACTTGGAGAGAAACTGGGAGGCAACGTGGTAGTTTCACTTGAAGGAAAACCCTTATAAAAAGACAGACAAGTGCCATCTGGATCGAAGGAGCTTCCATTTCTGCAGCTCGTTCAATTGGAATAGTATTAGTTTCCCCATCCCTTCCCTTCTCAAAAAATAAGTCCCTTCCCTAATGCCCCTGAAGGAGGTGTCATTGTTAAGCAGTCTACCAGTGATTGCCATTAGACTGTTTAATCCTGGTAGTTTTATGTAGGATCCAAGGAATGCTTTCACGTCATACTCTTAGCCAAAACTGACGTTGCAGGCATTCCTTGCAACATGTACAATGAATGTGATAGTTAATGTGAATAGTCTAGCAGACAGCAAAGGGTAAGCTAATTGAATGCCTTGAAAGTATTGTCCACTGGTCGGATGGTAGACTCTCTACAGTATTACTTACAGTTGCACTTGATTGCAGTTCCATGAGGCTCTTGTGCATTCATACACCTCACCTGCCTTGACAAGCCTATTTTTGTGACATGGCAGCACACAACACTATGCATTTAAAGCACTTTTTTGTAATATGTTTGACCCGCCCCCCCCCCCCCCCAAAGGAATGCCAATTAAGTTGCTGTAACTGTGTCATCAAATTATTGTAGTACCTCAGTTTCATTCCTGTTACATGCATATCTTTATAAATGAAGTAGCTGTTATGATGCCTTTTGTTTTCCATTGAATGTACACTACTGAACAGGAGTAGAAGTTATCTGTTTACCATGTGAGTCTTGAAACACTAAAGTTTTGTAAAACATCAGTCATGGTGGCAATTTCTGTATTAAAAAGAGCCTTAAATGGAACATTGTTTTTTGAGATCAAAAACTGGCCACGTTGCAATAAAACTTGTGGCTTATTACAGAATGTTGCCTTGTTTTCATTGGAAAATACAGTTTTTAAGTATGTTTAATTTAAGCACATTTCAAATAACTTCCGTGGAAAGTATTGTAAAGATAAACAATCATTAATCTCATCTTAAATAATGCAAGTTTTTCATTCCTAATCATGATTTAGGAACTGCTTTACAATACTTTGTGGCTCTGTTCTGATCATTTGTAAAGGACCTGATCCTAGTTTACCATTAAAGTAAAGAAGCTACCACTACTAGAGACCATTAGTTCCATGACACGCTTGTGTCAGAAATGTAAAAATACGAAGTAATTGACCACGCAGTGTGTTTTGTACCTGAATGTTCTTAAAGTTCTACATGTCAGAGTAAAACCTTGCACGAAATCTTACAGCTCGCCGTCTTTTTTGGTAAGATGATGTGTAATGACAGTTACACGACACGCAAATATGAATCCAGTAAATAATTTTTGTTTCTTGAGTGTTGCAGTTAAGATGGACTTGGTACAAGAAATAGCCTAAATGGACCGTTCTACTTGTTAGCTTCTATGTAAATAGAACTGGAAAGTCTGTGTCGCTACCGAGGCTTGCATCGGGGACATGTTTTGGCTGGGAGCCAAATAATGCTCTCCTTATAGAGAATTTGATCTGCTCTGTGTGAGCAATCCTCCGTTAGCCAGAGCTATTTATGGCCAACACATGCTTTTGTATCTTGTCATCGTTATCCACAAATGGCAAAACTGGACATGATTCTCCTGGTATGCATAAAGGAGTGCTGTTAGGCAGCCACTCGCAGCTGAACTGTACATGCTGCTAGAAGGAATGCTCTTTATCATTACCTTATTTTAAAAAGTTGGTAGAGCAGAACTGTGGAGCTTTTAAATATGGGCCCTTTATGTTCAGTCGATAGCCCTTTTTCAACAAGGAAGCAGATAATTGTCAAAATCTTTTATCTTTTTTTTTTTTTTTAATAGTTTAAATAACCTAGTGGTACTGTGTTTAGGCTCTCTTGTCCTGTAGAACTTTAAGACACTGTTTCAGGCTTCTGGCTATCCCTATGACTTGCACACCTCATTGTGTTAGCTGTTCTATGTAGACTAAACTTTACTAGAACTTAACTAAAAAGGCATGATGACCACTGACTTACTAAGTGTATTAATAAGTCTTGGTTTTGTTCTACAAAACTCTCCTTTCAGGTACCTTTTAAGGTTGAGAAGTAACTGATGGTATGCATGTTGTCTAGATTAAAAAGAAAAAATCTTTTTATTCCTTAAAACAGTCTCTTTTTTTCTGATTATTCACGTTGTGTGCAAAGCCTGGTTTAATGTAAAGATCTACTTTGTGCTTTATGTTTGACTTGAGTTCAGTACGGTATAATGAAATGATCTTTTAACTGATTTTCACAAGGTATAAATGGTTTCTTTAGAAAAAGCCAAAACTGAAAATGTTAAATTTTAATAAACCATTTGAATTTCATTTTAGACAGTAAACTTTTTTAAGCAGTACTGTGTTTAAATTTATTGTTTGTCTCTGCTGCAAACAATCTGGAAAGATGTCTGTGGCTTCTAAGTTGAATATTAAAGGTTACTTTTTTTTTTTTTTTTAAAACTAGCTTAGGTGTATATTCACTCAGTCCAAGTAGATACAAAATTGAAGCACAAACTATTTATGTAGGATTCCTACCAAAACAAGTTTTGGATCCAAAAGGATCAGCCTGCCTTCAGTTTGTTCTTGAAATGACTGACTGATGCGAGGTCCAATTCGGATGGCTTGCTTTTAAAAAAATAAAAAACCCCCAATGAAGTGCTACAGAACTGTTACTGTTTGAATTATAAAACAAATGAGAGACAGCTGGCATCTGTTCCAAAATGGTTTGTCAGCTGTTGTTTTCTGTCATTATGCAAAACGGCAAGGGCCTCATTGTGATCGAGAAGTGGAGGCAAATCCTCTCAAGTTGAATATCTTCTGTGTATCTCCGTGTAGACGTGACTTTTGGGTATCTTGGCTTCAGTTATTTTATTGATAAAGAAGTGTTAAATAAATTTTTCAGTAGAGTAGCTTGTGCAGAAAGGGCATTTTTCTTCTAAAAAAAAGACTTCAAAACCAGCAGTTGTTTTGTTTGATTTGGTAAATCCTGGAAGAGGTATAGACATACGGGTTTGATTTCTCCGAAAAGAGAAATCGGTCGAAGACTAGTGTGAGTAGGTGAGGTTTATGCTTGTGGCGATTTTAGAAATGCAAAGCTTAAATTTATATGGACTTGAGTGTAAGAATCACTCCCAGTCAGATCACGAAATGGATTTTGAGTATGTTCAGTTAAAACCCAAAGTGTTTCTCTAAGTGGAAGAGTCTTTTCCTGCTGTGCCGTTCCCTCAGAACGAGTGATGGAATACAGCAATTGCCACAATTTGTTAATAAGCTTTACTTTCTTATGCCAATTCCAGTATAAACCAAATTTTCATGTCTGCCTATTTTTTATAAACTTCTGTAAGTTCCCCTTAGTTTGTGGTGGCGAGTTAATGATTGTAGAGTGAAAACACAGCACTAACGGTGGATGAAAGATCATCAATGTAGCACCTGTCTATAAGTACTGAATTTCTTTGAAATATTTCTGATTTTGAAAACCTGGTATAAATAAAATTAATTTAAATGTCTTCAGATGTTGAGTATGTTTGTGTGCTAGGCAGCACTTACACTAATCGCTTTGCTGTTGTCTTTGGATTGGGAGAAGCCCAGACGCTGTGAAAGGAGAGATCGTGGAGTAAATGCGTGGAATATGGGCATTTTTGTAATGGGTTTCACCTACAGCCCATTCAGTTCAGTACCCAGCTGTAGCAAAAGCCAGCACCGGTGGCTCGGGAGATAGGTGTAAAGAAGTTTTTAGTGGGTGGGTGCTGGATAACCTTTTTCTTGTGCTGGGTCCCAGCTCATACGTTCAGAAAATCAGATGTTTTTTTTAAAAAGGTAGCAAAAAGTGTGTTTACACTGACAAGTCATTTTTAATACTGGGAAGAAATCGAGCTGATGCGGTGTGAAAAAGGTGACTCCATGAAGGATGATCAAAAGATTATCCTTTTGGTATCAGTGGTATCTCTCCTGTTAATGTAAAATTTCTTGGATCTAGGAACAGCTTAACTGGAAGAGAGTTAATTTTGTAAACAAAGTGTCAAGAAACAGCTTCATTGGATTCTCGGGAGAAGAGGGGCTTTTACACTGTAGATTAACAATCTTTTTAGTGTTTACCTAACATAAGCTTTCTATGTGGCTGTAGGGGACATATATGAGAACACGCATTAAAAATGAGTGAAAGGTCTCTTTATGAAATTAAGTATCTTTATACAAATAACTGCTTAGTTAAAAAATACTCAGTTCTTACTATATTCATATCCAGTGCTTGATACCCTACTGAATTTGGGCATTTCCCTGCCTCACCCCCCATGCTGTAAAATCTACGGTAACCCCCATACATCTTACTATTCCTTGCATTGCTTATCTCTGCCATCTACTAACAATATCTGAAAAAATACAAAAGTGAAAAAGCCTTTCATAGGAAATTCAAACAGGTAACAATTTACGTTGTTTATTTGATGATATGATAGAATTTTCTTTTTATATTGTAAGGCTTACAGCAAAAATGTGCGCTATTTGGAGGCACTGAAAGTAATTCTGACATTGCCTTTTTAATACCTCACTGTAAGTCAATATTTCTGTTGTCAGGTTTACTTCATAGTTACTTAGAAAACTAACGATTGGAAAAGAAACTTGAAGGTGCTGCTGATTATTTTTAAAAGTTCCTAAATGTCAATTCAGATGATAAAAAAATATACCAACGTCAATTTCCTGCTGTTAGCTTAATTTTTATTCTTGTGTGAACAGGCTTAGGAATGTGCCTGTAGCTGTAATCATGCCTTCTCCTCTTCCACCTCTTTATTTTTAAAAACAGCTGTGTCACTGCAAATCCCTACCATCTGCCCACCATCTTCTGTAAAGCTTTACGGACAATCTCCACTTGTACCTTTTAGTATCTATTTTTCCCCTCTCTTGTTTGTGATTGTAGGGATTTGATTTAGAAAAACTAAACGCTGTAATACTATGCTCCTCAAAAGCTTTTCTATTATGCAGAAAGTTAAAAGCATCAGTTACTCTCTGGTGAGCACAGCTGCAGGGTATACATTGGCTTGAAAAAAGAGATGTGATTTTGACAACCGGTTTAGAGAGCCTTATTTGTGTCTGCTTCCTCTTAGTGGCAGCGCTGCTTTCATCTGTGACCTTCTATTAAGGCTAATGCGAGAGCTAAGCTTTTCTTCCATTTTAGCTGTTTCAACAGAAAATTGAATGTGCATGTAGCAAACAAGGTGCAGAGAAGCAGAGGAAGGTTTAGAAGAAGCAGTTTTTCATAAAGACCTGTACATCTGAGGGGGGGAAAAAAGGGTTACAGCACAACAAAACAAGGGTTACAGTTACAACGAAAGGATTTGTTTCCTTTTAATTTCAGCATGAGCTTGCAACTGTAAAGACTGGCTTATGTTATCTTTTGCTCTGCCTGAACATACTGATTCCACAGTCTCAACTGTCTCCATGCTTTTAAGGAATGAAATGTGAACACACAGCTCTGGATCGGTGAAACTCGTTTTACTCCTATAAATATGAAGCCATGCCATAATGGTGCTTTTGGTTAGCGATATCGTATAGGTGGTGCACCTCAGCTGCATTTGAACAACCCTTTAAAAATGCGTATTTTTTTATTATACCAAATACAATAATTAAGCTATTACATTGGGAGTGAGGATGATCTGGTGTAGTTCTTAATTAGGTGACTGCAAGTGACAAATATAATTTATGGTCATATTTTAGAGTCTTAGCCCTGTTGTTTAAGCGTGACTTAGAGATGAAACGCTTCCCGGTCTACAGAATTCATTGCCTGCATAAATTCTTTTAAGAAGCAGTAGCATAATTTTAGCTCTTTGTTGACTATTACTGATGCAGAATCTGTCACCTGAAGGTTTTTATTCTTCTGCGTTGGTGAATTCCCTTTGTAGTGCTGCATTGTTTCTCTGCATCCACACTTCAAAATCAGTTCCCAGAACTCTCCTTCCAAGTAACCAGAATTCCTAAACAACATTTATTCTGCATGACTAAAGTAGAAAGGCATCTTGTAGAATGCCCATAGGAAACAAATGCATGGCATTAGCCTACGTGGCCACTGAACATGTTTGGCCCTGCATGCCATCGGTGACTGTTGGGTTACTCTGATGAGAACGTCAGCCCACTCAGGTTTGTGTGCAACAGCCCAACCCAGAAAATTTGTGGAACCAGAAAAGAATGTCTTAATTTTTCTCAGATAAAGGCTTTACAAGCTGGCTGAATGCCTTGTTCACTGGTAAGGCTGAATGAAACAGCTATCAGGGTCACAGTGATAACCACTTGTTTTTAAAATTTTTTTACCTGTTCTGACAAAAACACCTGGCTTTGATTCTAGCCAGTTTTATAGATTTACTTTGACAGGTGCAATGGTTGGAAGTATCTTCAGGACAAGCTATATTTAGATATATAACCTTTTGATAATTCTGGTAGTTGCTTTGGTCTCATTATTATTTTAATTCAGTCACTTCAAATCCATTACAATTTTAACTGCCTGGAGTTCAGTATTGCCAATATAATGCTCACAACACAGCATAAACAACATTCAAAAGTCATCATCGTCAAAATCAGTACTAATTTAAATCAATTTTATTTCTATAGCCTGGTCTCAGTTTTGCAAGGAGGATGACAACTCTCTTAAAAGTGAAGTGGTCTTCCAGTGAGCTCCTGACTGAACACCTGCCATAGAGCTTCATGACAGGGTTGAAGAAGTGTTGGAGCATTCACATAGAGCAGTTTGCTTTGCTTTCTTGCGTAGTTGGATAAATTTCCTATCCTGGGATATGTTGAGGTTACTGTGGCATCAATGTCTAAAGCATTTCACCTCCTTTTTCATTCTGAATAGAATGGACAGACTGCAGTTATAGCTTTTTCTTATGGTAATACTGTCAACCATCTCAGCTATGAATTTTGTTTTTTCCTGATTACCAGAAGGGAGAAAAGAATGCTTCTCATAGCACTGTGCAGCACAAGGCCAAAATACAGCACCGGAATTACATGCAGGCATCATAATTGTTTTCAGCTATTGTGGCTGTTGTAGCAGGTACAAAACGTGATCTGGTCAAAATTGAGTTGTGCATGTGTCTTGGTAGACTCCAGAAAAGAGCTGTGGTGAGAGTCTGAGTTATCTGGCACTCTAGCTCTGTCCCTGCAACATCTCTGTAACATCACGAGGCTATGCCTACTCTAGAATTTCTCTTTCAGGAATCGTACACTGCTGCGCTACCCTACTTCAGAGGTCAGAGTGACTGATAGCTCAAGACATCTTCAGGAACACTAGGACTGCTGTTGCTCTAATAGTGAAATACAAAGTCAAGATATTTCCAGTAATAGCTTTGTGCACACCAGGTTCAAGAAGCACATGGCTCTGTGTTTATCTGCATTTATCCTGTGCACAAAGTAATAATGATACATAAAAATATATTTAACAGTGATAGTAAGTCAGAATCTTACTTTAACTTAACAGCTGTTTTCTCTGGAATATAGTGAGGATAAGATTTTTCCAAAGTTTTACTAATTAATATACAGGAAATGGAAGAACATATTTTCATGTATGTGCTTTAAATATTATTTGTCTAGATATTTAAGGAACCTGGAATTTCCTGCTTTTACCTCTTCTTTTTTTTTTTTTAGAAATTGTGTTAATAACCACTCTTTCCGCTGTAATAGCAAACTGTGGGAAGATGAGA
Organism: Aptenodytes patagonicus; assembly: GCF_965638725.1. Taxonomy (NCBI): domain Eukaryota; kingdom Metazoa; phylum Chordata; class Aves; order Sphenisciformes; family Spheniscidae; genus Aptenodytes; species Aptenodytes patagonicus. The sequence goes on along the minus strand of NC_134955.1, from coordinate 43,997,848 downwards.
AGAGTTATTTCTCTTTGCATCAGCATCTTACATTGTGTGCAAATACGGATCCTCTCAGTTTCTACTTAAAATAGTGTTGGATCACATTCAGTGGTTAACAGACAAGAACATAGGATTTTTGTAAGTCATATTTTACAGTATTAATATGAACATTCATATGTGTTTGAGCTATGAGATGAAAAATTTTAATTACCTAAGGGCATATTTTGGGGAAAAAAAATAGTAACTTTTTAAAGCTTCTATTTTTCTCTGCTAATAAGTTGCCCATGAAGTTCTGTTCTTTCTGTTTTATTAGTTACTTGGTTTTGGTGTTGTGCTGGTTTTGGCTGGGATAGAGTCAATTTTCTTCGCAGTAGCTAGTATCAGGCTGTAGTTTGGATTTGTGCTGAAAACAGTGTTGATAACACAGGGATGTTTTCATTATTGCTGAGCAGTGCTTACACAAAGTCAAGGCCTTGTCTGCCTCTCACACCACCCCACCAGCGAGTAGGCTGGGGGTGCGCAAGACGTTAGGAGGGGACACAGCCGGGACAGCTGACCCCAACTGACCAAAGGGATATTCCACACCATACGACGTCATGCTCAGCGTATAAAGCTGGGGGAAGAAGAAGGAAGGGGGGATGTTCGGAGTGATGGCGTTTGTCTTCCCAAGTAACTGTTACGTGTGGTGGAGCCCTGCTTTCCTGGAGATGGCTGAACCCCTGCCTGCCCATGGGAAGTAGGGAATGAATTCCTTGTTCTGCTTTGCCTGCGTGTGCGGCTTTTGCCTTACTTATTAAACTGTCTTTATCTCAACCCATGAGTTTTCTCACTTTTACTCTTCCGATTCTCTCCCCCATCCCACCGGGGGGGAATCAGCGAGCAGCCATGTGGTGCTCAGTTGCTGGCTGGGGTTAAACCACGACAGTCCTTTTCATACTGTTTACATCATGCTCAGGTCCCACACTATCCAATACATCCTCATTAACCACCACCCCCCCCTTCCCATCCTTTGACACAGTACACAGATATCATTCCCTTAGTCTATGGACCACCCTTGTAAAATGTCCATAAAATGTCCACAAATGTCCACAAAATGTCCATTGCGTCATTTAGGCCGTAACTTTGGGCTCCATCTGTTACGGTGGTCACTCAGGACGGGAGAGGTGGTGTGTTGTGTGGAGTTACGGGGCACCAAAGCCAGCTCAGGTCGGGTCACCGCTGCACTTGCACTTGCACTGCTTCTTGTAAGGTTTGTCCTCCATTGGTTCAGGTGGTTCCTGCTATAGGAATTCCTATAACATGCAACTCAAATCCCGGGTTACAACAGTTTAAAGGTATTTCCATTGCAATCTCCGCCCCTGGCCCCTTGGGACCAGACCATCGGGTTTAACACTGCAATGAACTCCTCCCCTTGCCCCTGCTCGGGCTTGGACTTATCCACAGGCTGCAGTCCCTTAGGGATGTACCTGCTCCAAGTGGAGCCTTCTCTATGAGCCACAGTCTCTCCAGGGCTATACCTGCTGCGGCATAGACTTATCCACAGCCACAGTCGCTCTGAGGTGCACCTGTTCCAGCGTGGCCTTCTCTAGGGGCCACAACGCCTTCAGAGATACACCTGCTCCAGCGTGGCCTTACCCACAGCCACAGTCCCTTCAGAAGTAAACCTGCTCCAACGTGGCCTTACCCATGGCTGCAGTCCCTCCAGGGCCGTACCTGCTCTGTCGTGGGCTTATCCATGGCCACACGCTTTGAGGTGCTCCAGCATGACCTCATGCACAGCCACTGGTGCTTCAAGGTGTACCTGCTGCAGCACGGACTTATCCACAGCCACAGATGCTTCGAGGTGTACCTTCTCTGGCATGGACTTATCCTTGGGCCACAATCCCTTCAGAGGTATACTTGCTGCGGCACAGACATAACCACAGCCACAGACGCTTCGAGATGCACCTGCTCTGGTGTGGACTTATTCACGGCCACAGATGCCTCGGAGTGTCCTGCTCCTGTGTGGACTCATCCACAGGTCACAGTCCCTTCAAGTCGAGTTCCCACTGGAGTTCCAGCCTGTCCCGTACAGCAGCACAGGCACAGCAGCGATGCCCTGGCCATCTGCCAGCCCAGGCGCATCGCCATTGCTGTTATCAAAATGTTCCCAGGCACAGCAGAGTAAGATGATAAGCAATACGGCAGTGCAGCAAGCAGCGAAAGCAAAAAGCAGCCACTAACAAGCACTAGACTCTAACATACAGCGAGGCAAGCAAGCCCCATGGCAAGCACAGGAGCCTGCCGATTAATACCTGAACAGCAATAGCAGCTATAAGTTCAGTCTAGCACATTCCAATCAAACCTGTCGTTATCTCGAACCCTCCGAGCCCCACATCGGGCACCAAAAAGGACTGTTGTGGTTTAACCCCAGCCAGCAACTGAGCACCACCCAGCCGCTCACTCACTTCCCCCTGGTGGGATGGGGGAGAGAATCGGAAGGGTAAAAGTGAGGAAACTCGTGGGTTGAGGTAAAGACACTTTAATAGGTAAAGCAAAAGCCGCGCACGCAAGCAAAGCAAACCAAGGAATTCATTCCCTACTTCCCATGGGCAGGCAGGGGTTCAGCCATCTCCAGGAAAGCAGGGCTCCATCACACGTAACGGTTACTTGGGAAGACAAACGCCATCACTCCGAACGTCCCCCCCTTCCTTCTTCTTCCCCCAGCTTTGTATGCTGAGAGTGACGTCATATGGTGTGGAATATCCCCTTGGTCAGTTGGGGTCAGCTGTCCCGGCTGTGTCCCCTCCCAACATCTTGTGCACCCCCAGCCTACTCGCTGGTGGGGTGGGGTGAGATGCAGACAAGGCCTTGACTGTGTAAGCACTGCTCAGCAACAACGAAAACATCCCTGTGTTATCAGCACTCTTTCCAGCACAAATCCAAACCACAGCCCCATACCAGCTACTGCGAAGAAAATTAACTCTACCCCAGCCAAAACCAGCACAGGTGTTCTCACTTTCCCCACACTGCATCGTGTTTCAGTCTAATATGGACTGGATGAAATTGTTATCAAAGGAAGGAGGTATTATGTATATAAAATATACAGTTACTGGAGGAAAGAGGAAACTGTTTGCTTGGCCCAGTTTTATGGAGCTATTTCTTTCTACAGGGATGGGATCACAGTTAAGGAAAAAAGATGAATGGGTATGCTGAGAGTATTTAGGAGCCCTCAGTGGGAATGAGATTATTATTGTAGTGCTTAATCCTGAAATAATCATAGACCATCTCATCAACCTTGCACCAGTATTTCAGAGAAATGAATATTCTAGCTACTTTATGATATTAGTCTGAGATCATTTTCCCTTGTTATAAACTTGGACCTCTCCTGATAAATACAGAATAGAATATTTATACCTATGATGAATGTTTCGCCGTTTTCACATATGTTATGTTTTTTAAAAGATGATTCATAACTACTGGAAATGTAGTTCTTCAACATCTTTTACGGGGCTGAAAATTAAAGTGAAGGTTATAGAAGCAACCACTTCACTTAATCTATTTTGGAGAATTGCTATAACATTATCAGGCTTGCTTTTCCATCTGTTGGGCACAGTGTGAAAGAGTGCATAGAAAGGGTGTTGTGGTGACATAGTATCTGTTATGACTGACGTTAAATGCATTTAATGGTAGGGAAGTTACAAGTCATGCTGTATGCAAAAGGAATAAAAAATATTCTCAGATCAGAATTTGTCATTTTCATAGTAACATTTTGTTCCCTTTGAACAGGTATAAGTGTCCTGCTGTGTCTTTGTTCCTTAAAGAGGAAAATGACAAAATTGAGCCTTTCCCCTCCCTCGGACTTGCTTTCTGTGTCCCTTCTCCTCCAAAGCATTCTCCCCCTCTCTGGCCTACATGGAGAAACTGCTCACCTGCTCCCTCTAATCCTCCCATTTATCTCAGTTAACTCAGTTTCTCCTCCTCTCATCACCGCCCTTTTTGCTCCCTGCTAGCTCTGATTCTCCTCTGGTCCTGTTCCCCCATATTAGCAGTGTGCTTTAGTCTTCATCATAAAAACAGAGTAAACAAGAAAAAAAACCCCAGCAAAACACTTTTGATCTATTTACTGGTTTCTCTTGTTAAAAATATGTAACCTTATGAAGAAATTGTTCAGAGTAAACTTGGCTACAGTTTACCAAAGTGGTGAACAGTTTGAAATAATCTCTCAAGGTGTTTGAACAGTTCCATTCTGTCCACAGGATTTAACTCTGAAATCCAGACTCCACCATTTAGATGGGGAATTGCCGTATTGGGTTATTTTATGCTTCCCTCAGTGCCAGAAGCCTAAACTGTCCTTTTTTGCAATCATTAAAGCATCTGGTTTCAGCTGTTAACTTCCACAAAAGTGGTAAGTACTTACAGTGTGGGGAGATGCTACAGATGCATGAATTTATGGTATATTGAAAACTAAAGCTGCAGAAATAGTATGAAATAAACTGTGTATCAACACAGAAACCTGAAAGTTAATTGCACGGCTCATTGGTTCATAGTCAAATGCACTGCTTCATAGTCAAATCAAGAAAATCTCAGTATTATAAAATGTATAGAAAACCGCTACAAGGATTAAAGGCCATATTACAACCTTACATGTTCAAAAAATAAAAAAAAGGTTCAATAAATCATGAAGTAGCCTTTTGTATAATCAGAAGTTATATTAACAGAATATCTTTTAAGAGTTTTCATCTGCTTCCTTTTCTGAAACCTTGTATTATGCTTATTCATCTCCTTGGGCTTTTCTCTGCAGTCAGAAGCACTAGAAACCGACAGCATGGCAGTGAGGACTTATTTCCTTTTCCTGATCTTAAAAGGAAAAGAAAAAAAGTCTGATGAAGAGATATATGAAGTAGGGCCATCTGAGGGTGCTGTTCGACAACATAGTGAAGGCAGTCTAATGACACGTGTGGGATGAGAGGGGGATTCCTGCAGAAGCTGGGCTGAATGCTCCCCCTCTTTTCTACTGGTGCTTATACCTGCCTGACCAGGCAGTGAATTCAGGAATCTACACTTCTCACTTATTTTGGAAAGGTTATTTTTTTGCTTGTTTAGGAAGGCACAATGCCTGGAATTTTTCAGATGTTTGTGAGAATGGCCTCGGTCTTGGTAGTTCAGTATATGGTATGCAGGGTGTCTGTGGAGGACCTAAGCTTACTTTGTGTTCATGACAGCCACCGTGCTCCTGCGTGTTGCTCTGTGCATTTCCAGGCGACGCCGGGCTATTGTATTACTTACATCTTGTACAGTAAGTCCAGCTCTTCCAGGAAGAATTGGACATTCTCTGTCTGTGTATTACACAGCAGACGTGTACACTCACAGTATATTTAACATAGACCACAAGCATCGGATGTTTGAGTCTATGTGTTGAGGTAGTGAATGATTCTGACATAGTCACACGTGTGTCTGCTGGCAAATCTCAGGCAAAAATCTGGAAAGCCTGATGATCACTTGCATCTCAGCTTCTTGTCATGTACATACTTTAAACTGCATATTCTTCAGTACTCTGACTCCTGTACATATATACATATACACATATATACAGCAGTGGTGAAATTCAGTCCATCAAATCTCAGCTGCTGATAATGCCGCACAAGACATGTAAAGGCATTTTAATATTTAACTTCATGTGAAACTTGGGAGTTACACTACATCAGCCATGTGCATGCCTGACTCCAGCTCCTGCTTCCTCTCTTCACTCCTTTTAACAGTGTTCTGGCCACCCTTCCCCCATGAAGATCCATGATATGAATTAACTGAATTCCTTAGATTCTGAAGTCCTGACTACAAGCTTTTCAGAGACTGGGAGTCCTGCCATGCCATAGTATTCCTAAGGGTGTAGGCAAGCGTGCTCCGTGCACAGCACGTCACAGAGCTTTGAATATCCGTGGGCCAGCACTTCTAGAGAGTTTGGGTTTTGCTTTGTTCATTTAGTTAGTGAGACAAACTTTGCTCAACTCAGCTTTCTGTTAGCATTTCAGGTGAATTGTATCTAGTGGTGTTTTGAGTGGAAAAGTAAATTACGAGTTTACTACAGAAAACAAGAGTAATAGGCAAAATAGCTCACCTGATGTGTATTTGGAATCCAACCGGTGCACACATGTGCTAAGTATAAATGAAGTTGGGTTTTTTTGGTCAGGATTGATGTAATCCAGGCATAATCAGGGGTAGCTCCATTAAAATCAGTGGAAGTTAGAAATGCTTATTACAAGTTCTTTAGTGTCTGGAATCATTAGAACAGTATGGTGTGATGTTAATGGCAGCAGGGGAATGCTCAAAATATTGAAGACAAATATTTTACCAGCATGGTGCGTATTTCAGAGCATGCATCACAGATTTGCAGCTTTAGACAACAAAGATAATATAGTCCAGACTGAAATGTGATGGGTCTCAATATATACAAGAAATGCAGCCATGATTCTTTTAATCAAAAGGTTATTTTAAGTATGCATTATTAGTTTAACCTAATAACCCTCACTTTTTAAACGCACAAAATGCAGTGATAAACGCTGTTGTTTTATCATGTGGCCATTTATAGCTATTATGACCTTTTTGGATCAGCACCCATGTACTGTCTCCTCGTGTTCTGTATGTGCACAGAAGCGCACCTTATTTTTGTGAATTTAAGTTCAGAAAACAGCATTGACATCAAGGCCCATTTGTAAGGCAGAAGCTGGGCTCTCCTGTCTGAGTCTCCCCGGTGGCCCAGTGTAGTAAGGGTACTTTAAATGTGACTAGCATACACTGACAGCACTGGATTCAGCACAAACATTGCACAGCCCAGTCTTATTGCCATATTAACTAGAAAATGGGTGAGTCCACTCCATTTTTTATACAAAACCAGAAGAAAAACCATTAGAAAATCCACCCATTATGGAAGAAGCCTGAATTCACCTCACTCTCAACTAGTTATGGTTCTAATGCACATGTTAGTGCCCTAACCAGGTCTGTGGACTCCAGTCTCTGTTTGGACTGCAGGTTAGGCATTTCACTGGTATTCCTGCATGTCAGCCTGGCCTGATGGCCAAGACTCATCCTTTGACGCTGCCAAAGTACCAACGTCACCCTCTCAAGTGCTTTAACACACAGTCACCCTCACACTGAATGCAGCAGAACTTTACATCTTGAAGGACACTGTTTACTGGTTAGGGTCTTGTTTGCCTGGTTTCTGCCTCCAGAACTGTACAAATGTTTTGATGAAGAAGTCACCAGTTAGTGATTAGGGAGCAGACACCTAGAAATCAGACATGGTGATGTCTGTATCATCATGGTGATGATGTATCGTCACATCCAGCTCACTTTGCACTTCATAGATTCAGCTCTTAAAGATTATAACATGAACATCTCCACATCTAACACATACCTTACTCATGTTATTTGTCTGTTTACTACTTCTCTTTAATAAGCCTGGTGGGTTTTTTTCAAGAATCAGATTCAGTTGTCAGAAGAATTCTTTATTTATTTTTATGGCATAACATCACTGTGTGTTTAATTTACTTCCTCCAGAAATCACCTCTCGATCACTGTCTTTGATCAGAGGTGAATGTGTTTTTCTCAGCCAAAGCTCCAATGATGAGATGCCAAGAAGTATTTCCATACACTCACAGTCTGGGAAGTGAGAGAGGCGTCCCTGTAAGCTATTTCTATAAAAATCAATTCCTGCTGCAAATACAGCAATACCTACGTTGCCAGGGCTTGCAGAGTGGACGCACTGAACAGGTCAAAGCTATTTTGTTCACTTCTTCCCACATGGGAACTGGCTGGTCTTGTGCATTGCTGCAGCATAGGGCTGCCACAGCCAAAGGAACACAGACTTCCCCTACCCATATTCTGGTCATATGATGTTCCACAGCACCTGAAATGTCTGTGAGTCTGATCACAGAGCTCCAAACCTGCAGTAAGCAGATGTGGTACAGGTCAGGACTCCATGCTGTGCATGTGAAAGTTTGCCTATCGTTTTTCTACGCAAATCCGGCTGACAGGGAATGGAGAACCTGATGCTATCCAATGGGTCTTTCATTCCAACCACTTGCTATTGCCAGCTGTCAAGCCATATAGCCCCCCACCCCTTTTTCCCCCCCAAATTTAGCAAGTTCACCTTAAAATTAGCTAATTTTTTTCCTTCCACTACTACCATGGAGATGATGTTCCAGAATCCTGCTTTGATGTTTTGAAGCCTTATTTTAATTCCAGCCTAATATATTCTTGGGCATTTTATTTTGTACCTGTATTGTTCTTTACTTTGAATAGCCTTCCCTTTCCCTTTTTTTAGCTCCTGATGTTAAATTCTCTTCTTTCATATGTTCACACTGAGATTATTTCTGGTAAAATAGCCTTCTTCATCCCCTTAATTATCCTAGCAGCACCTCTTGGTACCTGGTCCAGTTTGAATCTATCTTTCCTGAACATGTTTGACCAGGCCTTATCACTACATGTTATGAAGATACTAATGCATTCCTTTCTCTGCATCGCAGGATCCTATGCCTTCTTCCATTAAAGTCTGATATATATCACGTGACTGATACATCTATTTCTTTCTCCTCCTCTGCTCTTTCCTCCTGCTTATAGAAATTTCTTTTGGCTCTTAAGATCATCACTTTGCATTATTCACTACGAAATTCCATCCTATTTCTGTTACTGCAGTCTTCAAGGTCATGAAGGTCTTCTTGTGTGATACTCCAGTCCTCTTCTGTATCAGTAGCACCTTTTAGTTTTGTGTTGTCAGCAGATTTCATTAGCTCATTTAGTTCCTATTTTTTGTGCCAAGGTCATTAATGAGAAGATTAAATAAGATTGTTCCCAGAGTGAATCTAGGAAACTCCATTAATAATTCCCCTTTCTCCTGACAGAAGACTCCTCTTCAGTCAGTTCCTTATATGCTTTACAGTTCATATGTTAGTCTTGATTTTCATCTTAATTAATGTTATACAAAATACATTCAGGAGTCCAGCAAGATTAGGTCTAGTGTCTATCTCTGTAAAGAACAGGCAATCATTTTATCGAGTAACTATATCAAACAAGTCTAGAGTAATTTATCAATGATAAGTGGGTATTTTTATCCCACTTCCATATCCCTCTTTCTCTTTTATTACGTTTCCCTTCCAAATGTGTCATAAAATCCTGATCATTATTCAGCTCAGACATACATGCTTTGGCAGCTGCCTAGTTCACTTATTCCCTTTCTTGAATATATCTAAAAATTAATATTAAGAGATCAGTATCTCACTTTCATTGTTAATAAATTAAGCCCCAAATATTTGGTACTTCATTCAAAATAAAAATGCTAAGAATTAGAACAAATTAAGTGATTTTCTAATATTCTATAAATAATTATAAAACAGTGTCTCAGAAATGTACAAAAGAGGGAAATATGAAAACAATGAAACAGCTATAAACTTTATTGTGGGTGGCATTCACAAATTCTATAAGCATCATTTAGCCAACTTTCAACCATGGGGCATGCTGTTATCTTACTGGAGCAAGCCCTACATGACAGCCTTGTTGCCCGATATGAATCAATAGCTGGCAGCACTTCAGACTAAGCTGTGACATTGCACATCCTTAAAATAAATTTCAGCACTGATGTGTTTTAGATTCAGAACCAGATGTGAACTGCAGGTGACCCAAAGAGGAGGGGGTTAGAAGAATTGCTAGAATGCTAGGAGGGGACTTGAGCTGAAAATGCGTAGATTCAACGAAGAGCCTTACTGAATCTGATTGAACCTTACTTGCTCTTGTTATTTGCTTTAGGTCATCACAAAGATCACGCAGGTCACACACAATCACATCTCAAGCAGCCAAAACATTTTATGATTCATGTGAAAGACAGAGCCCCGTGTACCTTAGGGCATTGGTTCAGAATTGTTGCAGAGGGAAGAGCATCACCTAATGAACCACCAGTACGACACCTTGCTGTCCTTTCCCATACACTTGTCCCACAGGCACTGACTTGGTATAAACTCAGTTCTGTTGTGCTTGCAGGATTTGATACAGTATTGTACCACTACAGCACACTGGGGTGTTTTATGGAGCAGAAATTAATGTACATTCTAAGATAAAGTAGTCATGATTAAGCAAAAGTGTTAGCTGTTGGTGGCTCAGAGCTGATTTTGTGACTGTACGACTGGGAGACAGGGTTAGATGTCTGTCTAAGATCTAAGAAAGAGCTAAGAAAGGTCAGCCCAGACTGGAGGGGGAATCCATTGCCAGGACGCATTACTGGAACTCCTCGGTCTTCAGTGCTACAGTTGGGTGATTATATGGAGATGTAAAATAAGAAATACAGCAAAGAAACTCTTTTTCTATGAGATGTGAAAGGCGAAACTTAACCTAAAACTTTTATTTGGTGCATTTGCAATTGGGCTTTACACTGGTGTCTACCTTTGTCCTAAAGCACTGATTCTCTGGGTGGGGAGATTTCAAAGTGCGAATTCCAAGAATAGCATTGCCTTAAATGGTGGGAAATGAGCTGCATTGCAGGTTTGGTAAATCTGAAGGTTTTGTTCAGCCACTTAGTCATAGCTGCCCCCTCAAGTGAGAAATAACAAAAGGAATTTTTTGGGGAAGGTGCGACTAGAACCAAATATAATGATCTGAAACTGTATGGGTCCTTTGTGTTTTATAAAAGAAGCAGAAGTAGAAGATTTCCCATTGTAGAGTATTATCAAATGACTAGAGCCAATAAATTGTACATAATGATCTTGACTTCATGTAATCAGCAAAGCTCCATTGACTTTAATGGAAAAACATTGATTTGCACTAGCAGAAGAGCTGAGTGGAAGGAGGTGCATTCCTGACTGTCTTGCTCATGTGGGTAATCTCCCTGAAATAATTCTCAAAAATAAAGATTATTAAGGGTCTGTGTTTCTTTTGTAGCTCCATTCTGTAGGTCCTTATACTTTCAGTGCCAAAGCTGTCTTTAACAGCCCTAGCGCAAGGAACCCACTCCAGGGGAGGGTCTGAGTTTATTCCCTTTTTTTCCCTGGCCTCGATGAGGACGCCTCACCAGTCCTGAGGCCCAGCTCCCTGCTCCGCTCCTGGTATGTATTGCTTTGTGAACTTGTACCACAGGGGCAGAAAGCTAACAGGAAGGCCTGGGAACTCAGCAGCAATGAACAGGACACTGAACCCCCTGCCTTTTGCATGGAGTCAAACACTGCCCTGATTGATAGAAGAATTTTTGGTGGCCATGGTATTCCATGTATCAGAAGGATTTGGCCCTACATGTCACAGTTGCTGTGATAATTGTGGACAGATCTGAACACAACAGTTACGATAACACAGGTGACCTTCCCAAACCCAAACTAATGTTCCGGACTTGTTTTTGTACCTTGGGAAGGAGAGAGCTTGTTCCCAGCGGGAGGACTGGAAGCATTTCCTAGGCTGGTTCCCATCGCTCAGTTCCCGCTCACAGAACCACCCATGTGGCCCAGCATTCCCTTTGGCCACATGTAAAATTCTCAGTGAGGCTGGTTCACCTGTTCACCACCAGATCCACCCACTCAGATGCAAAAATCCATAAGTCAAAAGGCACGGGTGTGGAAAAAGAAAAAAACAAAGTCAAAGCACCAGTGCTTTCCTTTCTTCCCTCCACCATACGTTGACAAGCTGGGACAAAAAGCATCTATAACACTGCTCGGTTCTTCTCTGAAGACCTGATCCTGTGACAGTGCTCAGGTCTTCTCTGAAGAGCTGATCCTGGACCTGCTCATGAACATTACAGGTATCTCTCTTTCTGACCACACGCAGTACAGGTCAGTGTCTCAAATACCGAACGCTTCAGTTCCCCACATTGCAACACAAGGCTTGTTTGCTCTCAAATACAGAATTACAGTTCTAATTTCTGCCTACAAAGATATGACCTCTCACAGTATCATATTATCTTTGCCTTGACTGCGGGACTGTTGCAACTCAATAAAGTGCTAATGGAGATCCAAATGCTATTCCATTAGCCTTGATTCCAGATTATAGCCTGGTCTGGTCGACATCATAAAGTTGTGCTGGCTAGAGGCTGATGGACAAGTGCTTTTGTTATCTGTAGCCATGCACGCCTTGTGCAGACCTCCGTGGTGATGCAAGCTATCCCAGCTGAATTTGTGCTGAGACAGGCTCAGTGCCTTTGCCTGATGGCACGTACCATGCATCAGTGAAAACCACCACACTACTCTAAAACACCATAGCAGGGGCCACATGAATTTTTCCTGGTGTGCCCACTGAGTTTTCACAGCAGGGTGCTTTATTGTAATGTACCTGTGGGCTCATCTTCACTGAAGTGCAGCTTGAAAGAATCCATTAGTAATGCCACAAGAGGTTTCCTGATTGGTTTAAGCCAATCTAAAACTGCACTGCTGCTGAAAAGTGGGGTGCTACCCTTCATACTCTCCCTATGTTCCTACTGTGCTGGCTCAAGTGAGCTAGCTAGAAACTGATCCTGCAAGAAAAGCAGGTAAATTGGGTCAGCTCCCTCATCTGTCTGCCCCTGGGGCTGCACTGAGGGAGTGCTGGGACAGCAGAGGGAGTTGCGGCACAGGCGGAGGCGTGACTTCCCCTCCAACAGCAGCATGGCCTTTGATGGGCTTAATCCAAACTGTGCTCTATGGTTGTTTCATGTTCAGCATCTCCAGATCCAGAGAGACGATGTGATGAACCAGACAGAACTGGCCTGTCTGGAAGCATGGGCTGCAGCTCAAGTGCTGGCAGTTACACTGTGGGAATCACTTATTCAGTGCAGCTATTACAATCGCCCTGCACCTCTTGGCTGTTTTGCAGTGAGCACCATCAGTCAAGTCAAGCTGTCTCAGGAGATGTTAACTCAAAAGCAGACAGCTGGAAGTGAAACTGCAGTGAAGCCTAACAGCGAGTGCTCTGTGCGGCTGCATCTTAACCCATGCCTCTTATTGCAACTGGCTATCCAACACAATTTAAAATTAACAAGCATCCACATCTCCATGGCTGTTAAGTCAGGAAAAAGAGAACCAAGAGGGTGATATGCTTGGCCAGCCAATGTCTACGTGGCCTGAATTTTGGTTTTTTTTCTGACTTACCCCTCAAGTCAGTCCTAAGGCCTCTGGCTCTGAAGATACTATATAGAAAGGAACACATTTGGATGCAGCATAGAATTTTATTTTGTTTTCTGGCTGGACCATGGGCAAGCAGGCATTTGAAACTGCGAATGAAACATAGGATGTGTCTTAGGGTGGCTGCTCCCATGCAGCTGTGCTGTAATATGAGTGTCACAAGAGATTCACCTGGAGATGGAAGCAGCTTTGGTTTTGAGTCAGATGTCATCATGTTTGAAGAGCTGCCCCGGCCATTAAATAATGCCTCAGCTGATTGTTGTTTTAATGCTGGTTGATGGCATCTATCAAATTCAGCTTTTTCTCTGGTAAACATATCAGAAATAATGTGGTTTTCTTTTTTTTCTTGGCTTATCTTTGATCATTTGGAATGAGACCCCTTTGGTCAGAAAGTCTTTAGGATGCTGGTCAGATAAGGCTCACCTGATATGTGTAGGAAGACAAAGGACACCCAGTTATTGTTTGGCAAGCTTGTGAATGTTGCCTCAAGCAGACCAGGTCAGTGGTCATCACATTCTCTCATGCTGCAAGGGATGCTCTGATACTACTGGCATTCATAGCACGTGCTAGGAGACATCCAAGGTTTTCAGGGGAGAACTCAGAAGAGTGTGGCTACCTGCCAGACATGAAAGAGGGCAACAATGAAATTCAAGTGAGCAAGAAGCCAGCAAGGAGCACATTAGGAAAACAGAGGACTGAATGTAAGACTGAGAGTAAGAAGACACAAAAATGGAATGAGCTGGGACTGATTACAGAGAGGACCTGAAGGCTTGGGAGTGAGGGGAGAGGTGTCATTTTGCGATGGGCTGGAGAGAACAGACAGCTGCCCTCAGGCAAGACCAAAGGAAATCCGGGCACAGAATGGGGTGGTCTAGCAAAGAGAAAGGGAAGAGGCAGGTTGGAAGGGGAATGAGAGATTAGGAAGGAAAAATGCTAAATATTAAAAAAGAGGAAAAAATAATTGAAAAGCAAACAAAAGTATTAGGAGAAAAGGAAGTAAGGTAACAGGGAGCAAAAGACAAAGAATAATGACTAATAGTCCCCAACAATAGGTATTTACTGAATTAGGCAGAAAGTGTCATTCAGTCTGTTCTGGCAAACTAAGCAGCATTGTGCAGTCCTTCCTGATACCCATTATTGTACCAGTGACAAGACATGACAAGAGCGGCTTTGTCTGCCCCGCCTGGTGCTGCCCTGCTGGGGCAGAGCTGGCCTTTGAGCAATGACGTGTATGAGGTCAGTGTTAGCAAATCTGCTTTTTATCCTTCTTGGTCACACTTTTATCAACAAGGCCTTATTTATACCGAGGTTTTTTTCTGAATCTATTTTACTATTCCCTAGCCCTGACAAGAATCATCAGTGCTAGCCCTGACGAAAGCACTACTGTAAATGGCTGCCTTGTATTTTTACCTCAGACTCGTCAACATCTGACATGAAAAGAGTAATAAAACTGCTTCAGAGAAGTCTCCCGTAATGCTCCTACCATTGCAGTTACTGACTGATAGAGTTAAGACTCTACCATGAGGCTGATATCCCAAAGCATTCCTATTGCCCTCCACAACCCAGGGATTAAACCAGGCAGCTCTAAAATTAAAAACCTGAGAAGCAACATGGGTAAAGAATCTCCCTGGTTTCAGCTGTGATGTCAACAAAAAGGTTTTTCTGTTTCTAGTAATAAATTCTGTTACAATAATTTGAAGAATTTTGTGCCAGTACTTGGTGCAAGTAAAACCCTTAGTCTGGAGCAAAAGTGAGGCCAGAAATTCTGGCTTTCTCTTAGAGAAAGACATATTAAGAATTGGGAAGAGTGATAAAAAAGGATTCTCTCAAAATATTCTCTGAAGTGCTCCGTGTTTCAGCTGGTTTATAAAGGAGAAGGGACTGGAGTTTAGGAAAAGAGATGAGATCAATGGCTTTAAAGCCAGAGTAGGCAGCTGAAATGCTGATCAGTCTGTGATTTTATTTATAAACATTTCTATGCGTCCCTGTGTGCCAGGGAAGGAGAGAGCTTCTTTATAGGCTTTTTCCTAGACAATCGTATAGGAGCTACAGGAGATGCAGTCTCCTTGTGCACCCATTTGCAATGAAGTATTTGTGTAGAGCAATGATTGCCTACAATCTGTTACAGAAATATGACAATTAGGTTAATAACAGTATGCAATCCAAAGAAGAAAAAAACCTTCAGAAGGCTCAGAGCTTGGAATAAGTGATTTTTACCTCTGTTTACTGGATAATATATTCTTCCCCCTACAGCTTCTTAGCATTAGTTCATGGCACTGGTGAAAAATGAGGCTTTAGATGGTTCAACTTTCTGCATCGGTGTAGCTGTGTACAGGCATTAAGTCATTCATGGCAGACAAAGACAGCATGTGTCTATAATGCCATGTAAATGAATTTTTAAAAGGCAAAAAGAAAAAATATGATTCTTTACTAGGGAAGAAGTGTGCTGAATTGCATTACAATGTATATGCATACGTATAGTCAGCATCTGGCACAAGGAGGCCAGGATTTTTAAAACTGCAGAGTGAGCCTTTTCAGGGTCCCTGCAGTCTGAATAGAAACCCACATCCTTATTATTTGCATATGGCCCCATTATGCTTTGGAATTCACAGAAGTCTATTCCACACTGAGAAACAGATTTTTTTTTTTTCTGATGGAAATTATTGTTCTTCAGAGTGACTAGAAGTTACTAGGCACATACTGTACTAAGCTATATTTCGCTTTCTTCTCTAGAATAGAGAATTTTTTTCCCTCTCTGTTCTTTTAATCCTACAGCTCACATTCTCTTTGTGTTCCTAAAGGAATATGATTGTCATTTTTTGCTGTAAAGTGATCTATCTCCATAACAGGTAAAAAGTGTCTATTGCTAACTGAGCATTTTAGACTGGTTTTATAATAAGATTTTTAAGCCTTTTCCTCCTTCAGCCTTAATCGTCTGAAAACGTTATACTTAAAAGCTCTAGTTTTCCACAGAAATAAAGGGTAAATATTGATTCATCTTTTTAAAATGTAATTATCTGCTCTGCCACAAAGAAGCCTTGCAATATAGCTTTAATGATATGGTTCCTTAATACAGTTTCAGTTAGCAGCAGTAGAGAAAATTTAATGACGTATGTAAGGGAATAAAATATTTTCATCTCAAAGATGAAACAAAAGGAGAAATCAATCTGGCACTGAGATACAGGAAAGCTGGTCCTGATGACCACAGTTTGTCTGCAAGATGTTGTATCTGAGCTCCACATGAACAATACATAAGGTTGTTTGAAGGAAACTGAGAGTAATTAGGTTTAGAGAGGGAAGTCGAGAGACTTCTCAAAAGAGAAAAGTGCATGAAGAATAGTTCCTCACACTTCTTAAAAAGATATATCAGCTAATGAAATATCAGAACTACAGCACTTGCATACGTCAAGCGCTTGCATTCATTGAATCACTCCGTGATTAGTCACACAGTACAGGTAGTACTATATGACATGATGCCACGGGGTGGAAAGCCTTTAGATCCCTGCAGTGATTCCCTGATAAAAGACAAATATTTCTTAAATTGTGTGGCTTCTAGGTTTCCAGGGGTATCACACTCAAACACAAAGGAAATGTTACTGGTTGGGTAAACCTCGGCTGAAAGGCACTCCTAAAAATATGTATATAGCACCATCTACTGACATTATGAGTCTTTGCAGGGGAATGTTTTTAAAAATTCTGAAGACCTGTGGGTTACAGTAGTGCAGCAGTTTTCCCCTAATTGCTGCAGGATCGGTCCCTCTTTCTACTTATGGCTCTGTAAACTCAGAACAATGATGATCCTTGCCTCAAGAGCTTAGCAGCTAAAAATGAGAAAAAATAAAACATGGTAGCCGAAAAGAAAAAATGAGGAAAAATGGGAGGAAAAATGAGACAAAAAATGAGTAGCTGAGTGAGTCAGAGTGTGTCCTGGAGCAAAAGTGAGATGTTGTCGGTAAGAGGAATAATTTCTCAAGATATCATCTGAAAGCCCCAAGACTTTCCTTTCTTCTGACGTCAAACTCCTGCATCCTCCTCTGGGCCATCCATACAGCTTATCAGAGTCAATGCAACTCACCCGTCAAAACAGTTTTCCCTTCCTTTATCCCATGTAATTTTTCTGCTGGTGAGACAGGCTGAGTGGAGTCAGGACCCACTGAAGACCAGAGTTGGTGTAAAGTAGACAGCCAGGTGTGTGGAGAAGGAGGGGAGGAATGTCATGGTACCAAAGGGCTGTCAGATTGCGTCAGCTACAATGTGTAATTTCATTCTTGCTGGGTTATATTTAGTTCATTCATCATTATTGTTATGTAGACATAGAGGAGAGTGTGCAAACAGCCAAGGTGGAAGCTCCTTAGGTGGGGTGAGCTCAGCTGTCAAAGGAAACCGAATGTGATCCTGCAGCCTCAGAGCAGGCTTATTAAACGCAGTCTTGACAGAAGAGCACTGAGAAGAGGTAGGGCTCTTCTCCCACCTACTAGCTAGGATGTCCCCATGGCATATATGATGTGTCTCTCAGCCGCTGAAGCAGAAACAGCGTGCAGCAAGCACTGCTCTGCCAGCGGGGCGGAGCATGGAGACAAAAGTAGGGCAAGACATGGAGCTGGGATAAGTTGATCAGGGCAGGATGAAAGATTAGTATCATGGATAGTATTGCTGCTTAGCAGTTTTGGTATCATTTGGTACAGAGCACCTTTAGAGCCACGGTACTGCCGTTGTTTTGGAATGTGTCCCTCATGAGCCTCTGCGCCATCCAAGACATGACTGAACTGCTCCCAGAGCCACACTGGAAAGCCATATAACCTTATTTTTTGTAGATGCACCTGAGATGGTCATCCTGCTGGCTTCACGCCAGTCAGCTGGACTACTTAGCTGTCCCCTGGAAGAGGGAATTGTCTATTACTTGTGGAGCTTTTTCTCAACACTTTGACTTGGGTTCTTTGGTCCTACAAAAACGTATTAACAATAAATAATAAACATTTTAAAAAAAAGCTCATTCTGTCACTGATTTTAGTTTTTCCAGAAAAAACAGATGTTTGCAAGGTGGAGTGGTAGTATGGTACTGAGCCCAGACTGTGCACAGAACAGGATGCTAACGCATGCAGGTGAACTCCCAGAAATCAGTTTCCTGTGTGACTTTGTCTTTACCCCTTCAGCATGACAAGGTCAGTGTTTAAACAGAGGTCACATACTCTTTCTCAGTATCGTGTAAAATATTCTTACTTCTCTTGACCTCAGTAGTAAGTCAGTACCTTGGATGATGTTGCATGTGTCTGTATCAAGACAGAAACAGACTGCATACATGAAAACTGTTTAAAGAACAGCTTTTTTAATTATTTACAAAACACATATTCAAAGGCCTCTTTCCACAGCCGTACTAAGAACAGTTTCCAAGAGACAATTTCCATTTCCGAAGTCCAAAGCACACTTCTAAGCAGTACAGAGCTCAGAAAGCTTTCTCTTCACTTATCTTGAGGCTGCATGAGTGACATTTCTCAAGGTGTAGTTTCCTGATCGGCTTAGTCCCATCTAAATCCACGGTGCTACTGTGGCAAGCAGTGATCCCGTCCCACTAATGCTTGTGTAACTAACTATGGGCTTGGCTGAATTATGGAGCCGACTCAGATGGAAACTAATCATTTGTTGCAGGATTAATTTGCAGCTGGATCAATGCCCTCATCTGTCTGACTGTACGCCCATGGGAGTGCTAATGTTCGCACCTGCCACCATCTCTCAGCAACGGCACACACGTAGATCGGTTTATGCTGATCATGAAACCCCACCCTGAGGCTATTTCTTGGCTGTTTTAGCTCTGATTCATAGAAAAATGCAGTCTCAGGCATGGGCTCCCTGCCCTCCACGCTTACATTGGTTTAGTCTGCAGATGCTGATGTTTTTCACTGCCATTAGACAAAGGGACATTTAAGGGCTCCATTTCTTAGTCTGAATGAAAGGCAGTCATCAATCTTAGTCACGTAACTGCCCACAAATCATAGGCATATTATAAACCACTTAATTTCTAGCACTGTGTAATTCACTCACAGCCTTGTAAAAATGCATGTGGTGAAAGGTTGGTGCTGCGAAGCCCATCTCTCACACGAATGACGGAAAGAAGAGCAGGACAGCATGAAAGCGATGGGTTACGAATAAAGGCCAGGGATGGCAGCAGAGTTCTGCCTGTTATGCACATTTCCAGAGGTTTTGCACACTTGCCCTCAGTGTGCCATGCATTCAAGTTTTGCACGCATGAACAAAGCCACTCTCGCTTCTGCAAACCGCGCACGGGAAACATTCACCACGGAAGCGCGTATGCGCTTTGGTCACTAGGGTCTCGCAGCTGGCCAGACCCATCGGTGAGCCCTGACAGCGCTGCTGCTGCAGCAGCGCGGGCCAGCGCACGCCCACGGAGCGAAGCGGAACACCGAGGCGGCTGCCGCACCCGCGGCCACGGCCGCAACCTCCCCGTCCGGGGGCGGCTCCCCTCCTCTCCCCCCGCCGCGGAGAGCCCCATCCCGCAGCCACCGGGCCTCGCCGCACCCACGGCGAGGGCCCGCAGCCAAAGCTCCCGCCCGCCCTGACAGGCCTCGCGCCCTCGCCTCAACGGCCGCCCGGCGCGCGTTGGCGGGGGAGGGGCGGGGAGGGGATGGTGAGGCGCGCGCGGCCCGCGCCGGCCTCTCCCTCGCGAGAGGTGCCGCTCGCCGCCGCCGCCACCCCGCGCGCCCGGGCGCCCCGCCCCGCCCCGCCCCCGCGCGCCGCAGCCCCGCCTCGCCGCTGGGCTCCGGGCGGGCCGGCGAGGGGAGGGCCGGCGGGCGCGGAGCGCTGCGAGCAGCCATGATGGTGGGTGTCGGGGCGGCCGCGGTGCCGGGGCGGGGCGGGCGGGCGTGTGCGGCCGGGTCGCTAACCTGTGTGCTTTGTCTCCCCCCCACCCTCCCTACTGCCGGCCGTGCCCCTCCGGGTCCCCCCGGCCCGCTCCGCCTCCTCCTCCTCGCCCCCAGCAGGAAGGCTCGGACGACGGCCCAGATTTCCTCTCGGAGGAGGACCGAGGTGTAAGTGCCGCGGGGAGGCGTTAGGGACCCCGGCGCCTGGGGGTTGAGTGGGGGAGGGCGGGGTTGGCCCCCTCCCCCGGGGGCCCTCCCGCTGCTGCCTGGCCCGAGCCCGGGGCGTGGGTACCAGGAGGAACGCGGGATGCCGAGGGGCGGCAGGCAGTTGGGGTCCGGAGTGTTAGTCTGCCGGGATCTGCTAACGTGGAAGTAGCATAGCCTCCCTCTGAAATTAGTGTCTATGTGTGTGTCTTTCGCCTTGAATTTTTCATTGTTCTGTCACCCAAGTTTTGGAAGGGCAGTTCTTTCGTGCTTTTGTTGGAGTAACTTGAGGGGGGTTGTGTACGTTGCTAGAGATCCATATTCTCTCTCTGCGTCCTTCCCTGCTCTGATACGTGCCCCCCATCCCCCGCACACACCCAGGCTGTGCTGTGGTCCTGATCAGGCTGACCAGCCTTGTGGAGAACCTGACCAGGTTCCATCTTTAGTCGTGAGCCAGGGCCTAGGTGAAATAGTCCTGCACTCTCTTCTCTCTTTAGGCCCCAGAGGTTCTCCCATAGATAACAATGGGACGTTTACATTGCAGGCACGCGCGTGCTGCATAATAAACTCTTTATTGAAAAGATGTTCTGTTGTTGGGACAGGATGCCATGATTATGTTTCTTCCCGAGAAAACCTTTTTCTCTGCCCTGCTGTTTCTGGCCTTCGTTTCTCTTCTAACTGCTGCATCCATCTTTCTTTAACTTGCCTGCCTCACTTAAGCAACAAATCAGCTAATCTAGTATAACTTATTCAGACCGATTACCCCTATCTGTCAGTATCTTGAGAAAGACTGACTCTGAGCAAGGTAGGAGAGCAGCTGCTGGGTTGCTTAGGTTGCCTTGGCTATTGCTGGTTATTAAAGTGGCTACATCCAGTATATTACTAAAAATACAAAATCTGAAAAACACTCTATTGGTATACTCTTTTATCATGCATGCCATACTCAAGTGTGAAAAATAATGTTAAAGCACTAAGCAGTTTTTGACTGTATGCATGTGGTAGGAATTCAGTGCATTTTATGTTCCGATTTATGATCAGAAATTAAAAAAGGAATTCTAGGATTGTATTCGGCCAATTCTGGCCACTGTAGAGCTTTTGCCTTTAACTATACAGCTACTTCAGTAAGCATACTGGATAAAAAAGAGAGAAGGTGGAAATTGTTGTCCTTTGAGTGTCTTCAGAACAAGGACTGAAGAACTTGTTAATTATGGAGTTGTATGTTACATAGGTTGTCCCTGGTATTTATGAACAGACATTGAAGTGCACAGTTAAGTTGTCTTTATCTGAAGGTGCAGGTAGAACACAACAATGCAGATCTGATCCTGTTTGTTTGGTTGGTTATTAGTTTTCCCTCTAAGGCTACAGGTTCAGAGTTCACAAGGTAATTTGAAAGCCTTAAGAAATCTCTTAGCAGGCTTGTTTGTGCTGTTGGACAACTTACATCATCTCAGTTGGCCAAGTGCAGTCTCTTTTTTTTTTTTTTCCCCTCCTCCCTCCCCCATCTTCATCCAGCACTGAGGAATTAAATCCGAACAGTGTCCTTCTCCTTTCTCTAATTTTTTTAGGTTTCTTATTTTCAGTCACTCTGGGTTTTTAATTTTTTTACTGCTGTGTAAATCCTTGGGGTTAAAACACAGGTTGTTATCTGCATGATTTTGGTTGTGATACAGAAAATCTAATCAAAAGCAATACTGGCAGTCTGTTCATGAATGGATTTGCTGCGCTTTAATCTTCAAAACCATTACTTTTTTTTTTCTTAGTAGCAGTAGTAAAAATAAATAGCTTTTCATAAAGTGTTTCTCTGGTTCTGATTTGTCACCTTCCTCTGCGATTAAAAACTGAGTAGGTCAAGCCTTTATTTGAAAGCATGGATGGCAACTTCTGGTTAGAGTAATTGAGCTTTTAGTTTTGAAAATCAGCACTCTTTCCTCTCTAGAATTCAAATATTGCTATGAAAACTGTACTTTTAACTCTTCAGAATCGTGTTGGTCAGCTACAGTTGTGTTAAGTTTAACGTGGGGGTGATGGGATGAAAAGAGGGCTGGAAATTATGCTGATGCCACATGAAACAGTAATTTTCAAACAATTGTGTTATACCATATGGAGCCTTTTCCGGAAAATTGTAAAACAGAGCACTGAGAATCATCTTTGAGGAAGTAGCAGTGGGTGGTCTGTAGAAGGAACTTATTATAAGTGGTCTGCATAAAACGAACTTGAGGGAATTGCTTTTCTAAATCTCACTTAGGAAGATACTGTTGAATTCGCTTGGAGTAACTCAGTTCCTGTTGGGTTTTTTGTGGTCTCTCTAACATAAACAATACATGCTTTGAAAGGTGCTACAGTATTGCTCTACTAGTACTGACTTGTGTATTTTATATCTATTCAAACTTTAGCCGACTTGGCTAATGCTCTTGTCTACTCATTTAGGGGAAATGAGCTATCCCTTAGAACAGGTCTGCTAGAAACTTAATGCTGTGATGACACTTTGTAATCTTTTGTTGTAAAAGTATTGTTTGTTTCCCTTGCTCTGTGTATTTATCTGCCTGTAAAGAACTGGCTGAAGAAAGGGTCCTTTTTCTCTAATGTTTTTGAAAGAGCTTAGAATAAAGAAGTTACTGTTGTTAAAGGATGACATTACCTAAGAATGTAAGGTTTGGTTGTTTCCCTTGTCTCTACCAGCTTCCTTCCATTATAATTTTGAAGTATAATTGATCCTTAAGCAAGAGCTTAGGTTAAATCCTCTCCTTGCATTGTGTTCTCTTTTAGTACTGTAACATTGCTTAGCTCTGGTTTTGGCTTCTGGTGTTTACTAGACCCTTTGAATAAAACAGAGACTTTCTTGGTATAGCATGGGAAACTGTAAAGCAGCTAAGTTAAGTTAGCTTTTGTTTTGCAAGTTGTTCAGCATGGGTGTAGAGCATGTATCTAAGCATAAAGTTATTGTGCTACGTTGTATGTATTAGATTGAGGGGACGGGGGGCAAGATACAAAGGGACTGTATCCAACCTCCTTTTTTTCCAGAATTTAAGGTACTTACATTTCGGTTTTCATCCAGATCAGGTTTTGTAGCATTTTATTTTTTCATTTTCTGCTCCCTTCCTGACTAGAAAAGCATCCATTGGTGGTGGTTTTCTTTTGGAAGTAGTGATGAAGAGATTGCTGCAGTTTGTTCTGCGATGATGTTGTTTGTGAATTTAATTCCCAGTAATACAACGTGAACCATTGTGTCACATGAATACATTTAAAGTCCTTCAACTTTCTGATTGTCTGTGACACCTTTCATAAATGCTTCATTACCATTGCAGATGAAAATATTCCCTGTTGGCAGTCAGGCTACACGGCATAATTTAACATATGATTAAACTCTTCAGAACTGTTACAAAGTTAACCCAGTATAAATCAAACAAATAGTCCTTTACAGTTGTATGTCATGAATGAAGTTGTCATCTTTAGATAGTTCTTAATTTTCTCAGCACAGGTAAGCATTTTGTTTCTAAAGTTGTGAATAGTGCATATGGCCAGGGTACACTGCACTAGAGACTCCATGTGCACTAGTGACAAACTTGAACAGCTGTTATACTGAATCTTAGAATTTTGTATTGTACCACTTTTTTTAAAAAGGGAGGAAAAAAGCATTTTAGTAGAAATTTTTGTGACCCGTGAAAGACTATAAAAATACCATTTTGATAATCCAGATTATTTGCTGAGATTACTCTGTTTGTTAATGTATTCTGGTGGACTGGAGAAAAACATACAGTACCCCAGACAGTGTAACCACTAAAAACTTTTTTACAAGCTGAAAAATGTGGTGTCATGACATAAGGCACACATTGGTATGTCAGATTATATTTTTCTTTCCTAAATTAGATGTTAAGAACATTGGAAACTCAGTAGGAGCTAGGAGATTCTGCCTCTGAGAAGTGATCTGCAATGGATTATTGCATGATAATATGTCTTTGTGTGAGGCAGTGACCCCCTAAACCTTGGGAAAACAAAACAAAAAGTGATGCCTGAATCACATGTGTGAATATGTTACTGTGCGGTGGTTTTAATGATTTCCAACTTTGCTGTAAGGAAAAGCTATTACTATTTGTGTAATAGCTATTGAAGTGTTACATTTTGCTAGTCTAGCAGAATATGCTAGACTGTATGATTTTGGTTTACTTTAATTCTAAGATATATTAGTCTGGTTGCTGCTACATAAGCAGCAGAGTTGCCCGTGCGTTGAGGTTAACAAGAAAACTAGAGTGGGAGCTGACCACTGTGATTTAAGATAAGGATTAAGATAACTGGTGGAAAACAAGATGTGGCAGTTGATGCTTCTCTCCTAGTGCAGTTCTAGTGCCTTGCAGCGTTACCTTCAAAGTCTGCACGTCTAACCTTTGTACTGTGTGTTGCTGATACTTAAAGCATTTTTGTACTTGAGTACGGACTTCAAAACGCAGTCCTGAAAAATTTTGTGGGAAAAAGCCTATATCTTTGTATGGCAAAGCATTTTTATACTGTAGAATGTGATATTTCTAGAAAAAAAGCAGCATCAAAGAAAACACAGTGTCTCAGTAAAAAGTAAGCCTCATGAGCATGATGTTAAAATACTTTTTGACTATGTGATTGGGGAAGATTTCAGAGTTAGTCTTAGTACTTGTAAAAATATTCTGAATGTCTGTTGATCATGATGATTAAATTGTCATGGGACAAATTGCTCTAGAACAACAAGGGTGCAAGGCTGAGGGGACTTGAATTTCCAGTTGGGGTCTAGATGACCAAGTACTGTTGAAGCCGTTGGTCCAGTTACTGTCAAACGTTGCGGTGCTCAGATAATCTTCCAATTTTTCTATATTTGATCATTGTCTCATTTTCTTTTCAATGTGACTTTGGAATTATTTTGGGAGAGAGTTCAGGTTTCATGTCTTTTGGAAAAAAAATGCATATTCCTTGCATTTTTGCCATTTCTCATGCTGATTTGGAAGAGATTGAAATTTTGGGTTTGGTGGGGTTCTCCCCCCCAAAAAAACCTACTTCCAAGGAGACTTAGCTCTGTGAAGTTCAGGATATTTTTTTTTTAAGCTTTTTCAGTATATCATGGGAAATGTTAAACAAAAGAATAGTGTAAGACAATGTGAGTAAACCAGGTCTTTAATAGCTCTTGCTTCTTTGAAATATAGGACCACTTTTCTCCTTAAAAGTACCTTTCCAACTGTTAGTACCTTTATAATTACCTTTACAAGTACATTTACTTACAGCAGGTTGTCGATTCAGGGGAGTGGGGGGAATGAAGAGAAAAATGAAAAGAAAAACCTACAGAACTTGCTGCTGTCTGTAAATATACTTTGTCTTGACGATCTCAATTACTAGCAAGTTAACAATACACAGAAATGACAATAGTGCACTAACAAGGAGTACAGTAAAAGAAATTACTTGTGTGGTCATCTGCGCCATAAGGAGTACTACTGGAATTTCTTTTTCCGCTGGAAATAATCTTTTAATGTTGGGTTTTTTTGTAATCTATCTTCAGTCTTTTAAGGATGTTCATCATTGCAGGATCAGGGTTCTTCTCAAGGGAAGAATAAGGGAAATATAACTAAGGTTTTTTTTGTTTGTTTGTTTTAAATTTAAGCTAAATAGATTTTTCTTT
Source organism: Aptenodytes patagonicus (assembly GCF_965638725.1). Taxonomy (NCBI): domain Eukaryota; kingdom Metazoa; phylum Chordata; class Aves; order Sphenisciformes; family Spheniscidae; genus Aptenodytes; species Aptenodytes patagonicus. The sequence goes on along the minus strand of NC_134955.1, from coordinate 43,972,046 downwards.
GTTTAGCTTAGAGCAATAAATGTAGATCTCCAGACTGATGCTGCTCTGCAAGTGGATATCTCAGATGCACTCAGTGAGAGGGACAAAGTGAAATTCACTGTCCATACAAAGGTAAAAACCTGGGTTTGTACACTGAACACTTTCTTAATTATATAGAAAAGAAAGTTTGCTTAAACTGTTCATTGAAACAAGTGTAACACAATCCAAAGGAAATGAGAAATAGCATTATCTCATGTTTAAGAGACTGTGTAGCTGCAGTGCTTAAGAAAAAGATGGCTAAAAAGTTAAGAAGTTTAAAAACTGTTTAGAAAAAAGTTGACGTTCAGTTTTTTGTACTGATGTGTTGCATTCCATTCCCATGCTTATTAATTGGCCTATTTGCAGGTAGAATCTTTAATATACCTCAATATTCTTCAGTATAGTTTTTTATTAGATTAGCCATGGTTTCAGATTCTAAACATATGTTTCGTAATGGAATTACATTGAAGAATCATTTTTAGTTACTGTTTGTTTATGGCTTTTCTTCTTTTTTTTAGATTTGAATGTTTATTGATCGCAGAATCACAGAATAGTTGAGGTTGAATAAAATTTCTGGAGAGTGTTTAGTCCCATCTCCTCCCTCACTCCCACCATTAAATCAGGGTGAACCAGAGCACATTGCTCAGGACTTGTCCATTTGGGTTTTGAATATCTCCAAGTGCGGAGACTCCACAACCTCTTTGGGCAATCCATTCCAATTGATTGTTGCACTAATTAAGATGGGGGTAATTATTGCTGTATGAACTTTTTTTGGTCAAATCCTTACTTGGATTATTGGATTATTTTTACAGGGATGTTTTTGTTGTTCCTTCAAGGTGTTTTTCATATAATAATGAAAAACATTTTGGTTTTTTGGTGTGCGTGGGTTTTGGGTTTTTTTGTTGGTTTTTTTTTTTTCATAATTCTTCCTCCTTTTCGCCTTCTAGAGTTCCTTACCAAATTTCAAACAAAATGAATTTTCTGTTGTCCGGCAACATGAAGAGTTTATTTGGCTTCATGATTCTTTTGTTGAGAATGAGGACTATGCTGGCTATATCGTAAGTATTACAGTTCTTTTGGTTTATGTGCACTGTTTTCTGTGGACTGTATCGTGACTGCTTTTAAATGCAATGGAAACGGCAGATGTTCATTCCTTCTAAAATCAGATCAGATGCTCTAATACTTATTTTATGCAATTACACAAAATTAATGGCTGAAGCAAGCTTGGAGGAAAGTTACTGTAGTTGTCATACTTTCTTGCCTTTCACTCCTAATGAGTGAGTAGTTTAATCTGTATCCAGGTGTATTTTTAGTCCACCGTATTAAAAGTGTGGGAGATAGGTGAACTGTATAACTTAGTGGTATTGTTTGTGCAAGCTAATGTTTAACTTAGTTACAAGTATCATGTTGCCTTTGTTTTAGCTGGAATGGCAGATTGCAGTAAGTGAGCTCTAGTAATTAAACTTCTCCAGTTTTCATTATGAAGATCAGAATCATTTTACCATACATCAGTTGGAGGGGAAAAAAACAACACAAATACCATCTAGAACTACAGAGAATACACAACTTAACAACTTATGGTTTGAAGTTTATTTCAGGCCTCCAGGGAACAGAGGTCCCAAAATAGTCACCTTACGATACTGCCTATTAAAAATGGGTGCTGCTGTTTATACTTTAATTACAAATAGGAATATTTATCATCTTGGTGTGAAAGTTAGGTATTCATTTTGTGTTTGGGAGGGCGTCTATTGATTCAGAAGGTAAACATATATTTCTAATTGACTGGTGGGTACATTATGATGACTATAATCTGTGATGTGTCATACCATTCTTGAGCTAGTCTTTTTTTAGTCACAAAAGCTATATGAAGTGACTAGACCTTCAGTGTGGTAATAACTAGTTTCAGACAGTTGACTGCGTAGATGATGGATTTTTCTTTTCTTGTAATGCATTAACGTAATGGGCAAATATCAGTGAACTAAAATTTAAGCATCGTTTAGCTTTGTTCTGTGTCCCTTTATTGATAGCAATTCGGGATTAGTTTGACTGCGGTGTTTTCTCTTTCAATGTTAATATACTATATTACAAGATTAACCTAGAGACTTGTATACTGTGTGCTTTGTTATTTCAACAGATCTATCTTTAATGTCAAAAGTGCTGCAAGAAAGAACTAGTGCCTGCAAACAATATGGAATGGTTTTTTTTGGTTTAAAGTTTTGGGGAGTTATAAATGGATGGTGTGAAAACAATTGTGGAATTCTTTTTTTTTTTTTTTTTCTCCTTTAAACAAGAAACAATCCTTACCAAATAAGCTAAAACAAAACTAATTACAAAATAAGGATTTCAAGTTTTAATTCATTGTATTGGGAAAGCTAGGTATTATTTGGTTTCTGTTGTAATTAAACTACTGAAGCCGTTAGTTAATTCTTTAGTAATCTTTAAGGACACTTGGCCAAAATTCGTATAGTAATGCAGCATGTCTAACTCATGAATGAGAGAATTTATCCATAAATGCTGTAATGAATGATGAAAGAGAGAGCCATATATTAAAAAGCTGCAGGCAATTTACAGTTCCTGTACTGAATGGATGTTGTTTGACTGAGAAGATGAGCAATTAAAAAAAATTTGATTCAATTCCAGATTCCACCAGCACCACCCAGGCCTGACTTCGATGCCTCAAGGGAGAAACTGCAGAAACTTGGAGAAGGGGAAGGATCAATGACTAAAGAAGAATTCACCAAGATGAAACAAGAACTGGAGGCGTATGTAGACTTGATTACTACTTTTTTTTTTTTAATCCCTCAACTTTTAACGCTTTTTGCTGTCCCATGTTTCTGATCTCACTGCAATGGTTCTCTGTGAGATATAGGCTTGAGAATCCAATTGCTACATAACCAGGGTTATCTTAGTGATCATGATCAGAGCCATTAGGAAAATTGTGGAAATAATTTCATGGAAGATCTTCTGAAACAGGAAAAAAAATCAGCTTGTTCTTGAGCATTCTTTTGTAAGGAAAAAACTAGTTAGATCCTTTTCTTCACAGAACACCTGCAAAGGGAGGAGATAACATCTATTTTTTTAGTTCTGGTGTTCCACATTTTATAAGCATAATGAAACTTAAATTTTTATACATGTAGTGTTTGAACTAGGGATTTTTGCATGTGGTTGGTACTGTAAACATAGATGCCAACCTTCTGTTCCCCAAGAACTATGGGGATTACTAGAAAATACTTTTTTTTTTCTGACACTCCCTTTTTTTTGCCACTCATTTTTTTGCACAAGGAGAATATACTTCCTGAAAATAGTATTTTCCTTTACTGTGAATTTAATGTGTATTGAAGTATCTGCTCTAAGGCTTTTTGTTCCATATTGAGTTACACAGTGAAGTTTCTCCTTGCTTCATCCACTTTCCTTATCATGCGTTCACTTCTTTGATCTTTTTCCTGTCATTGGTTTCAGTTTTCAAGTGTATATTTACTCTGCTTCTAGACTGCTTCTATCAACAGCTCTGAATTGGCAAGAAAAGTACATAGAACTCTTAGAACTGCTGCTTTCTCTCCGAACTCCAGCTGCTGTGAGAAAATGTCTTAAAAAGCTCTGTATTAGTGTTACGTACAACGTAATTTATAGCAGAGTAGATATACACTTCATATGCAGAAAACTGGAAATTAGCAAAACACTATAGATTTTAAAGAATCTGTGGTTTTCCAGCGGCCCTGATCATGATTCTCTTGTGGTCTGGTTAGGGGTTGGATAACACAGAAAACTTTGGGTTTCTTCTACTGCCACCTCCATCCTCTGCATCCTCCTTTTTTGTCTTCACTGAATGACTACTACTCTCACTGAGATCAAACATCTCCCAACACTGGCCCTGCTGGTTTGCTGGTATGTAAATCTTAACCTCCTTGCACATAGTGGAAGCAAAAGTGTTGATTATCATTTCACCGTTTGATGTCAGAATGGGGAAAAGAGACCTTTCCTCATTTCTAGACAAGTTACATCTTATTCATTGAATTTGCAAAGCAAAATGGATTCTAGCAAACTTGTACTGATAAGAACGCCTTCCTTGTAATTAAATCACAGACGAGTAATTGCTTTAAAGCTGAGTTGGCTGAACTGGGCAACTATGCGATTGTCATGGTTAAACATGATTTTTTTGGTTGTATGTACCAAATGCAGCACTTAATTTCACTTTTAGAACCACTATGAAGCAAGACATCCATGTAAGATTCAGCCCAAAAAGGCTAGGTGCTTTAACATGGAATAAAAGACTGCTATCTAAAGAGCTAACAAAACTACATGAACATTTAAATAAGTAAGGAGGGTGCAAATAGGCAAGGGGATGGAGATGGGGAGGAAGGAATTTGCACATCAGCTACATAATGCCTAGTGACTGTAGCCTGTATCTCAGTTTCTTGATTTTTTGGGGATTGGGGAAAGGACAGTTAAATGAGGTTACACTTTCAGCAAACCAGTCTGTGTTAGCTAGCCTTAAAAATCAGAGTGTATTTGTTGAATCTTCATTAAAAGTCTCTCTGTAATATGTTAGGGCTTCAAATTTCCCCCAGTATTAACATTGTACTATTTATTTATGTATATATCAAATATTGGAGTGATAACCTCTACTATATTAGCTTCTAATTTTGTATCCTTACTGAGGATCTCTTAAAGCTGCTCACTAGGCTTATCTCAAACTTAATTGCTTCATGTGAAATTCTTATGTCTGTCTTGTTTCTTGTTTTCAGTGAGTATTTGGCAATATTCAAGAAGACGGTTGCAATGCATGAAGTGTTTTTGTGTCGCGTGGCAGCACATCCTATTTTGAGAAAGGATTTAAATTTCCATGTATTCTTGGAATATAATCAGGATGTGAGTATTGAAAACTGAATTCCTGGCAAGAGAAATCAAGATGTACTTTTATGGTAGGATGGAAAATTGATTAAGAGGGCTTTACCTCCTGGAGCAACTTGCATCAATTCCTTCATACCAGACATATTTGTATTGTAAAAGTTAGAAATTCATTTAGTCTGTAGGAGCTCATTTTGCTGCCACCTGGGGAACTAAATGCACTGTGTGCTCTAGCCTCAGCATCAAAAATGTTAATGGTAATCCAGTACGTTTTGGATGAAAAATATTAGCTTTTGGTGGTGATTTCACGTGACATTATACTTTTGACTGAATTTTTTTTTTTTTTTGTGGAGAAGGATGATGCAACAAAGATGGAACACTAATTTTTAGGATTTGGAACCGTGGTTTAAATTCTGTTGCTAACAAAACTAGAGAGGATTTCTAATGAAATGTTCTGAGAAGTAAAGCCTTTTTGTTAATAATGTAGGTGAAAATTTGGTTAATTTTTTTCTAGATATTGGACTAGTGTGGCTATCCACGTTACATACTGAGTTGCTATCTAATTTTGAGTTAATGGAGAGGACTTTCTGGATTCATAGTAACTCTTTGGTGTTAGTGGTTTCTCATATTCTGCAAGCAGTTTTTAGTTGCTTTTTAAAATTGCAGAAATCGGCATTGAATGTTGAAGAAATCATTACAAAGATTGGCTCAACTGAGTACATGCTTAACTTCAAAATGTTACAGAGGATCCTCTTGTTGCTTGATGTAGAAATGCTTACTGGTTCAGGAACTCAGTTTACCTAAATTGGGCAAATTTAGGTGGACAGGAATCATAGAATCATAGAATAGTTTGGGTTGGAAGGGACCTTTAAAGGTCATCTAGTCCAACCCCCCCTGCCATGGGGCAGGGACATCTTCAACTAGATCAGGTTGCTCAGAGCCCCGTCCAACCTGACCTTGAATGTTTCCAGGGATGGGGCATCCACCACCTCTCTGGGCAACCTGTGCCAGGGTTTCACCACCCTCAGCATAAAAAATTTCTTCCTTATATCTAGTCTAAATCTACCCTCCTTTAGTTTAAAGCCATTACCCCTTGTCCTGTCGCAACAGGCCCTGCTAAAAAGTTTGCCGCCATCTTTTTTACAAGCCCCCTTTAAGTACTGATAGGCTGTAAGAAGGTCTCCCCAAAGCCTTCTCTTCTCTAGGCTGAACAACCTCAACTCTCTCAGCCTTTCTTCATAGGAGAGGTGTTCCACCCCCCTGATCATTTTTGTGGCCCTCTTCTGGACCCGCTCCAACAGGTCCGTGTCTTTCTTATGCTGAGGGCTCCAGAGCTGGACGCAGTACTCCAGGTGGGGTCTCACCAGAGCAGAGTAGAGGGGCAGAATCACCTCCCTCAACCTGCTGGCCACGCTTCTTTTGATGCAGCCCAGGAAACAGCTGGCCTTCTGGGCTGTGAGTGCACATTGCTGGCTCATGTCCAGCTTTTCATCCACCAGTACCCCCAAGTCCTTCTCAGCAGGGCTGCTCTCAATCCCTTCATCCCCCAGCCTGTATTGATACCGGGGGTTGCCCCGACCCGGGTGCAGGACCTTGCACTTGGCCTTGTTAAACCCCATGAGGTTCACACGGGCCCACTTCTCAAGCTTGTCCAGGTCCCTCTGGATGGCATCCCGTCCCTCTGGAGTGTCGACCACACCAAGAGTGTGAGGAGACTGAAACCAACATTATCCTCAGTGCAGTGAGGGGTAAATGCTTCTGTAGTTTCTGAAAGTCAAAGATCTGCCATTCTACACTTAAAAGAGTGAAACCTGGTTATATTAGATTAACTCAACAGCTATACTGTGTGTGATAAATACTGTATTATTGATAACTGAAATGTGCATCTTGTACATTTGGTATTATCTGTAGGTGCTAGAATGTTGCTGATTTTTATTTATTTATTTTTTCCTGGAATAGTATTTTAGGTGATAAAGAACAGTCTAGTAAATGAGGTAGTCTTGTCATTCTGGGTGCATGGTGCCCTGTCCCCATTAATGCAGAGTATAAGACCAAGCCAAGAGCAGGAAAACTGGTTTAGGAGTAGCAAGTTGTGGTATGTAGTTCTATTTTTTTTTTTTAAAGCTTTTATTGCCTCCAGAAAATGAAATAACTTGATAAATGAATTTGTTTTCCAGTTGAGTGTTCGTGGGAAAAATAAAAAAGAGAAACTTGAAGACTTCTTTAAAAATATGGTTAAATCAGCAGATGGTGTCATTGTTTCAGGAGTAAAGGTGATTACTGCTTAACATATCAAGATTTAAAACGTATTAACATTGTTGTCCCCTTTTTTTAATGAAGCAGAATTTTACATAGCTACAAAAAATGGATTTTTGTAGCGACGTCTAACTCAAGAATTAGAGGTAGAGCATGGGAAGAAACCTGTGGCCCTGGATACAAGATGACTGAGAGCTATCTGATTGCTTCTGTGAAAGAGAGCTTTCAGTACTCTTTCCGCTGTTTTATGAAACTAAGCATTTTTTTAATCCATAGATAACTGATAATCTTGTCTTCTGTTCTGGCCTGTCATTTTATATAGTGGGAAGGTGCAATAGCTTTGACAACAGCTGCAGCTCAGAAGTTACTCACGCTGTGAATTTTACCAGCCTTGTAACATCCTTCTACTGTTTCAAAGCTAAGAACAGCAGTAGAGGTGATACTGGTTTTTCCCAGTAGATGGAAGAATGTAACTGAGACCAAAAAAAAAAAAGCATTTTAATGAAAATTCAATTTCATTTCGACTTTTCCAAAAGTTGAAAGATTGGGTTTATAACAAGCATAAATTCTTCAGAAGATTATTTTGATCTCCTTTCTTTTTAGTGGTAACTTTCCATTTGTAAGCAAATTAGAGGAGCTGAAGTTCCTGGTTGTAAAATCTTGAGTTTTGAAACTGCTGGAAAGTGGATATAACCACGGATTAATTACGACTTGGAGAAAAATATAAAGTCCAGTCCAAATGACCAGCAGTTTTCATAAGCACATTGTTCAAAGCCCATATTGGAGGCTATTCCATGGTATTGAGCATCTGTGCTATTTTAGAGGGTTTTTAAAATAAATATAAACCAAATATCTCAAATTGTGATACAGAAAATATTAAAATTTACCTACATTTACCAACTTGAAAGAAATCTGTCATCAAGATCAGCATTCTGAGCTAGGAGTTCATATTGTCTCTGCTATGACTGCAGCATTTGTGCAACTGGGTGTCTTTCTTCCCCCTCCCTTTTTCTAAGTAGATGTCCTTTTACTAAATACCTGACATTTATTCTATTTTTCTGTCACCAAAGTGGTAGTTAGTAGTGAAATTATTTCCTTCACTTCAGGTTTAGTTATCTAGACCTTTAAGATGCTTGTTACAAATTCTTAATTCTTAATAAAACTTCAGATCATGATAAAATAAGTGAAGAAGAAATCAGTTTACATAAATGGTGTTTTAGACAATAAAAATAGATTGCATTTCGTGTCACAGCAACTGCAATTGCTCTGTACAGAGTGAGTAAAATCCTGTTTTTTAACTTGTTCTTGTTTTTTGTAGGATGTAGATGACTTCTTTGAACATGAAAGAACATTTCTTGTAGAATATCACAACCGAGTCAAAGATGCCTCTGCCAAATCTGATAAAATGACAAGATCACATAAAAGTAAGTTATTTTTGCAGGGTGAAAATAGTACTAGTTAAAGTGTACAGAAGTGGTTTGTGAGGAGCAGTAATTTTTAGTTTTCTTTTTGCATGCAAAAAGTTAATTAATTTCTCCAAGTGTAGTTTTCGGATAGTCTAAAGAAGTTTAATCTGACTTTCAAAGTTTAGCCTTTGCTGTAATAGACTAGATGGAGTAAGAACAGCCTGATGAGACACTGAAGATATCTCGATTCTTCATGCTGTCCCTTTGAAGAGAAACATACTTTATGTAATAAAATTTTTTTAAGTATGATTCTTAGTCTTTAAAGCGTAAAGGTGGGTAATATAGCAGTATATGTGATTTTACTCCTAATGAAGTTGCTCTTGATTGGATGAGCTTGCATTCATCAGAGTGCAATTTCTTGGCACACTAGGCATTGTATTACCTTGCTGAGCAGCAAACTCCTATTTGGGCCATTAGTTGTAGACTGGGAAGTCGGGTTTCCATTTTTCAGCCTTTTAGAGTGGAGACTGGAATGTGTACATTCAGTAGCTTGGTTTGCAGGACCCCTTTTCTTACTGAGGTGAGATTTTCCACTTAGCTATTGATTTCTCTTCCTGAGCTGAGTGCTAGCTAATGTGATTTCTGGAAGCTCTAGATAGTCTTCTCAAGTGCAGTGCATTTATTTGAGAAAATGGAAAATCTTTGGTTTAGGACTACTGTGTTTGGTTTAGGATTACTGTGTTTTGAGAAGCTCAGAAAAAAGTTGACCTTTATTGCCCTTGATTTCAAGTTTTTGTGCCTAGATAAATAAAAATTGAACTACTAGATTCTATCCATTTTCTTGAAGTTTGTGTCTGATTCACAGATTCTGTCTTTGCTATCTGCAGCAATACAGTTCACACAAAACCAGGCCACAAACCTTTTACGAATCTCCATTGGTAAGGACTCTAAAGTGCATATTGAATGAGACATTAAACCAAGAATTTACTGAGCTCTTCAGATGCTTCTCTTGCCATTGTAGGAAGACTGAGTCTTTTGTAGCTTTAGTATCTATGCTAGGAGATGGAGAGAGTCAGTTACGGCTTAATGAAGTACTAAGGGACCCTGTGTCTTCATTCAGTTCCCACCTTCAGTGGTTTCTGGTGTTTTGCTTGCTTTCTTAAAATGAAAACTGAACTTCATTCATGGTGGTTAGGTACCAAACTTTAGGTAGTGAGAGCGCCTTTCACGTTGGTTGTAGAACCAGGAAAATTGTTAGAAATGAGGTTTTAGAGGATCTGATGGCAAAGGATTGATAAAACTCGTGACAAAGCTTCACTGGTTTTCAGACTCAAATCACCTAGGATGTTTATTGACAACTTTTATCAAACTATGAATTGGGTCAAATGGCACCTTTTGAAATTCTGGCTAGAGGAGTAGAGCAACAACCTGGGAAGCCTGTTTTGGAAATGGGCAATCTGTAGTTTATGGATAACTGATCGACAGAGCGCTGCAGGGCTTGCAAAGATAGTGACTTCCTATTTCCAGCAGAAAATCTGTTTTTACGTTTAAATGGGAGAAATAGAAGGGGAGGTTAATGGCTTCCTAAGACCATTCTTCATTGTAACCAACTGCACTGATTCCCTTGGGGTGTATGGAGTAATGAATTGGGTGGAAGGTGACCCACTCAATCTGTTAAGGTTGTGTTATTTTAAAAAAAATAATTCTGCTTAAAAGCATATAAGCTTCAAAAACAACAAGAAAATATATTTTCCTGCTCATTGCTTGGATCTGTTAGTGTTTTCATCATCCATTGAGTTTATACTAAAAGCTCTTTAAAAAAGCCACCTGTGCAAAGATTTGATTCTTATGATTACTGTATAGCAATATCTCACTAGTCAAATTATGCAGCCTTCTTTACAAACCCTGCTTCTAATTTAATTGTTTAAAATGCTTTAACACTAATGCTACTTCAACCAGTGACCAGTTGTTGATGTTGATGTTGGGTTTCCTGAAAATTAGGCGTGTGCTAGAAAAGGTGTTGTGCATATAGCGCTGTATTTTGGTAGTTTGGAGTTTGTATTCAATTCACTGTTCTCAAGCACACAGACTGACTCTTTGTTATTGTTAGACTGTGATTTTTTTTTTCAAATAGCTTTAGACTTTAGATTCCTATTTAAATTCAGACTTTAGCCATTGAGTTTGTACATCTACCAAAATAAAACCTAACAAAGTTGCACAATAAATTTACCCAGCAGGTGCTAATTGTATTAAATATTCCTAGATAAATTACAGACTTCATGATTTGATGAGAGCGCCATGTTTATTGTGTGAAGTTATCCTTAGTAAGTGACATGATTGAAATTTTATTTCTGGTTTTGTGTTAAAGCATGTTCCTTTTAGAAAAACACCTACTCTTGAAGAAAGAGAGGAACTTCAAAATTTTCAGAAAGAAGACGAATGAAATAGTAAACCAAATGCTTGTTTGTTTTTCTAGATGTGGCGGATGACTATAATAGAATTGGTTCTTCATTATATGCATTAGGAACGCAGGACTCCACAGATATATGCAAGTAAGATCCTGTTAATAACTTACGGGGGAATTTGCTAAGTAGCAGTCTTAACGGTGACCTGCTGAGATCGGTAGCTCTCTTGTTATGAGAAAACCGGAATTTGTTATAGTTCTATCACATTAAGAGATTTTCTTCTCTAGTGTTTCATTTCTGTAACAGGCTGCTTTAATATTTTTGCTTTAATATTTGTCTGGAAAAAAATGCTGTTTTCTGTAGTTTGTAGAAAATTACACAGCTGAGATGGAAAAGGCCTTGTAGAATAAGAAAAAAACCCAACTCTTTCACCAGTTTGTTTTTTTTTTTTTAAGTGTTTTAAGTGCTTTGACGTGTGCAGCAAGAACAGGTTTCAATCTGAGTATACTGATTTTTGTGAGCGTTCCCTGTAGCAACATCTTGAAAAATAGTTTTGCTGTTCTGGCAATTTTTCTGCCTTTAGGAAAAGAAAGGAATCTACAGAGATCCCTAAAACTTTGAAAATAGAAGAGGGTCTCTATGTCCAGATGTTTGTCCTTTAATCTTTCAGTGATTTGCATGAATATGAAGTTTGGTGTATCTGAAAGTAAAACTTAGTTAACTAGCTTAAAGATGTTGATGCTTGTGAACACACTTATTAGTGTGATGACAGGTAGGAGATGAGTCTGAAAGTTAACTTATTTTATTAATTTACCTGAATTACAGTGTTAAACTTCCAAATGTGCTGATAGCTTATATATCGATTACTTTGATTATAGTATTGAGATTTGATGTAGTCTGTTAGGGTCTGTGAGGAATTGCGCCTGTCTTCTGTCAAAATAGTATGATTTGACTGTAATTCAGTCTGCTGTTATACTAAACCCTTGTATTGTCTCCTGTGATGAAGATCTGCCACATTGTTGCTCAGCCTCCCTGAATTCAAAGTAGGGCACGCGTCATGTTTACTGTGTGAAGAAACGTACATTCAAATTTGAGTGAAGGATGCTTGATAATAGCGTAGGACTGTTAACCAGGGTGGTGGTGTTTGGGGTTTAATTCACAGAACCATAAAGAATCCCTGAGGAGCTGTGCAATTATTCTTTAGTAAAAAACATCCATCCGTTATGCTTTGTTTGTCCCTTACCTTTTCTTAAGTTGTACAATTCCCAGATGTTTGAAGTGCTACAATTTGAAACTATTAGGTTCTCTGAGTTCTGTGAATTAAAATTGTAAGTAGTGCCTTTACAGTCTTTATTGCCAGATACAGATTACATTTTGAGTTCTAGAAAGTAATTAGACTGTTCAAATTAATGTTGTAATATAAGCTGTTTCCTTTGTGCAGGTTTTTTCTGAAGGTATCAGAGTTATTTGACAAAACAAGGGTATGTACTATAAAACCTTTTTAGATATATTCTTTGTGTACATCCTGGAGGTGTCAGGCCATCTTGTGTCAACTAGACATTAATATGTGGATGTTTTATGGATGCTTCTATATGAAGCATTTAAGCAATGTGTGGTAGGGACTGAAAAAAGCATAAAATTTCAGTCATCTGTTTTGTAAAATCATTGATCCTTAGGAGTCTTCAGTCTACTAAACATTTCTAGGCAGTCTTCCTGTCTTCTATGTAATACACTAGTAAAGCTGCTGTTCCTCTAAAATGCTTAGAGACCTGCTATACTTGTTACTGGGTATCGCAGAACTTGTTACGGAAAAAAGAAATGAAGAAATGTAATCCTTAATCAAAAAAATGGCAGTCATGCTGCTTTTTTCTGGAGCCAAGATCTGTTTCTGCAGTTATTTAACTCAGAAATACTATTGCTGATGCTCCTAACCAGATTTTCAAATATCTTGTCTCTTTTGCCTTATTTGTTTGGCTTGGTAGAGCAGAAGATGCATGCCATGTATCAGGAAAACTTTCGAGTGAAAAATGTGTGCATTTCCTAAACACAGGCAGTTACATCTGTATAAATACGTACTTTAAAGAAAATGAAGTTAACGGGATTACTTGCTTTGACCTAAAATACTGCCTTTTAGAATTTTTTTTTTAATTAAGATTTAAAAAATGCACTTGCAGACTCTGTTTCTAAATTTACAGAAATGTCTCTTTCAAATACAAGCAGATAAGTTTTATTGGGCTTTTGGACCATTTAATACATGCAGTTACACAATTAGTCTGCAAAGATGCCTTAAAAATTTGTTTTCCTTTGATCTCAAAAACAACACACAACTTCTTGTGCAACTCTTTATACTAGATAAATTTTTGTTTCTCTGCTGTTTTCCTAGTGTATGATACATATAATTGAAATTGGGAAGAAAGTGTTTAAAATAGAAAGCTAGTTGTCGATTACTACTCGCACAGTAGGTTATTTGCTTACATTTTAATACAAAATCCTAATGCTGCTTCTCGTGATGCATCTTTAAGTATTCTGTCACAAATGCATGATCTTAGTTTCTGAAAAAGACAATCTGTCATGTATTGTTGTATATTTTATGTTGTATTTACATCATACAAGTGAATACCCAAAGTCTGGATGTTTTTAAATTGATGCTTTTACTTACTGTTTTTCCAGAAAATAGAGGCCCGGGTATCTGCTGATGAAGATCTTAAACTTTCTGATCTTCTGAAATATTACCTAAGGGAATCTCAAGCTGCTAAGGTGAATTTAAGGTTTTTTTGTTCGGTGAAACAGTGTTTCTTTTAAAAAAAGGAGGAAAAAAAAAGAGATAAGGGATCATCTTGAGAAATACACAGTAGATAGGTTAAAATGCTGCCAGCTCTAGCCTGCAGTTTCTCCCTCAGCTGTAAAAACTGGATCTCTGTTGTACATAAGGAGTAACAATGCAGTTGCTGACTGTGGGACTGACTATTTGGAACTGTGTGATCCACTTATACTGTATGATTTGGCCTCGATAATTAAAAATAGTGGAAGAACTGTTGGTGAATTGTTCATGTGTTTGCAGTGTGTTTGCTGCTTGTAGACTGCAAGCAATTGTACTTTTTTAATATTCAAAATGGATACTCTAGATGATCTGCAAGTGCTGATACAATAACAGATGGGCCAAACTTGATATTCTGTACCTACAGAAAATTTCATTCTTAGTGTTGTTTGATATAAGATGATTAAGTAATGTAATAGAATGAGGAAGCATTTGACAGAAAATGTCTGTAGTTAGAAGATCATGGCAGTAACTGCTGCACAAAAAATGCTACTGCTGTTTCTTGGGCCCTGTGTGTATTTCAAATACATAATCTAAATAGAGTTTGTTTCTAATCTAAAGAAGCTGTGAAATTTCCCATGATTGCCCTTTCTTAGGTTTTTTGGAGTATCATCTGAGCCATCTGTTGCTAGCTTCTGTCAGACAAGATGCAGACCAAACAATATTAAATTGTGTCTGATCCAGTATGGACATTCCTGTGACTTACAGGATGAAGTACAGCGAATGCAAACAAATTAGTAAGAACTGAAATACAGCAAGAAAGACTAAAATTAACCTGATTTTTTTTTTTTTATTACTTGGTATATAATAAAATCCTTGGGTAGATTCTTGTAAACTCTACTTTATGGTTTTTTTTAATAGGATCTCCTATATAGAAGATCTAGGTCGCTAGTGGATTATGAAAATGCTAATAAGGCATTGGATAAAGCAAGAGCAAAAAATAAAGATGTGCTGCAAGCTGAAACTACTCAGCAAATATGCTGTCAGAAATTTGAGAAAATATCTGAATCGGCAAAACAAGGTATTTGGGTGGTCTTTAATCCTATGTTTCTACTTCAAAATTAACAGATTTTAGGATATTAATGAGAATAGATTTTTGTTCTGTTTCCTAAGCTGAACTATTATCTTTTAATCAGTATTTACTTATTTTAGAAAGTTCAAATGATATTTTCCTTTGGCTCCTCATAGCTCCATTAGGCAGAGCAAAGTCTAAGTGCAAATTATTTGTTAACCACTTTTTTTATATGAATAGGATAGGATACAAAATGATAATTGGTAGCAGTAAAGGCAAACCTAATCTTTTAAACTATTGTTGAAATTCCCCTTCTGGTTTTATGCATTCTACTGTGAAGGCAGCAGTCTGTTGCAGAGATGATACTACATTAGCAAAGGGAGAGATCATTAAATGAGATTTCACTGAAGTTGCAGCATTACAATAGCTCTAGAGAAAAGGAACCTTATTTACATGTTGCCTTTTTCCTGGAAACTTACTCTCTTTTTGTTTAGGCTGAGATTGTTGTGAGTTAGTAGTCATCTGACTCGTTATTTGGGGCAGATTTGTTCAAGGTTTAAACACCACGCTCTTCTGTTTTTATAATTTAAGAGTTGTTTGACCCTGTAAATCTGGCTAATGATTCCTATAAATGAGACAGTGGAGAATGAGCGATCCTGTTAGCTACAAAGGTATACCCATAAAGCATACTTGCTTCCTCTGTTCTTCATGCTAGTTTTAGCTTAGTCTCTTCCCTAGATACTTTTATGTATCAGCCTTGAAAGAACAGCGCACATGGAATAAGAGAACTAAATGTTTAAAAGCATCCACACTGCAGTCTTTTCAAAAGAGCTTTGTGTCCACAAAAGGTTAGCTAGAGGTGAGAAACTGCAATGATGGTTTGCTTTCATCCAACAGTGTAGCAGTATCTTTGACCCCGAAGGTGCTGAGATTAAACTTGAGTTTTTTCCTGTTGCCTTCTCTTACCTTTTACCTCTTCCATCCTGAAGGGAAGTCTGTTAGCGGTTGAGGGCACTAGCAATAATACTGTTAATGAATCCATTTATATTTTCTATAGAACTGATAGACTTTAAGACAAGAAGAGTTGCAGCATTCAGAAAAAATCTGGTGGAACTAGCGGAACTGGAATTAAAGCATGCTAAGGTAATTATGATCCTTTTTGGCCTGTATTTCAACTGATTTTAAATATATGCTTGAATGACCAAAATAGCTACATTTGTTGTGTGGTATGCACTTCACATTCAGGAAGGGGAATTTGAAGGTAAGCATCATCCAGAAAAGTGAACTTTCTTGAATAATAGGGGGAAAAAAAAGTATAGGTGAAATATCTCCAAGGGACTGATGTGCTTGAGGTGCCTTTGGAAAACTCATCTCCTTGAAGACAATTTTGGTTTCAGTTTCATGTTTCTCTAGCTGTTTGATATTTATAGCTGCAGAGTTTGAATACCTGCCTATTTTTAAAACCTCATCTCACCATTTTATTGTGAGATAGGACGTGGTTTCTCCTGTTATCCAGGTGTTGGGGACTTGATGTATATGATAGGCTAACTGTTAAGCATGAGATCACACAGGCCTTGTCTGAAGTCAGATCAGTGTTACTCTGAGTATGCTGTTTGAACCTTTTTGCCTTTAAACTATGAAGTGCTAACAGAAGAGGAATGTTGCAGATAGCCTTTGCAGTAAAATAAATTTTTGCAGGAAAAAAACTTTAAGGGGCCTGTACTGCCCTTAAATTTCACAATGTATTTGACGCTTTTAATCCATATGAAATCAATGTTTTTGGTTAAATCAGGTTAGCTGCTCTGATTTCATTTCAAGTACAACAGTCTCTTACTTTAACAGTCCTATAGCAGGAGGCGGCTTTCTTTTAAAAGTCAACTCTTTGGCATTTCTCATTCTCATCACAAATCTGAAAGTGCGTTGACTACCAAGCTTTGAATTAACTCGGCATATATCTGTTGAAAGGACTAGTTAAGAGGTGTATAGTGTTGCTGAGTTACCTTGTTGCTGCTTTACGCTCTTTTCAGTGGTGTTGACGGTGTCATTCTTCACTCTGCCAAACCCATTGTTTGTAAAACTAATGCATGGTAAAAAGGGTTGTTTCGGGAACTTTTTTTTTTTAATCTTTGTAGGTATAAGTTCAGCTTGATGGGATATTTAGCTGGTAAAGTAATCAGTAAGGTCTGGAATACTCGACTCCTTTTTTCAGATGAACAGTGCTTACTTTAATGTGCTGTATCAGAAATTCACCTATATTTCCCCTGAAGTCTTAAAACTTCTCATAATACTTGGCAGTATTCAGCCTTCCTACTTCTTTGTGTGTAACAGCTGTCTATATCCAGTTCTGAGTCTCCCAGAAATCCCCGTGTTTGGTCATGAATGTACTGGTTACGGGTTTTAGTGAAATTAATAGTCCTAACAGTCATACTTGCAACAGTTTTTATTGATTTGCCATATCATACTTTAATAAGGGAATGAATCCACAGCACTTCTGTCCTGCTTCAGTCGTTGACTCTTCATCATCTCTTGTAACTGATCCTTGCTGAAGTCCCGGCATGCCTTGGAGTGGAATGCTTAAAAAATATCTCTATCTTCTAAAGTATCCTTAAAGAATCACTTGTATTAACTCTCTGTGCAAGTCAAAATCTTGTAGTAATATTCTCTTGAATTTTGACAGCTCATAACTGCAGAAGGCAGGGGGGAAATGCTTAATTTCTGTAGCTTTCAACTTACTTGATACGTGCTGCTTGGTGTCCTCAGTTTACCTGGAAGAGCTTGAAGTTTTTTAGCTCTTCTTCATTTCTCACCACAGCTTGTGTATAAGACGTAGTTCTTCAGATAGTCTGTCTCAGTCTGTGACTTACCTTGTCTTAGTAAATTTACTAACAAGGAGTATGTAAGGCTGTAATAGAAGCTTTGAACTGTAGTCCTGTTTTTGTAGTCCTGAGCCTTTTCACCTACTTTATCATGGAGCACTGTAAGATTCAGCAGACAGTGGTGAATATTTAAAGCTTTACAATATAAAAGGTCGTGTTGACTAAAGGTGACAGTTCTTGAAATGTTAACAAATGTTGTGACTTGTTGAATGAAAGGATATTTTGTTTCTTACTAGATTTGAAAGTTCTGTTTTCTCAAAGCCAGTGTTTTGTATTTGTTCGAAACAAGCTCCTACAGATGGATTGGTTTGGTTGCTGTGCTTTTATTTCTACAGATTCTGAGTTGGATTATTACAGAATGTACAAGTGCAATAGATCATACTTTTCAATGTTATATAATGGGAAATTTTCTTATTAATGCTATAACCAGCGTATTTGAGGATAGTCTTATGGATAGGTTTTTATTAGTCTGTAGAGAATATTGAAGGATGAAATGGTTTGGTGGAGACTTTCTGAGGTAGTTCCATAAAAGGAAGAAAGAGGATATGGAAAGACTTGGGGGTTTTTTTGAGATAGCATTGTGCCCTAATGTGTGAAGAGCAATGTTAGGGGAATATGAATGTTTCTCCTTGTCCCAGAGAGGATGTTTTTATGCTTATTGCAATATAAATCATGAACAATGCTCCCATTTCAGGGAGGCTGTCGCCCTGGTTTTGGCTGGGCTAAGCTGGGGTGTTTGTAGACACCTAATGCCTCTTGCAGTAGAGCCAAAAGAGGGCTGGTAGAAGCAAAAAGAAAGCTACTTTTTCATGTAGGCAATAAATTAATGAAGTCAGATCAAAAGTCCCCTGCTTTAAGGTTCTGGACAAAATACTTTGCCGGATGCTGCGGCAGTCCCTGTCTTCATGCTTTTGCAGCTACTGGAGGCAAGTGAAGTTTTAGCAGCCCCAAACTGGAAATTGCTTGGCTTGTCAATGGCATGTGGAGCACAGCACTCCCAAACTTTGCAACGTGACCTGTTCTTCAGGTCTAAGTGCTCTTTCCAGCAAAAAAGCTAACTGGGGAGCGGGGGCTGGGGACAACAGATAACACTGCTGCAGGCCTTTGCTACAAGTCTTCTGCTGCAGTTTTTTTGCTGGAATGAGTACCTCCAGACTAGATGTCATGCAGATGCATCTGTCTCTGAATCGATCTAACCATGTGTCTTCTGGACTTGAAGTTGCCTGGCACAGAAAGCATGGAGGTGAAATCTGATGCAGCAGTGGGTGCTGGAACTCACCTGAGAGGCTGTCTTTGGGAGGAATTCAGCCACAATGAAGGCTGCTGCTTGACTTATTGTAAAAAGTTATTTGCTCTGTGTGGAAAGAAAAACACAAATCCCAAAACACAGAGATCGCTGCGCTGAAGAAGTCAGAATGACCAAAGTATCGAGAGAAGGTTCTGAGAGACAGCTCACATTTCCTGACCTATATCAGGCTGTGTGGCTCTGCAAGACTGGAGGGTGTTAGGGAAATCGAGCTTTTAGTAAATCAAGGACACTGCATATACAACTACTAAGTGCACCTTTTCTGCCCAGTTATGTTTATACTACTTCCTCGTAAAATACTTGTTTTGATCTGCTAATATCCTCTTATCCTTTCCTGGTTGCAGCTCAAGACTTCTGAAAAAGCTAAAAACAAGACAGTGGGTTGAGATTGCTTTAAGTTGATGCAAGTGCAGACTACTGCCAGGAAGGATGATGATGCATGACTGTTCCTTTCCCTTATGTTGGCACTATTGTGTGCAGCTGCGTAGTAAGATGGAGCTAAAAGTTGCTCTGGGTTTTTTCTAAGCTTTACTTTCACTTCTCACAGCATCCCTTGTGTCAAAACACAGAGTTTTGGCTGGGAGGGTCTGAGAATGAGAGCTGCATTCTTATCAGCAGCATGTACCCTAGACTTACCTAAAATAGCTGCCAAACTGCAGCTTTAGATTCTGCTTGGTCTCTGACCTATACTAAATGGATTGATGTTTCTTTTTCTATGGTCATTCTGTCTGACTATCCCTCTAGGTAGTGTTTAGCTTCTGTTTTGCTAGCTCTGTGTTTCTTCATGACTTCATGCAGCTGTAGCTAATGTAAGACCTGATTAAGTGTTTGGGCTTTTAGTGCAAAAGCTGCATTAAACCTATTCAGTATTTTAAACAGTTGGATTTTGAGGTGTTCCTGTGTTGGACTTCATGTTCAAGAATGGAGGTTTGATAGCTGGTGAAACTGCTAAGGTTATAATCATATACTTAAAGCATTTATAGCGTTGGCTATACTTTTAGATTCTTTTGACAAATGAATTGTAACTGAGTAAGATAGCCACTTACTTCAAATAAAAAAAATCTAAACATCTCTTTCCACAAATACTAATATATATGCTCTTGCCTCTATGGGTTTTTGTGGAAAAAGAATTTGTTGCATTACTAGCAACAGATGTCTGTCTGGAACTGACAGAAGAAGGGAGCAAAATCCAATGCTAAGGGATTTGGTTAAATGCTGTGTCAGTAATTCTTTCTTTCCTGAAAAGGATGTTTCTGTCACCATGGTTCTGCCAATAACTATAATATGTAGAGCTTAGGAGTCTTAGTTGGCAAGAAACACTTTTCTGAATCTGAATTTATAGGACTTTCTTGAGCTATGCTGATATAAGTCATCTGTCAGATGCTGCAGCCAGAAAGAGTAATGGCTCACAGCCTCTATTGTCCTTGATTTATTGTAATTTAAATAAGGTTGTTCTTGTGAACTTTGTAAATTTGATCTAGTGAAAATGAATGATTTCCCTATTTGGAAAACTTCAGTAGATGGGCTGTCTGAGTCTGGAAATGACTGATGTATAAAGGACGTTGGTACCCGTCTTTTCTTTAGAGTGCTACATAGTGGCCTGTGAATTGCAAATACACTTCATGCTGCTGATGGGCTGTAAAGAGATTGCCAAAAGATCACTGTCACACTTTTGTTATAGGTAACACGCGTGCAGTCCACAGTTATACTTCACACTGAAGTATTCTGTTTGAAGACTGAAGACTTCAGCCTGAAGTATTCCTTTTCATTCATTACAGTCAATAATCAGCTGTTCAGTAACAGAGACCTTAGATTTATGAATCCTGTACGCTACAAAGATGGGCCACCAAGTCCCCATGCATCTCATGTATATTGAACTTGTTCATATCACAGAATTAGAAGCCTTTTAAATAGCTTGTGACTGTCCTCTGCCAGTATAGGCATAAAAGGACAAAAAGCTGTTGAAGCTGTAACTGAAATCGCTGTCTTCTGGAGAAGACTGAAAAGGATTCAGTAGACATACTGGGAATCTTCTACTTTGAAGCCTTGAATTTAGTTAATTGCTTAATCTGGATTATAAGAACCTTAATGGGGGATAGAATTACAATTTCTTACCTTTTTGGGCTGAGGGACAAGTGCCCTTCTGCCTATCTACCACAGGTCACTTGGAATGCTTTCAACTGAAAAAGTAAAAATTACAAATTCTTTAGTACTTGTGTGGGCTGTTTATCAAGGACATGCAAATCACAGCTACTGATACTGTTTAATTACATGCTTTTGTTTGAAGTTTTCTTTACAGGTTTCGTTTTGGATCCAAAAAATTTTTAGAAGGAAGCAGTTTCTCCCATGTTTATAACTGGGCATTCAGACTGTTTTGGTCTTGCTGATAGGAATTACCCTTAACGCTGTCAACAACCTAACATTGTTTCTTACACAGAGATTTCAGATTTGGGAGCAAATCTAGTACAGCTATTTAATAGTGAATAGCCAGTAGTTTAAAGTGATCTAAACATAAATGAATGCACAAAACAATGTGAATAGTGTGAATACCAGGGGTTTTTTTCCTGGAAAGTAAATCCTGGCTTACTTGTCGATGACATCTGCTTAATTCACAAGGGTATCTTTTTAAGTGTCAGTTCTGTAAATTCATTCATAAATCTGAAAGTCAACCTGTATGATTTTATGGTAGAGTCAGAACGCTTTAAATAGGATTAAAAACTGACCTACACGTGTTTGAAAAGAAGGGCAGAACTTGGCCTTAGAGATAAAGCTTAGTTAATGTTCTGATAATCATTTCTGTAGCTCCGGCTCTAATGGCTGAATCACCTGGCTAAGCATGTAAATCAGTCTGTTGTCTTTCAAACAAGGCCTGTCCTTGAACAGAGCTACGAGCTTAGATGGCTGCTATAGCAAGGAGATACCGAGTGCTGTGAATTGGTTAACACTTCTTGATGAATTCAGTATTCAGTATAATATATGAATACTTCTGCTTTGGGAATAATATTACAGTGACAGAGTAATGGCAATACTATATAAAAAATGAAAACTTTGTAACTTTGAACTGTATTGCTAAGATAGTGCTCTGCAGTGAATAGTTTTTGTGGCCAGACTAGATCTTTAGTAAAGAAACTTGTGAAGAAACATGGAAAGGGTACTAAATGCTTATTTTTCAATCTCAAATTGGCTCCGTTTAGTTACATGACACAATGGCTCCTACATTCAGAAAAACTCTTTAAGATAACAGTTACTTACATAAATATTTCTACATAAGCTTAATACCTGTCTGTTCTTCTTTAGTGGTGTCATTGCTATTTAAAAACCATCTTTTTGCCACAAGCGTAAAAGAAAGTAGGGAAACGTGGTCATATTTTTCTTTATTTTTACAGGGTAACTTACAGCTGCTGCAGAGCTGCCTGGCAGTGTTAAATGGTGACACATAAGCTACGCTCCGTCCTCCCACTAACAAGGGCTGCCCTCCTCTGGATTTTGTTTTCATGACTTTAAATAGGCATTTACAGTTCCCTGGAGAAAACATTTGACAAAATGCACATAAGCAAGTTCCTTCTTTCAAAAGAATTAAAACAAACACCTGAAAGTAGCTCCAGACTATATGAAGCAACAGCATACTTGTTATACATACATATTCATGTTTATTTACTCATTATATGCTTTCATTGTTCAGAAACCAAATGCTCTGTTTTTGTGAAAATAGCCAATATAATTATGTTCATGTTATGAATACTATGATACGGCTGCCAATCTTATTTACCTTTATAAGTAATTTCTGAAGTTCACCATTTGAAGCACATTGTTCAAATGGCCTAAATATTACCATAAGATATTTGAATATTGTTACTATAATGGCATTGTATACACTTAGTTTTTTTCCATGTACTGATATCAAGAAACTTAATCTTTTTTTCAATTGTGAACATTTCTTAGAAATTTTGGAGAACTTTGTGTAACCTTTATAACTATGATTTAAACAGAAAAGCAAATGCATTAGTATGTTTGCCTTAACTTGTAGACTAATCCAATTATTGTAAAATAAACCATGAAATCGATGATTTTTCTAAAATTATGCAGACATTGTATCATCTGTAAGCTTAATACTTTCTAGTCAATCAGATTAATTTAATTAGCTTTTTCTCTATTCATCCTGTAAAGCCATTGAGTAAGTATTGGATTGGTCGGACACTAAATACTCACCCAGTAGTTTTTCACTTGCATTCTCAGGTTTATCTGTTTGCCTGTCCGTTTGTCTGGGACTTTCCTATCCAATGTACTTAAATTGTTTTGAGCTTGGTGGCTGACCCTGCAGTTTCTTTGGCAGAAATGCTTTTCAGAGAACTTCTTGGTTTTTTTCCAGAAAGGGGAAATAAAGTAGCAGAAGGGAGTTCAGAAAGCGCATTAAAATATCAATGAAAGGTAATACTGCCCCACTTTGATATGGATAAGAAGCTTTGCTTCAGAATATGAAAAGTAGAGGTATACCCAATAAAGGAATGCCTGAAAAGGATCTCATTCTGCTAACTGGACTTAAAACTTAGAGCTATGAATCCAGTTTTATTTGTTGTATTGCTTTGTCTGTCTTACTTGAACCATGAAACTTACCCAAGAGGTGCTGTTCTGTTGTGTAATTTCAGGATGTCATAAAATTAGGCTTTACTTGATGAATTGCTCTTCACGGTGGGATTGGTGCTTTATATGGGTATGTAGACCTTCAACGGAGCAGCAGAATTTTGGGTGAATGGGGTGTTTGGAGATGCAGATCAATGTCAGTCAATGTCTCTGTGATTACAGACTCCCTGTACTGCCGCACAGAGGTGTGCACTTTGTTTTGGGTTTGGTTGTTTTTTTTTTCTCAGACAGGGTGAATTGCACAGCGTAGTATAATTCCCTGCCGCCTCGCACATCAGAACACTTCAAAGGCAGAGAAGTTTCTTAGCTGAACATGCTGTTTGCATTGTGCGTTGAGTTGCATACGCATCGCCTCAGACTTTGATTACCAGTGCCTAATGGCTATTAGCAACTCATCTAGTACGTCTAAGATTTTCCAGCAATGGCTACTACAATACTACTGTGCTGTTCATCTTCCAGATATAACAGGTATAATTCCTAAGGAACTGATCTATAAATAGACTATAAGGGACAAAGATTACGATGTATAT
Source organism: Aptenodytes patagonicus (assembly GCF_965638725.1). Taxonomy (NCBI): domain Eukaryota; kingdom Metazoa; phylum Chordata; class Aves; order Sphenisciformes; family Spheniscidae; genus Aptenodytes; species Aptenodytes patagonicus. The sequence goes on along the minus strand of NC_134955.1, from coordinate 43,947,930 downwards.
ACAGTTAACAAAGTTGTAAATATTTTAAGTAGGATGTGGGAACCATTTTTAGATTAGTCCTCGTTGTTCAGTGTTACTAGCTCATTAAATTTTTTTCAAGCCTCTTGGTATTGGGTGTGTCTCTTAAAGCTCTAGCCCGACTGTGTAACTGTGAAGAAAAATATTTAAAACGTGACCCGAGGACTTGCAACTCCAAGGGGACAAGGAAGGGCCGGGCCGGGCCGGGCGGCCGGTACCGCCACCCGTGGGGGGAGGCGAGGGGGAGCGCGGGGGCCGCGGGTCTGCCGGGCCGCGCCTCCGCCCCCGCAGGCGGGCTGGCCGCGGGGCTGCCCGAGAGGCGCCGGAGCCTCGCCGCGGGCTGAGCCGGGACGAGGCCGCGAGGGCCGTCTTCCCCCGGCGGGGCGGGGCGGGGCTCGGCCGCCGGAAGCCTGTGGGGCGCCCGGAAGCGGGCGGGGCCGGGCTGGCTGCGGCAGCGGGAGGGCAGGCGGGCGCCGCCATGAGCTGCCTGCGGGAGGAGGACGACCCGTACGTGGTGGAGGAGCCCAGCGACGAGGAGCGAGCGCTCAGCAGGTGCTGCAGAGCCCCCGCCGCGGGCGGGCCCAGGGCGGCCTGTCGCTGCCCTGCCTGAGGCGGGCGGGCCGGGGGCGCTTCCTCCCGGCGGCAGCGGGCCGCCGCTTCCCTCCGCTCCCCGCTGTCGCCTGGCGTCTCCTGGCCGCAGTCCGGGGTGGCGCCGCGGGGCCCGGCGGGACGGCAGGCCCGGGTGCTGGGCTCTGCAGGCGGCGAGGCCGGCGGTGCGCGGCGGGGCTCCCTCACGGCCCGGGCGCTGGGCAGGGCCGCGGGGTGCCGCCCGGGGGGTCGGAGGAGGATCGCTTCGCAACAGCCGCGGCGATTTTCTTCCTTGAAACCGGAGCGCTTACATTTCTAACCCTACAGATGCCAGTGTGTAAACGGGTCCCTGCCCCTGCACGCAGGCTCGCTGGCCAGAGCTGCAGAGGCGTCGCGGCAGGCCGCGGCCGGTCAGCTGATGCTCCTTTGCATCAAAACCAGAGTTTTAGCACCAGCAAGCTAATAGAACATTTTAATAAATACATTTACCATAAACACACGAATAAGTGCTTCCCAGTGCACCTGCACAATTCAGATGTTCGTTCTCCAAATGACTTGGTCAATGTTTTAAATTGGTTATCATAATTAGGTGTGTAACGCTTAAATATTTGTAGCTCAGAAGATGAGGTGGATGTGCTCTTACATGGCACTCCTGACCAGAAGCGGAAGCTGATACGGGAGTGCCTGACTGGGGAGAGCGAGTCTTCCAGTGACGATGAGTTCCAAAAGGAGATGGAAGCGGAACTGAACACCACTATGAGGACTATGGAAGGCAAATGGAAATCACCAGAAATGGGTAAATCACACTTAACATGCTTGCATATGAAATTGTGAGTTAAGTGGCGTCCAGTTAAGGTGTGAAGTTAGTGGATTATTCTTGTGGCTAGAGGTGTGTGTGGTGACAGTCGAGTGCCGTTTGAAGCCTACAGAAAATCTGAAAATGGCCGATCGCTTCTGCAGAAATGGTCACCGGATGCCAGTGAATGCCTCTCTTTCATCTTTTCTAAGACTTCGATTTTGGTGTTCCTGAACTTCAGATTTCCTGCTTTAATATGATTTCTCTTTGTTGGATCAGTCCCCTTTTTTCCAATATTTCTATAACTTGTGTTTTAAGTTGTTCTTTCACATGTATTTAGAAGTCTCTTGAGCAGGTTTGCGGTCTCTTGTACTTTGTGTAGTGGCTCCGGATGCTATCAACATTTGGAGCCCTTTCTTGAAGAAAGGAGTAGCATGTGGTAGACTGAGATCCTAAATCAGCTGGGGGAAAAAGTCAGGAAAAATATCAATCTCTTCCTCCCTTACCTGCTTATAATTACATGTCACATCAAATAGTAAAACTGTACTAAAGAGATATGTGTTCTGGTGTTTGTGTACTATGGGTGCAAGAGATGGATTGCTTTGGCATCTGAAGAGCATTTTTGCCTATTACAAAACACCTAGTGAAGTGTTCTTAATTTCCTGGAGAATCAACATAGTATTCTCTTTAATGTAGGGACTTGACTCTGCATTCAGCAGGTTTAATAGTTTTATCTGTGTTAGTGGGCAAATCTGATCTGCAGGTTTTAGTTGTGCAATTAAGAAGATGTAGCGATAGTTAGACCACCACATCCATCCAGCACAGGATAGGATTTTTGGTGCAGACTGGCTGTGACAGATGTGCTTGGAAATTCGTCTAGGTCTTTTTTGAACTTCCGTGGCCCTGAAATTTTGGGGGATTTTTTGGTGAATTTTACTGTAATCGAAGTTTGTGAAACAATGTGCCACACCTGTATTTCTTTCGCATGACTGAAGGTTTATGGAGTGTCTGAGATTGTGTAGATTATATAGGGCAGAGGCAGGCATATTTGATGTGGTGTCCTCTGTGCCTAAAGGGAGTGTACCTTGGGAGAAACTTTCCTTTGAACTGTACCTGAGGTTCATCTCAGAGGGAGTGAGCAGCTTTGCTCTGAGAGAGCATCTGTAAATGAAATAACACAAGCGACGTGGATGATCAGAATGTGGGAATAAATTGGGAGAGCTGTTACTTAACACACCGAGATAAAGCAGGGTGCTTCTGGATAGAGTAACTTGAAAACGAAGGTTTGTTCTGGGCTGTATACTTGCTGTCCTTTTGGTGGGGTGTTCTTACCACTTCTCTCCCTAATTTCACACATAGGTACTTCCTCAAGTACTGGGCAGACTGGACCCGCTACCACTTCAAAATACTATGATGACATTTACTTTGATTCTGATTCAGAGGATGAAGATAAAATAGGTAAATGGCTGAGGAGAGGAGGACATCTTTACAGTAGCACTCTCTCAGATCCTGTAGAATCCTCTTGCGCGGTCAAGGGGCTGTTCCTGAAGGCGGCCTTTTGGGGGAATTACCAGCCTATATCATCTCAATGTAGTTCCCGCAACTTTGTGATGTATCCCAATGTATGTAAGGTGTGTTAATGCTTTGGGGTGGTGCCTTTGGAGGAGAGATGAGCTAGACCTTTATGTTTTAGTTTAGATCTATTGTGAGTATGGAAAAGGAAAACTGAAAAACTGGTATTTTGATTATTTAAGCAGAGAATCATCATATGTCTGATGGATGTAATGTGCTTGCACAAATCTTTCCAGTCACACAGGATGCCCGGAAAAACAGAAAACATCAGCAACGTCGGATTCTTTCCAATGATGAACTGCTGTATGACCCAGAAGAAGACAGTCGAGACCAAGAGTGGGTAGACTCACAGAGGAGGGGGTAAGAGACCATAAATATTTGAATTGTAGGATGCTTAACATAAAATGAAAAATTTAAATGAAAATTGTGAATATAGAGAAGAAGCCTATGCTGTCAAGTCTATGTAATGAAAATTTATTTTTTTCTTTAGAATTTACAGCATAGAAATTTAAAAGCCTGTAAAATTTCTATGTGTATGTAATGGAAGTTGAGTCTTCAAAATGACACAGTTCTAAAATTTGCAGTTTTTTTAAATCAAAACTTTATAGTTTGGTAAGCCAATTTTGTCTGTAGATCTCATCTAAACAACCATATTGTGGATGAAAAGGTGGTAAGATTTGCCAATTTCAATTTTTAATGCCCTATGGTACTTGGATTGCTAAATTAATACCCGTTCCTGCTAAATATTGTATTTATTGTTTTGGAAAACTTTGAGTTTAGCAAGCCACAAAATGTTCAGATAAAATAGGAACAGCACAAAGCTGCTTTACTGAGAGTTTTTTGACGGGTGAAGTAGAAGAATGGTTGCTGCAGCAGAGGTAAAATTCTCCACATAAATCTGTTGAAAAGGATAGCATTAATGTATGGTGCCTGCAGAGATTGCACTGGAGACAACTGCCTCGTCAGAGGAGAGGGTTATTAGGCACAAATTCTCATGCTAGATGTATTTGTTTCACCAAATAAGAATCCTCTGTACAAAGTAAATGAAGATACTGGTATGTGTTTTTTCCCCCAGTGTATTTATTTATGTGCTTTGAGTTGGTGAAAAAGGTGTCCAGAAGGAGCCAGATATTTGTTGGTGTATTTTGATATAAGAAAGGTTTGGAGGTTGAATTGATATATCAGACAACAAGGGCACGTAATTTCACTTTTTGTCTCTGCTTTCTCCTTTCTTGAATTGGTAGGTACCGTAATCAAAGAAGAGTGCCGCGGCAGCAGCAGTCAAAACCTTCAGCTGTTCCAAGTAGTGATGCTGTTTTGAATTGCCCTGCTTGCATGACAACGTTATGCCTGGACTGTCAGAGGTAATTGGTGAACAATAAGGGGTCTTTTTGGAATGTCTTTTTTTTGGTCAGTTGTGTTTTTAAGTGTATTCGATTTGATCAAATCTGTCTTGTGAGGTGGAGCTAATAAAAGAGAAGGCAGGTATATGTGAATCAGATTTAGGGGTGAATACTAGTTTGTAAGAACGATGATCAGCTTAACCTGCAACGTGGAGACGACGAAGAACAGGGTAGAACTTTAGCATAGTGGAGGAGGTAAACTATAGAAAAAACATTTCACCGAGACTAAACAAGAAGTTCAGAGTGAGTTGTGGGCGATGGTTGTTTTTTTTTGAAAAATATGTTGGCTTGATGTTTAGAAGCATAGAATTATTCCAGGTTAACTATTATTTTTGTGTGAAAGTGCCTTGTTTAGGGGGGGATTAAGCAAAATCAAGATAGTGTATTCTTACTTGGTTTGAGTCTTGGCAGTTGTGATTTTGAGTATATTAAAAAGTGCCTGGAAAGCATTCAGGTGAGAATCCGTAGTGTGGTTTGCAGCTCTACAGTATCTGACTGCACTGCAAACCTAATTAGTGCTGCTAACCCGTGCTAGGGAGAGGACTCTTGAACTGGGAATAAAGGAGAAAGAAATCTTGTGAAATGAGGAATAAACTGCCTCTCGTTTATTGGGTACTTTTGGCGATTGAGGAAGAAATTCCACAGAGCCTAAAATCGTATAACTACTGGGTGCCGTTTCTCACTCTCTTCCCTTTGCTGGCTATGGTATTCCTTGACCCTGTTCTATAGTTAAGTATTTCAGTTTGCTAAGCTGACAGAAGACTGTTCATTTTTATTGTCAGACTGGTCTTCTGTGGTTTTAATAAACTCAAGTAGCTCAGCACAGAATTATACAAGCAGCAAAGCCAGCAGAAGTCAAGACAGGACTTCTGCAGCCACCTGTTACGTTGGTTTAGGCTGCTGTAAAACTGCAGCCTGAGGGACACTATTGAATTGAACTGCAGCCCTGCATTTTGCTACGTACTCCAGCTATACGGTTGTTATACTGATGAGGGCTGAAAATACATTTTATATTTTATTATAGACATGCTTTTTCAAGTGTGATGTGTCAATGTTTGTTATTTATAAATAAGGAATTTCAGGCTGCAAGACATGTTAGGATATAAATGCCAGTATTTGAGTCATTTGCACTCGCAACTTCATGATCTTTTGCCTGTCATCAGCTATACGTAGCAATGCATGATTCTGTAGTACCAATACTGTTGTACTCCAGAGCGTTTATTTCAGCAAGAACAAGCGTGTTTTTAAAAACACCTTAAAAACAAGACAGATGGCTACAATTCTATTTTTTTATGATTTTTGTAGTGGTGACTTTTGTTCTGTTTATAAAACTTCATATTTATTTGGCTTTCAGCCCTTTGGCATGGTACTTCCTATCTTTAATCCCATTTCCAGTGACGATAACCGATTTCTTGGAAGCAGTTTTACCAATGGTATGACTTGCATTTTCTCCCCTTCTCCATAGACATGAATCTTACAAAACACAATATAGAGCAATGTTTGTGATGAACTGCGTTGTTAACAAAGAGGAAATTCTGAAATACAGAAAGAAGCTAAAGAAAAGAAGTAAGAAAATGAAGCGCAGCAAAGAAACTACTTCTATACCATCAAATCAAGAAGAGGAGGAAGTGTATCATCCGGTATTATGTACTGAATGCTCAACTGAAGTGGCAGTAATGGATAAAGATGAAGTTTTTCACTTCTTCAATGTTCTAGCCAGCCACTGCTAATGTGCAAAAGCAGGGGGAAAAAAATCCTGCACCGTTTAACACTGTGTGAAGTATCAGAAATGCAGGCATCTTAGCCTTTTTTAAATATGGTCTTTTAAATGTACCTTTTCATCAGAGAACCATTATAAGGATGGATTTTTGCAAAGTTTACGCAAGGAATACAGCTAACTGCATGCATTTGAGAGCAATGTTCTGTCACACTGCATCATTGAGAATTTAAAATTTTGTAAATATAATGTAAGATTGTGTATTATGATCATTCCCTGTATATATACTATCCATTATCTCAATATGTATTAGAACTGCTGCTTAGAATAAATACTGTATAGTAACTCGTTCTCCTTAGCTGCATTGGTCATTTCTATGGCACATGGTCAACAACTCTCAGTCGGGATGTTTGGCTTCTTTAGGCTGGTATTCTTGGTAGATTTGCACATGGGTAGGTTTGATAAAGAAGGATTTGTCACTATATTTGGATCTTTGGCCCATTAAGATCTCAAAAATGGAAATTTATACAGAGTGGAAGATGAGCTTATATCGAGTTTGCTGGCATGGATCATTTAAATCAACATATCAATGCTTGGCAATACAGTTAAGAGTTTTTAATGTAAATATATGAAGAAAACACTGGACTTTTTTTCTATTGTCCTTTTTCCTTACGATGACACATTTTAAGAAGAAATTTATGGTCAGATCTATGACCATAGAGCCAGTTTGTATGCTTTTTCTGTTTCTTTCTGCAGTACGTTTACAGCTTCTTTATGGAAGCATAAAGAGCTTCCGCTACTCGATATTTAGACTTCTTGCTCAGTCGATGAAGCCACTGCAATGTTAACAATGGATCCTTCCCTTTCTTCCTCCAGGCATGGTCCCAAGAGGTAAACTCTTGTCTTTTATTAGTAAGTAACATCTCCTCTTTATAGCCTGATATTTTTTAACACTTCACTTTGAACAAGGGTCTGTCTGAAAAAAGTCTCATCTTTATGCTTTTTCTTTTAATAGTACTAGGAATAATTTGTTATATGTGCTTTGAGGAAATGTCAGAAATATTTAAACTTAGGAGGTAGGAACCTGAAGAACATACTTCTTTTGTGCCTTAGATTGTAATAAAATCTTGTGACTCTTTGGTTACCGTTCGTAGTCCCTGGTGCTGTATTTTACTAATCTATACACACTCATTCTACACAGTGTTACATCAGGGTAGGAAGAAAAAAAATACATTGGTTCTTCTGTCAGGATTACATGAGGAGAACACTGACTTCCTATTTTCAAGTCGTCAGAAACTTAACCTCTGCTTGACGAAGCAGAGAACTGTTGAGGCAGCTGCTGAACGCTTGGTTGGCTAGTATGGTATACCTTCCTCTGCACATGCAACCTACGATCAAAATTGAGCCATACTTGTTTTGAGGCTTGGGATCTGCCTGAGAGAAGATCTCAAGCTCGTCTTTGGTACCTACAGCCCGGCTGATTAGTGGAGTGTCTGACTTGCATATTGATAGCTATGAGATCATCTAAAGTTGGGATAAATTGTTACTGTGTGCCGTAAGCCAGGAGGTGTATATGGAAAATTTTGAATGTATGAAGAACTGTTTCTTCATAGTAGAAGTGTGGAGGAGCAGATGTGATAGAGGATATAGTCTGTGCTGTAGGGCGTGCTGGCCTTGATATAGCTGTCTTCACGTTCCAGGTGAAGCACGAAGGCTCTCTGTAGTGCCAGGTAAGGTCTTTGCACTGAGCTACTGGAAATACGAGCATGCGGGAATGTAGTTCAAGGGCTTAAGTGTCGGTGCGGGTGGTAACAGGAGGAACAATAGGTGGCGGGCAGTCCCTAAGCAGGCGTAGAATGGAGCTGGCAAAGGAGGGGAAACTATACAGAGGAATATTGTCAATTTTTTTAAGGGGCTAACGCAAAAAAACTCTCATGAGTATGCACCATACCGAAAAGGTGTAAGGGGCCTGGTGGGTTAGGGCAGGTGTAGCAGGACATTTTGAAGCTGGCATGCTTCAACGTTACCTTTCCTCTCATCTCAGGTACTTTCTTGCTGCTGCTTCTTGCTTGCCCTATCACTTGAATTGCAGAGCTGCTTCTTAGGAAGCGCTGGAGCAGGCAGGACTGGGACTCCTTTGCCCCATATTGATAATGTTCCTGCAGCTTTGAATGGGAGTAATGCTTTAGTTGTGCTGAATATCCCACTTGTCCTTGAACTTTGTATGTGTTTATATAGAAAGGAAGCTTTTGTGATTACCACCACTTTTTCAAGCAGCAACACCAACACAAGACTCCTCCAGCAGCAACTGCAACAAGCAGCGGTGGTCTTGGATAGGGACAACAGCTCCTGTTGCCAGTTGTGTGTGGGTATTAATCAAGTAAATGCTCTCATTTCTTCTTCTTGTGCTGAAATAAATCTCTAATAAAGTGTGTCTAAATGTCTTCCGGTTGAATTAAATCCCTTTTCAGGTTCTGTCACATGAACTAGCACAGTATTCAGTTTTCCCTGCCAGCTGCTTTTCTTTTTCACAGTTATCTCCTGGTACTGTAGTTGTATTTTGCAGCTGTGTAAATAACTCATATGTGCACCCTCCTGTGACTGTATTTCCTTGTTTTTCATTGTATAGCACAGGTGAAGGTAGGGGTGGGGTGGCTGCAAGAACAGAATCACACCACTGAGTGACATAATTGCAAATTGATTTACTAAGCAGGGTGAGTAGAAGGGGTTGATAGCAGTTTCTAATCTATGGTGCGCACACTTGGCCTGTGAGGTCCTGGCTGGTGGCCCAGCCCCGGTGCCCAGTGGTTATGCTCCACTTAGTCATGGTGCCTGATTGCCACCTATGTCCCCTTCCAGCAGACTTTCAACTAGTGCCTTCTAAACTAGGTTGCCAGTATAAACTGCCAAGGGCCTTTCTAATCGTGCAGTCCCAGGCCCATCTCTGGGAATTTCTCCTTATTTTAGGCCAATTAGCGCTCGGGGCAGGGGTGTCCCACACCCTCTGGTTTCTGGCCCCAAGTGCCTTAGGGAAGTGCAAAGTTAGCAGCAGTTACAGTACACAGTTGATCTATCGCCTCTTTATTTTTCCCATTCATATGGGATTAATCTAGTCAGAGTTGGCTGATGTTAAGGTCTCATTTATCTGAGCCATGTTTCTGGGTGGGCTTTACCCTCCGACAACCAAAGACACTGAAGACTCCTGCAGAGCATTTTTACCGTACTTCCCATGGGCCCTGCCGAGCAGTCTTCGGGTCTTCCGTAATTCCTAGAATGTCAATTTAGATTAAATAGAATGAGAGAGAATAGGCTGCAGCACCATCTCCTAGGTATGACTCAACGGGCAGTTTACTCAAGTTCATGGTCAGCCATGTAATTTAATCAGATCGGACACAGACTGGCGCAGACTGCTGGATTTTGACGTTCTGCAGGGTATGACAGTCTCGGTGTGCTGGTGTGCGCCTCCGCCACGCCCCGGCATTCAGCGCTGGATGGAGGTTTGCTGCGGCTACGCAGTGAAGCACCGCGTGCGTGAAGGCCCCGGGCCTCACCGCCTCCATTTCGCGGGGCAGCGGCCGCCCGGGCGCGGGGCGGGGCCGGGCTCGGCGGCGGCGGGAGGGCGGGCCTCGGGCTGCCACCGCCCCCCGTCTCCGTTCGGCCTGGGGGGGGCGCAGGGCCGCTGGCGGGCGGGGAGAGCGCGGGGCGCGCCATGGCGCTGGGCTCGGCCTGGAAGCAGATGTCGTGGCTGTATTACCAGTACCTGCTGGTCACCGCGCTCTACATGCTGGAGCCCTGGGAGCGCACCGTCTTCAGTATCCTTCTGCCGGCCGGACCCTGCCCGCGGGGCCTGGCGGGGCGGGCGTGTGTGTGCGCGCGGCGTCGGGGGCCAGGGGGCTGCCATCCCCCTGCCGCGCCGTGCTCGGCGGCGGCTCCGGGGCCGCCCCGAGGCCGCCGGGCGGGTGCGGCGGCCCCGCCGGCCGTGCCGCCGTCTCCCCGGCGGGTGCGCTGCCGGGCGGGGACTCGGTGCCGGGGAAGCGCCTGGGCCGTGGCCGTGCTGAGGGCGGCTGGCGGGGCTTTCTGGGGGGCGAGGGGCGGTGGGAGGAGAGCGGGCCGGGCCGGGCCGGGGAGGGGAGCGGCGCGGGGCCGGGCCGTGGCGGGGGGCAGCTGGCCTGAGGCGCCCGCGGCGGGCGGAGGAGCGGCAGCCTCCGCCCGGGACCGGGGCTTGCCCCCTCCTCGCAGGCAGGGGCTAAAGCTCCCCACCTTCACAAACTAACATGCTGCCCAAGTTGGGGAGTAATCCTCGTGCTGGTGTTCCGCATCCTGTCACTGGGCGCCTAGCGATCTAGTCCATTTCTCCTCGGGCATAAGTTTTTATCTCGAAGTTATTTCTCCTTTAATTTTTCATCTGTAGAGTTATGGTAGTTCTTTCTCCTGTCTTTTGCACTGAGATCTCAAGGTTTGTGTTAAGGACAGGTGTCTTTCATGAATTCTTTTGTATTTTTGCCTAGTGGAAAGTAAATGTGCACGCTGCAAAACCTTGCAAGCTTATGTTTGCGTGGTGCTTTGTCACATGATTTTTATTAGATGAGTATTTAATCCTCGAGCTGGTAAGTTTGCTTGGCTCTTTTGGAGTGGAAGAACTTGATAGATGCTAATGTGAAGGCATCTGTGTAAAGACTATTTATAGTTTGCTTCTTTACCCAGCCCTTTCATGCAGGCAGTATATTCTCTCAAGTGTTGTTATGGCGTCACAAGTATTTTTCTCTCAAGTGTGGCTGTTTTGATCTTGACTTAAAATGATGTCTCATATGAATGACCCTGAGCCATCTCCAATTAATATTGAGAGGCAAAGGGAGAAATTACCAAAACATTAACAAAGACAAGGGTGTAAGTAGTAGTGAGAAGCTCCTCTTACTGAGATGCTGGCCAATTTTGTAAAGGAACTCGCTTTTGTTATATAAAAGTCGTTGCCCAAGTTACACCTGTGCGATCAGACTTTTTTTTTCCCGTGTAAAGTCAGTCGAAGTGGAGATAACTTACTATTTCTTCTAGTATTTATGGACTTACTGTGCACAGTTGTTTAGGTAGGGGTTCTTACTTTCAAAATACTGTGTTCCTTGCTAACATACTTTCCTCTTTTTATGCCATGTCTCTATCACTGAGAAAACGTCCATCTTTGCTTTTGTTGCAATTATATTAGTCATGAGTATTTTTTTTTCTTTTGTGTTAACCATGCAGCTTTTTAACTTGTGCAAAATGTTTGAGTAAATCAAAGTGTGTGTGTGTATGTTTACTTTTATAAAATACTTAATTGCAGTGAAGTAATTGCCACTGAACTTACAAATGTCGTAAGTGGCACAAGTATCGCTTGCAATCTTGGGTCAGCAAGACTTCTTTGTCCTCAAACTGGATGCCCACATAGGTGGGCCAGGTCTGCTGGGTGCTGTACAGATGCTGCGCAGACACAGCGGCCTTGGGAGTTAACGGTGTGTGGCTCTGCTGTGTGTCTCGCTGCTGCTCGTGCTCCAGAATCAGAAGTGAGCGCTGATACGGAAATGTGGATTTATGAGTTGACCTCCATTTTAGTATCTCATACTGTATAATCTTCTGGGACTAAAAATACACCAAGAAGCTAGTATGCTCTAATAAGCGCAGCTAATACCTCTGCTCTGCCACGGGGAAGTCGGTCATAGAGCATTTGTTACACGTGTGCTGTGGTGACTTGATTTCTCAAAGACACAGAGCATGTGCAGCTCCTCTGGTTTCACCTGTGGAAACTGAGTCCAGTGTTATCATGCTTGTTAATCTCCAGTGCTTTTTATAGTGTTTCTGTCTAAGTTTACTGAATCTCTGCAGGTAGTTGGATGAAATCAACAGGTTATTAATTTAGAGTACTTCTTTTGAATTTCTGAAATGTTAAACTTCGAATGTCATAATCTTTCCGTAAACTGATGCCATAATTTCTGTAGATAAAGCTTTGTGAACCCTAGAGCTCGACAAAGGTCCAGCTGTACGTATACATTATACGCTGTCATCTCACTTCTCTCTATAAGTTTTGCAAAAGGTCCCTGTTAGGAGTTCAACTAATAAAGTGGTCTTCTTAAGATTGTTTAGCAGATAGCTTCACATGAAGTTTGTTTTGCAGTGTGGTCTGCTATAGTAAAGTACTGATGAGTATCTATTTGTTTAAATACACAAGTTGACTCCAAGCCATGCTGATGCTCTGAGGCTTTGTGAGTGAAATAGTTAGAAAGGTGCATGTCACAATGTTACTCATACTTTTCATTCCTGCTGCAGTTTCTATTTCCGAAGTACTGTCAAACAACACATAAATTGAGCTGCTTGCCCATGAGGAAGGGTCTGAGCGTCACATGCAGATGGAGAAATGAGCCAAATAATGTAGTGACTTAAAGCATAGAGGACACTGGCAGCTAGAAATGGATTTGCAGTTTCCTGACTTTATTACGGTAACAGTACAACTTTCACACCAGATGTATTTTGTGCATCTTAAATTAAATCTATTAGGTCATGCTATTCCAAGAAGTTGAGGTCAGCATCTAATGCTGTCTGCTTAAAAATGAGTAGTTCATCCACAAATAAGAACTCTTACTTGGTACAGCTATTCATATTACTGTGTTTTTGTTTTGGTTTGTTTTTTTTGTGGTGGTTGACTTTTTTCTGCTTGGCTGAATGGGGCTGGCTTCTGCAAGACTTGCTTGACACGTAGGAAGATGCATGTAAAAAATTGCATATTCTCAGTGCCCGTTTTCTGTTCCTCCGTCACCCTTCCCACACTTCGGCCTGTCCTCTTGTGTCCATGACAAGGCAGTGGATAACTTGCAAGGCATCCTTTCATCATTCAGCTAATCGCTCCTACCAGTGTTCTGGTTTTCAGTGTTCAGTTGGTTCTTCCTGCAGCTGTAATTGTTGAATGCAGTTGACCCCGTCTGATTTAAAAATGTAATGTTACAAGATAGTTACCAGGAAAGTTTCAATGCTATAGTTATGTGATGTCTAATGCGCTTTCTATTTCAAATGCTTTTTTCCTCAACTGTAATTCAGATTCCATGCTAGTTTCCATTGTTGGAATGGCACTGTACACGGGCTATGTGTTCATGCCTCAGCACATCATGGCAATATTGCACTACTTTGAAATTGTGCAGTGATGAAGAACGTATTTTCAAGAAGTAATCGGGCTCTGAAATCTGGTCTACAAAGAAGAATGAACCTCTTAGTTTTAACAAGACTTCTACCGATGTCAGAAAGACACAATTATGACTCTGAAGACTAGGAAACGAGATATGTAGAGCAGGGACGTGAGATGTCCCCTATGTTGTGTTCATTCCTTTTAATTTTACAAGATATGCCCTTGTATAGTAGTTTTGTCTACTTTAACATTGTGATTGTACTTTGATATCAGTATTTTCTTAACTTTGTGACAGTTTCAATATTGCACTGTGAAAGCTTTTCTTAATTGTAATTTTGAGTAAATCTTAATTGCCTTCTATTTTTAATCGGAAAGTCATCTTATTAAATGGGGCTTAAAGCTTTTGCTATTGTATGGTATGTATTTGCCTGGATATTTCTATTAATGCGTTTTGTAAGAAAATACATCTAGATTCATATTAGAGACATGGATATATTCGTCTAACGCTATTTACAAAAGTTAGTTTGTATGACTGAACTCAGGTGTACTGTTTGCTGTCCAAACTTTGTTCAACAGTATATTTGTGCATATCACCTAAATTTGGAATTAGCAATTATTTCAGGTTTCTGTATTCCACCTGTTGGAGGAGGGCGGGGGAGATGAGGCATTGAGACAGAGCGAACACTGCATTCGTTATGTTTGGAGTAGTGCTGTGGTTCTGGGCTTTATCTAGTGGGGGAAAAAAGGACTTTTCTTTACTGACATAGGCCCACATAAAGCTTTGGGATAGCACTTTAAATCAACCCTGTTTTTCTAGCTACCAATTCAAATTGTACTTTTACAATTATGTATTATGTTCCAATGGTTATGGTTTCTGCTAATTTTCACTTAAAGGTGTAACTATGTCTAGTTTTTAAAGGGGTTTTCTATTGCTGCTAGTGTTCCAAACATGTTCTCGCTACAAATGACCAAAACATAGGGGTTTAAATGGACTTGAGTTACAACTACAGCAATAAGTAGCTGCATACTTGGCTGAAGTCCTGTCTTTTTTTTTTTTTTTTATAGGCATTTTTTTCAGTTTTGTATTCTGAAATGTAAGATGGTGACAACTTAACTTTCCTAAGTGGAGGATTTTTTTTGTTGTTGTTTAAAAAATAAAAGTTTAAAAGCAGAGCTTTGATGCAAAACTTTCTTTGAGAAGTTAATGTGTCTCTGAATGCTGCTTGTTTTTTTCAGAACTTTCCAAAAGGTGAAAAATGATACTTGACCAAAGAATTGTGATTTTTAATGGCCCAGTAATAATATGTACTGTTACGTCTTTTATGCAACTTCTACTGAAATCAGGAACTATACCTAAGTTGTACAACTAAATTGTTGTCTTTCAGGTTTATTTGATTTTCTCAAATGCACACTCATGAGAAAAGAGTGTTTTTTCTCCTATATTTAAGAACTTCATGCGTATCTGATTTAAAAACTCTGTTGTCATCTTGGAGCTATAAGCAGTGGGCATTAAACTTCTCAGGTGAACCCGAGCTTTATTGAAGTTGGTAGGAGTCTCCCACTAAATGAGTGCCTTCGCTTAGTAAAAATTGGCTATCTAAACATAGGGTTCGGAGTGGTGTGTGTGGTGTTTTTTTTTTTTTTTTTTAATGTATCCAGAGTTGTACATGAGTATTTTAAATATATATGGTGATAATGATAAGTTAACATACTCTTTTTGAAGTAATGTAGCATAAATTCCTGCTGTCCATGGATTAAATTGGTACTGTGATGTTTCTTTGTGAGCTACTACCGTGATTGATACACATCTACTGCTGAGAAAGGGTTTTAGTTGATGAGGAGGGAAAAAGGCCTTCTGTGTGGTGGCATTAGGAATGTTAAACGTGATTTTTAATTGTGAAAGGTTTTATAAAAGGGCTTTGATATACTGACTTTTATTAGCTGTCTGCTTTTTGTTGCGAAAAAAAGAGTAACCATAACCTGATCACTTGCGATACGTTGGAGTGGGCTTGATCAATATCATACATGAATTCAATTTGCTAATTTGAGTACAGTCTTTTTCAGCATTTCTTTTTTAATTATAAATCAAGTTGCATATAATCAACCAATTAGATTACAGGTGCTTTGTTAAAGATGGAATACTTTCATTAATAAAATACTGTATGTTACTAAATTTTGAATTTCTAGAAGAAAGTTTCTGCAACGTGTCCTTTTCATAAAGTTGATCTAGCGGAGAGATGGTTCAAGGGGTGATAATTATGAAGCAGAGTAAGTTTTCTTTTTTAAAGTAAGGGTATTGTTGAGGATTTAATTAATCATTAAATTTGAATAATAAATGAATCATAAGGCTATCAAGCTGTTTTCCCACTGCAGCCTGCTTTATTGTCATGTTAGTTGGGGGATCATATCCTTCTTATGATATAACTAAGCTTTTTCTGTGTAAGCTGGAGGTCAAAAGCAACTTAAATAACATTTGGAGGCAGCTGGTCAATTATGCTTCTGTTTAAAAAGGGTGATAATCATTGAGCCATCAATGCTTTAGTTAAAGTTGGAAAAAATAACTGTGAGAAATGAGGGGGGGGGGGGGAAGAGCGCCCTTCAAGTGGCTTTATGTTAGTCTTTTAATAGTAATAGCTCTTGGGGTTTAGATTGAGTAATCGGAAATATGTTTAAAAATGCATTAACTGTGTTATAGCACAACTGATAATACCAGCTCCATCAGCCAGCCCCCGCCTGAGGCTGGCAAAAGGTGTGGCTGGAGCATCCCGCCTGGGTGGGATGACTTGCTGTGCTGGTTGCCCTGGCAGGAGCCCACGTAGCCTGCAGCCGTGGCAGCTTCCAGAGCTGGCTCCGCAGAGGCACCTTGGCTGACACGATGGCTGGGTGCTGTAGAAATAATAATTAAAAACCTTTGCAGCAGGAGCTGCCATAACCAAAAGAGGAAACCAAAGCATAGTATTGCAGAAAGTTAGTCTGGAGCCAGAAACAGATCCAGGACGTGTGGGTATGTTGTGGATCAGTTATATTTATGTGTGTGTATATATATACAGTTTATTTCTTTTATATATATATGCATATATATACACACAGTTTATTTCTTTTATATATATATGCATATATATATATAACCTGTTTGTTTCTTTTCAGAAATTATTACGTAGCAATTAGTTTGGAGACAGAGGCTGTGGGTTGGTTGGTTGTTGGCTTTTTTTCTGGTTTCTTAACTACCCTGTGAGGAAAACACCAGAGAATCCTAAATCAACACTTTCTTGGCAAAATTTAGCAAGAAAACCATTTATTTGTGGATTTGTGTAAATATTCAATATTAGAAAGAAATAGGTGTGAAAGGAGCACGGCACTGTGAAGTTCAGTCTTGTGTGATAGATGTGCGTTGTATTACTGCCAGTTGGTGCCACCGGAATGATGTGAAGCATTGCCCTGTTTCATTCAGGTGCAGTAATGAAGTGTGCATTTTAAATACTGAAGAAGGAGTACCTGCTGTTAGCTAACAACAAATAGAGGTTATACTGAGGTGAAGAGACACAACTTGAAAAGATCTGATACCATGTGATTAGTGGGCTGTGCGCAAAGCTGTGGAGATGGCCGCCATCCTCTGAAATACCGGAGCAGCATACTCCAATAAAAGTTTTCAGTGCCAGAAGTTCCCTTCACCTGCTAATTTGCCCATGTTTTCTACAACTGCTATTGTAGGAAAACAGTCTCTTCCCCTCTTGCTGACATGTTATCCTGACACCGGTGCATGATTTTTTTTGTTTTTTTAAAGACAAAAGCATGAAGCTCGCTGTGTGGTTTGCATTGTTTCTCTGTTTGATCTGCTAGGTCAGCCTTAAACAGTAGTCATCACTGAGCCCAACAGCTGCTGTCTTTTCTGCCTTTTGTTTGTATAACTATGGTTTGAGGAGAAAATCTGGCATCATAGTCCAGAGCTGGATAGAGCTGGATAGAGCTGGATCAAACTTCCTTCCCCTGTAATGGGGAGAGATGAAATTCTAGATCTGAAATATCCCAGCGTGGGATTTCAGCAGAAACTCCTCTGCTTTTCTTAACCTTCACGTTCATCACAAGATCCCCAAACGATCTAAAGTCTCATAGTGTGATTGAAGACTAAGAAATCATGACCATCCGCTCTCCCTGAGAGTTTGGCTGGGTAAGAGCTGAATAGGCCTTGATGTAAACCTGATTCAAATGCTGATCTGGTTTCTAAAGTATCATTAAAGTCAAGCTTTTTTTTTTTTTACAATAATTTTGCAATGGCAGCAGGTGTCTATCTCAAATGTTACAAATACGTAACGGTTAAATAAAATGGGGAATTACGTTATGCAATACCTTATCACTAAATGTTTAACACGATGTACAAAAGCTGCGAGGCGGCCTTGGCTGAAAGTCAGACTGTGCCGAGGTTGTGTTGCTGGTGCACCTGTTTGCAGTGCTCTGTGCATTCAGTGAGCCATCCAGCATGTACGCTTAACAGAATTTGGCTTATTTGTGGGTGGAGTTCTTGTTGTAGTAAAAAAAAAACCCAAACCAAACAACCAAAAAAACCACCAAACCAAACTAACTTTAAGGCACTGGCTAGCACTTTATTTTGTAGGTAGTACTGCTTATTTTAATAGTGAATAAGATGGTGATATACATGTACAATTTGTAAGCTGCATCTGTTTATGGATCAGGTATTTAGACCTTATAATATGGATGTACAGAAGTATGCTTTATTTTGGAAGGAGCCCTGTCAAATATCAGAGTCTTTTACACTTAACAACAGTTCCCTGTGTTTTGCTGTTGCTAAGATATGTGGTGCCAGAAGCATGTAACTCCTTGGCATTTTGGAGTCCGTTAAAGAGATTCCACTTTCCTGTGTGGAGAAGACCCTCTGTTAATGGCATTCTTCATTCTGGAGGAATTTTTAAATGAGTTACAGTGATTCTAATCTAAAACTGGTTCATTATGAGAAATCGCAGGGAAGGTGCGTACAGTGGAATTCATATCAAAGAAGAGAAGCTGGAAATGAAAATTTTGTCTTTGGGCAAGCGACAGGATGAACTGAGGGATGAAAATTCTTTTACAAAGCCTCTGGTTTCTGTGAAACTTTAACTCTAGCAAAATGGGTTTTTCTAATGTTTTGAAAAATGTAGGAGGAGTTTCCCTGAACAGAAAGTGTAACCTTGTTTTCAAACTGAAGCTGATACTTGTGCTAAACCCCAAAGCTTACTAGACAAAAGAAAGTAAGTATTTAATGTAAATATAACAGTTACCAAGGTAGGAACCTTGCATTACAGAAGAGTTGGTTTAGGGGGTGATAATACTGCCCTGGTAATACCACTGCATATTTAGAGTGTGTGGTTGGAATGTGTGGACCCATGGTTTCACCTGGGTTGGAGATCCTTCATGCCATAAAGGCACCTGCTAGCACTGGTAGGACATCACAGTGATTTATTTATTTATTTAAAGGTTTGGAGTGATGGTGTTTGGGATTAGAGACTGAATAATCCTCCTAAAGGCTTTGCTGTTTTATCTTGTGTTACGTAAATGGATGTTTCGATGAAACAAACTGATGGAAAACCCTGCGGCCTCGACACCCGTCTTAAGCTAGACAGATAATCGTGGAGCAGTAATCACTAAATTGGATATAGGACGTGCCAGTTGCAGATGGATGATCATGCAGCACTAGTCGCTAAGTTGGATATAGGACATGCCAGTTGCAGCTATAAACCAAACGTAAGAATCTCGGAAAAGATGGTGTGTCTGTGCAGGGAACAGCCATCCTGCATGCTGGTGATCACGGTGGTGACTTTCACAGCCTGTTACTGGCTGAAATGTGCTTTTATAGGTTAACAGAAGACACTTTTTTTTTTTGCCTTTTGCTCTTTCTTAACCTTGAAGGGTGTGTGCTGTGTACAATATCAATCTTGTCACAGCAGTAAGTTTCATTAGGCTGGATTACGTTGAGGGTGTTTAAATGGTGAAAAATTGACTGATGTAGGTGGCTCTTCTAGTCTATATTGCTTGAGTTTTGGAAATGAAGCATATGATTAATAAATAGCGTACTACTATCTTCCCACAAAAAAATGAACCATAGTATTTCTTTTATTTAATCCTGTTAAAGAGGATATCCAAATAATGTTTGAGGAAGAAGCCCGAGATTCAATTTATAGTTGTAGCTGGTTGATTTCTCATTAAAACAGTTCTTGGATGTGAATCTTCATAAGCCTGAATGTTCCTGTACAAGCTCCCTACTCTAAGATCTATCTGATAGTTGGAACTAACATGATCAACACTTCACTAATATTCATATGGTTACAACATCATGTCTGACACGTCTGTTTTTTATTCTTGCTCATATCTGCAGGTGGAATTATCTTGGCATATCTTGCATTTTGTGCTCCCTGCAATTTGAGACAGACAGCGTATCTCAGGCCCATATTTCATGATGACAAGATGATGTACTATGTAGCCCCCAAAATAATTTTTTGGGAAAAAAATTGTCTTGGCAATGATTGATCTTATTTGTCTTTTCTGTGAAGTTTGTTTGCTTGTTTTGGGTCTACCTAGGGAGAAAAACTAAGAATTTATGATCACATAAGAATTTAAACCAAAAATCCTCTGGCAAGGTTTGTGTTCCTCTCCTGCTTCTGTAATGATTAGCTGTTGTCCTCTCTTCCATTTGGATTGTTTTTCCTTCAAGCTGTTCTGGTCTCTGCGCTGTGCTGCATAGTATGAGGTGGACAGCCTTCAGACATGTGCATGACATCTTGGTTTTCAGTACTGTTTCTGCTAAATGTGATGTGCACGTGTGCACAAACGTTCTGTCTTGTGCCTTTTGAAAATCTTAAGGCTTGTTCAGATGCGTGGCAGGTGTAGTTCAAGCCTTTTGTTCCTTTGACTGGTGACTGCAATCTGGGCAGCAGATGCTACGGTGATTGGTGGTCTCCGAGTTGACTGATGATGGTAATATTTATTCCTTTTAAAGCCAACATAAATGCATCCCATGATATACCAGTGTCATGGATGTCTTTATCTGCTGCAAGAAGTGGTCCCCTTGGGAAAACGTTTTGCCTGGTATTTCAGCAACATCTGAACTCTTCATACAGCTACTGATAAACCCTTTGCATTGTGCATTAGAGTGGTTTCTACCACTATATACTTTCTCAGATAGTTTCAGGCCTAGATTAGAAGGACAGTAGACACAAGAGGGAACATGGATAGGAGAAACAAAAATTGGTCCACATCCATTTTGTTTCACCTGGTGAGTTACCACCTGCATTTTGATAGTTGGAGACTGAGGTCAGTCTCCAGCTTTACCAAGGGTAAAGCACTGCATTATAATTACAAAGGAAAACACAATGTGGAAAGTAACACTGATGATGCTGTGGTGAGGGTCTGCTGTGACCTCCTGCCTATGAGGGTGCATAGGGTGAATTTTTTTTTTGCAAAAGGCTTACTTGTTAGTAAGTTGCAAAAGGTGCTTGTTAGTGAACTGGAAGGCCAAAACAGAGCACACAAGAAGTGGAAAGAAGTAAGGACATGCTACAAAGGAGATGTGTAAAAGCATTGCTTAGACAACCAGATTGCCGTATAAGATTAAATGACTTGTTATGTGGATGAGGGCAGTGGTGGATGTTCTTGTACCTTGACTTTAGAATGGCTTTTGACACAATCTCCCACAGCGTTTTCATTTGGACCAGAGGAAGTATGCGTAAAGTGAATGGACTGTTTGGTGGTTTGAACTGGCTGGGTCACTGGACTCAAATCAGTTGCTCAATGTTCATTTGTAAGGTGGTTAAAAGTGGAGTACTCTGCAAGGTGATACTGGGGCCGATGTTCAGTATCTTCATATATGACCCTGATAATTAGATAATATTCCTCTATGAGCGAGGGAGTTAATATGCTGAAAGATAGAGCCTTGGTTCAAGATTTGGCTGACAGAAACCTCATGCAGTTTGACAAGAAGTGCCAAGTTTTGCACCTGATGCAGAATAACCCCATACAGCTTTGCTGAGAGAACACCTGGGAGTTACAGTGGCATGTGCTGAACACGAGCCAACAGTGAGTTGACAACATAAATAAGTCAGCCTGTATGCTAGGCTACAGTAGGAGAACATGGCCACCAGATCAAGGGAAATTATTACCCTCTTCATGCTGTTGAGGCTGCAGCCATGATACTGTGTCTGGTTTTGGGCTCTTTGGTTCCAGAAGAATGGTGAGAAACTAGAGAGGGTCCAGAAGAGGCTACAAAGATGGTTAGGAGCAGGTTTCCTCGAGAGGTTGTGAAACCTCTGTCCTTGAAGGTTTTTGAGATTCGGCTGGACAAAGCCATGACTAACCTGACTGGAACTAGTGCTGGCAATAGTCCTGCTTTCAGTGGGAGGTTGGGCTAGGTGATCTCCAGAAGTCCCGTCGAACCAACTTTTCTATTGTTCTTTAAAGACTAAGGAAAAAGTCAGGTGAAGGAGCAATGCCAAAAAGTTCACATGGATCATAATAGCAACTGAAGCTGTAGGCATTAGGAGAATTATACAGAAACCAAGTGTTAGAAACTCATAGGATGACAGAGTGAAAGTACAGGGAAGGTGCTGAGATGATAGTGGTGATGTGGTCCCAAGATGATCTTTACAGCAACACTGCATTTCCCTCAATGCTGTTATTAGTCAATAAAAATTTATAGTTAATGAGACTCAAAACAACAGAGTGAAAGCACTATCTTCTGAGCTTGAAATGAGAAAAAGAATCAGGAGAGGCATGTGCTGCAATATTTTGGATGTCTGTTTCCTATAGAACTGAGCAGCTTGTGAGCTGAGCAGAATTATTTACCTTTTCATGAGCTCTGTTTTCAGAATAGGTGTCTCATGGACTTGCCCCGTACTTTGTTGTTGTTGTTACAACATTAAAGTGACTTTTTTTGCCTTGGAATGCATATCCTGAGTTGTCTTCTGGGCTCAAAGGTTGATTCATCTTTATCCACATCTGGGGGCTTTTGTACTTGAGACTTAACATGTCACAGTCATGAATGGCTCTGCTGTTAAGAAATCAAAATGTCTCAACTCCATTTTCTGTAAAGTATTGGTTCTGGAAGAGAACAGAAAGAAGAATCTAATTTCCACTAATTCAGTTGGAAGCTGTTCCCTGTGGAACTTGAAAATAGCTTATTTATGGGAGCTGATTGTTCTCGTGAAAGGCCTGAAACTGTAAACCAGAGAAAACAAGCCTGTTTTTGCAGTCAGTATTTATGGAGTAATTTTTTCTTTCCTTTTGGTTATTATAGAATTGCTGTTGATGTTCTTTTGTGAATTCCCGAACGATGTGCGGTTAAGAAGAATTGTTAAAAAGGAATGCTTTGTTGTCTCCCAGTCCTGGATCATCATCAACAAGAAAAAAATATTTTGTAAAGAACTTGTTTATGTAGATGTGAGAACACTTAAAAGGTGCCACTTAGGAGTCTTCAGTCAGAGCTTAGACCTTTATTTTGTGTCCTTTTCCAGTAGTTGAAAAGAGTGGGACGGAGCCTCTGCTCTTGCTAGAGGTGATTTTTAGCTTCTCTGGACTATAAGGGCTCTGAGATCTCAGCAAAAATGAGGATTTGTGTAACTTGCATTTCTCTTGTCACTATGTCCAGTTTAAAGGGTAAGGGATGTGGTTATCCTTGCTAGCTGAAGTTAGCGCCAGCTTTACTTATGTAGCTAAAATGCAGTCATATGGTCCCTCACCTGGGGGAACCCAGCTTCCAGTCCCTGCTTTCACATCCAAATGAATTTAGTATTAAGGAAACTGTAGCTTTCCTTATTAGCACATGTCCAGACTAGGTATCCCTCGAACCACACTGTGTGTTTGGCCCCAAGTGCGTTAGCTTCCAGCTTTTCTTTACACCTGATTGAAAATTTCACTCTGGGAGTGAGACCGGTTTCCCACTGACAACTCAATTGATATGTCAGGGTAACTACACCTGATCCCTGCAATCCCCCTGGCAATGACTCTAAAGGTAGTAACTTACGTTTTGAGTGACAGCACTCAAGGAATTAGAGCTCACCTCTACGGTGTGGGTGAAGCTTGTGAAAATAGTCCCTGCTCTCCATTTAATTAGCCCGGTTGTCACACCAGCTTGATGTAGTGGTATAACAAGCCAGAATGTCAAGTGGATTACAAACATCAAACAACAACTGCTATGCTTTTAAATGAGCTGTAAGTTTAAGGTTTCTGGTCAAATCAACCTCACAAAGCCATCAACCAATGACAACCCCCCAGCCCCCCCAAGAAATACCCTTTAACGAGGATGCTGTCGGCGAGAGGGGGAGTTTGCACTAGTGGAAAGGAGACTGCATCTGTCTGGAAGTGGCTGATTCCCCAGCTGTTCCCAGCTGTGTGCTTTGGCAGAGCTCAGTTCCAATTAGAGATTCATGTTGGGGACTGCTAGCACAGCAAAAAGTACACAGTTTTGAAGAGAAGGGAGTCTATTTTTGTGGTCAATGGGGTCATCTACAGTTTTGGGAGCCAAAAGGTCTTCTGATTGTTCTTGTCCTTACGTGTCTTTTCAAGGTGCTTTTTGTATGCATCGTATGCTTATACAAATAAAGGAACAAACCAGATAATCTGTTATGGTCTGCAGCTGTTACCTTTCCAATTATGAAGATTTTCCTTATCTCTAACCATAATCCTGCTTCCATCTAAGCCTGTTGTTACCTGTTCTGTCCACCAAGATGACTGATTGTTCCTTTTTTCTTTGCAACAGGTTCTCATATACTTGAAGGCTGGAGGGATGAGGCAGGGAATTAACAGTCTTCTATAAGCTAAATTGCCGCAAATCTTTTCTGAAACTGGATGTTATCTCATCTGAGGCCTTATCAGCACCAACTGAAGTGGAAAAATGGTATCCTGAAAGACACATGAAATAATACTGTTTGTACATCCCTGTCTGATGTTTGCCTTTTCACAGTGGCATTGTATTGACTTGCCTTCTGCTTGTTATCTGTTGTCTTCCCATCCTCTGAAGAGCTGTTACCTCGCCAGCCTTCACCCAAGTCGTTCACTTGGGTGTTACTATGAAAATGCAGTGCTCGACATAAGTTCCTGCTCAGTTTGTGTAATTTTCCAGATTGCTTCTCCAGTTTGTTTATTTTGAATTGTCTGCCATCCAATATACTTGCAGTTCTCCCTACTTTCTCATATGCAGATTTAATAAGGTTGTTTATTCCATTGTTCAAATTATTAGTGAAAGCACTGAATGAAGTTGGAAGTGGCACAGTTATCCGTGAAATATCCAGCTCAATGCATCTTTCCTTTTTGACAGGGAACTGTAGATAATTAGCCCTTAGGAATAGTGTCTGATGACACTTGCAGCCATCCTATGGTGGTTTGATCTAATCTTTGCTTCTGCAGCTTACTTATGAGATTGTCACGTTAGGTGACGTCAAAGGCCTTTACTGAAATTGAGTTTTGACATCGATTGCTTCTTCCCTGTCCACAAGGCCTCTTAGTCTGTTGTGGAAGGAAATTAGATTGGTGTGATTTGTTCCCTACCGTTCATCTGCTTTAGTACCTTCAGTGGACTTACAGATGGTATGATTTATTCTAGTAGTTTTCTGGTAATTGAACATGACAGGTTTTTAATTTCCAACTCCTCTTTTTCCTCCCATTGTTAGGAATAGAATTTCAGTAGACTTTCTGTCGGCCAGAAACTGCCTATGTTCTGAGAGTTCTCCAGGATGACCATCAACACTTCTGAGATTAATTCCTGTTTTTTTGAATTATCCTAGGACAAACATGATGCCCAACCAACATGAAAAAGATGGCCAAGTTATCATAACCTATTCTTCTTATTGGGGCTTTTGGGTTAAAAATTCAAGCCATCTCTGAATCTCTGCTTTTATTTCATGTCATTTTATTTTTCTTAGAAATACTGGAGTAACTGTGTTGTATGTAATCATACCCTTTTTGTTGTTGGTATTAATTGTATTAACCATCTGCATGCTGCTGACGTTTCTAGTGAAGACTCCTATATGATGGCATTAAATGTTTCGGACTTGTGCCATGTTTTGATAACTCTTCTTCTTTTCTAAATTTCCTATTCCTCTAGCTGCTGAAGTATTCTTGTTCATGTCCCTTCCTAGTTACATCTCACTTTGTCTTGCCATTCATGATTTTGTCCCTAGGCACTCCTGCTATTCTTTCATACTCATCTTTAGTAGTATGACCTAGATTTTTTTCTGTACACTTCCCCCTTTTTAGCTGAGGTCAATAAAAAGCTCGATTTACCTAAATTACACCTTCTCTGCTTTTGCACTGTTTGTGCTCAGGTTTTTAGTATTCCTCAGTTTCTTAGTTTCTTTGAGGAACTGGCACACTAATCCTCTTTTTTTCCTTAGTTCAGAGTAAGAGTTCATGACAGGCAAGTTTCTTTGAGTTTACCTTGTCTTGAAGGTAATTTTTTAATATCTTTTACTCAGCCTTCCAAAGGATCGCACAGTTTATCATTTCTTGGTTGCTGTCACCTTTACTTCCCCAGTTGATTCCTCCCTACATGTTAGCACCAAATCCAGCAGGCCTTCCTCATGTTCCTGTCCCCCCCCTCTGTGTCAGAAAGCACTTTCATTATCACCATCCACAGGCCTATGTCGTCTTGTGCTTGCCTCCCAAAAGCAGCCTGGGTGGGTAGTTCCCTGCCATTACTGCTTTCTGGGTGACATTGCCCAGTGAGGGGTGTGTGTGCTCACAGGAAGCCTCATCCACGTAACTTAAATCAATCCTTGGTATGACATCCTCACGTTTGTTTTCCTCTTCAGTTGTCATTGTTACCCCAGGGCAGGTATAACTCCTGAAGTGGTCCAGACCTCAAAGCATTCTCAAAATGAAAGATAGCAAATTCTCTTCTTTTTAACTTATCCTTCCAGAAGAAACTCTGCCCATTCACTTGTATGTGCAAACCATATGGCCTGTGGATCAGTACCTTTCCCTAGATGCCATACAGTCCACTCTGTGCTCCTGTGGAGCCATGTACAGCTCTTGTACGCAGTGTTGACCCATACCAGGTGATGGGAGGAGTAGAAGATGGGGAAGATTATTAAGGAGGGGAGCACATGTGTCATATGGCCACTGAATATGTAGCAAATGGATTGTGTGGCCTAATCAATTACAAAGCTTGGTCATTTCTAGCTCTCAGCACTGCAGCTACTGAGGTATGAAATATTGATTGGCACCCTTCTTCCCAACCCGGGATGCTACTTAGGCATCCTAGCAAACACCTTGTATGCAATATCTGAAGAAAAATAAAGCAACTTCAAATTTTTGCAAATCACATCCAGAGCTAGTAAAGTGTTGCATTGTTACAGAAATAGTGGAGAGCTGCTGCTCAGATGTATGATGCTTCCCATGCCACTTCATGAAAGAAAGGATGACAGGAGCCCTGAATTAAACCAGCACTTTTCAAAATGGAAGTTTGAGTGACTATGAAGTATGTTTGGGAAGACATAATAAGACACCCCTCCACAGGAAAATACTCCCCTCTTCTTCCCCAAAATGTTGTCCTTCCTGGCAGCCCTAAGAAGCGTGGCATTTACTTTGAGCTGGTGTTGTGGTTTAACCCAGCAGGCAGCTAAACACCACACAGCTGTTCCCTCACTCCCCCCTGCCAGTGGGATGGGGGAGAGAATCGGGGGAAAAAAAAAAGTAAAATTCTTGGGTTGAGATAAAGACAGTTTAATAGGACAGAAAAGGAAGGAAAAATAATAATGATAAAAGAATATACAAAGCAAGTGATGTATGATGCAATTGCTCACCACCTGCCGACCGATGCCCAGCCAGTTCCCGAGCAGTGGTCACCGCCCCCCAGCCATCTCCCCCCAGTTTATATACTGAGCATGACGTCACATGGTATGGAATGTCCCTTTGGCCAGTTTGGGTCAGCTGTCCTGGCTCGCTGGCAGGGCATGAGAAGCTGAAAAGTCCTTGACTAGTGTAAGCTAGATCGAGGAGCTTGCCAAGCCACACTCCATCATTTATCAGCAGTCCTGGTTAATGGGGGAGGTCTCGGACGACTGGAGGCTTGCCAATGTGACGCCCATCTACAAGAAGGGCCGGAAGGAGGATCCGGGGAACTACAGGCCTGTCAGCCTGACCTCGGTGCCGGGGAAGATTATGGAGCGGTTCATCTTGAGGGCGCTCACAAAGCATGAGCAGGACAACCAGGGGATCAGGCCCGGCCGGCACGGATTCATGAGAGGCAGGTCCTGCTTGACCAACCTGATCTCCTTCTATGACCAGGTGACCCGCCTAGTGGATGAGGGAAAGGCTGTGGATGTGGTCTACCTGGACTTCAGCAAGGCCTTTGACACCGTCTCCCACAGCATTCTCCTCGAGAAGCTGGCGGCTCACGGCTTAGACAGGTGGACTCTGCGCTGGGTAAAAAACTGGCTGGACGGCCGGGCCCAGAGAGTTGTGGTGAATGGAGTTAAATCCAGTTGGCAGCCGGTCACGAGCAGTGTCCCCCAGGGCTCAGTTTTGGGGCTGGTCTTGTTCAATATCTTTATCAATGATCTGGATGAGGGGATTGAGTGCACCCTCAGTAAGTTTGCAGACGACACCAAGTTGGGTGGGAGCGTTGATCTGCTCAAGGCTCTGCAGAGGGACCTGGACAGGCTGGATCGATGGGCTGAGGCCAACTGTATGAAATTCAACAAGGCCAAGTGCCAGGTCCTGTGCTTTGGCCGCAACAACCCCATGCAGCGCTACAGGCTTGGGGAAGAGTGGCTGGAAAGCTGCCTGTCGGAAAAGGACCTGGGGGTGTTGGTCGACAGCCAGCTGAACATGAGCCGGCAGCGTGCCCAGGCGGCCAAGAAGGCCAATGGCATCCTGGCCTGTATCAGAAATAGCGTGGCCAGCAGGACTAGGGAAGTGATTGTGCCCCTGTACTCGGCACTGGTGAGGCCGCACCTCGAATACTGTGTTCAGTTTTGGGCCCCTCACTACAAGAAGGACGTTGAGGTGCTGGAGCGTGTCCAGAGAAGGGCAATGAAGCTGGTGAAGGGTCTGGAGAACAAGTCTTATGAGGAGCAGCTGAGGGAACTGGGGTTGTTTAGCCTGGAGAAGAGGAGGCTGAGGGGAGACCTCATCGCTCTCTACAACTACCTGAAAGGAGGTTGTAGCGAGGTGGGTGTCGGTCTCTTCTCCCAAGTAACAAGCGATAGGACGAGAGGAAATGGCCTCAAGTTGCTCCAGGGGAGGTTTAGATTGGACGTGAGGAAAAACTTCTTTACTGAAAGAGTGGTTAAACATTGGAAGAGGCTGCCCAGGGAAGTGGTTGAGTCCCCATCCCTGGAGGTATTTAAAAGACGTGTAGATGAGGTGCTTAAGGACATGGTTTAGTGGGCATGGTGGTGTTGGGTTGACGGTTGGACTCGATGATCTTAGAGGTCTTTTCCAACCTTAATGATTCTATGATTCTAAGCACTACTTACCAACAACTAAAACATCAGTGTGTTATCAACGTTATTCTCATCCTAAATCCAAAACACAGCACTATACCAGCTACTAGGAGGAAAATTAACTCCATCCCAGCCGAAACCAGGACAGCCAGTGAAGCTGGAAGAGGGCAGAGCCAAGGCTGAGATCTCCAGAGGTTGCACGTGTTCTTTGTGGAGCAGGGAAAAACTGGAGATGGAAAGTGGTGGGGGAAGATAAAGAGGGCTGGCTGCAGGGAGGGCAGCAGGGAGTGCTGATGAGAAACCCTGAGCTAAACACATTCTCTGTAGGGCTCATCTCGACCTGAATAAATGAGTCAGTTCAGTGTTACTTAACTCAAAGTAATGCAAAGGTATCTATCCAAGGCTACCTGATACAGGTAATGAAGCTGAAGGGAGACGAGGGGCACAGAATATCAATAGGGCTGGTCTCTGAAGTGGAGAGCAGAGCTTTGTGCACTGAGGCCGGGAAAATTGTCAGATTGTCATCAAAATTTGAAAAGCCAACAAATTCCACAGAAACCCTGGGTGGTTTTCTGATGCTCACTGGTGAAAGCCCCCTTTTGGGTGACTAAAAGGAAACTGAGTAGGGAGAGAGAAACAGTAGTGTAGGATGTACAGGTTATAGCAGCAGATAATTTTGTGACACGTTTTATTTAGAAGATTTTGTTCAGATTCTCGCTGGGGAAAACATGTTGTAGCTCGTTTTGAGACTTTGCTGAAGCTGGCAGGAGTACAGCCTATCACTTCAGGTGCTTCTAAGAAACGGTGAAACCCATTGCCTCCCCTTGGCTTCTTTCTCTTTCCGCTTAGTGTGCACTTGCAGCAGGTCCACCGCCTTGGCTGCAGGCTCAGCTGCGCTGCGGTGAGGGACCTCATGGTTTGAACCTTGTGAGCCCCATGCCTTAATGGCGATGGCATAGCAACAAGCTGCGAGTAGAGGACAGGTCTCTGCTTGTCTTGAGCCAGTGCTCTCATTTCCGTTTCTTCTCAATTTTGTAGTTGTCTTCAGATAGTGCAGGGATCAGGTAACTCTGGTGTTACAGTAGTAATCAGCCTGGCCAAAATGTTGAGGAATCCCAGCCCCATTCAAGTCAGTGGGATCGGTGTCACTGATGTGCCAAGTGTCAGGATTTCACCTCGGTGTGTGTGAATTGTTTGGAGAGATCAGGCTACCTGGCTGTATTGTCTGCTGAGTGCAGCAAATTTACCACTTACTTACTCTCTCTCTGTAAGTGGTACTTAAAATTCAAACCTTAAGCTAACTAAATCCACTGAAGTGGAGCTGAATATTTGTTAAAAACAAGTCCAAGTCTCTTCTCAAAGCATAAACGCTTGTATTTTCCTTGTGCTCAGTGTAAATGCTTCTGTAAAGTGAACTTAGCGCTGATGAAATGTGCCCGTTTGAAGGCTCTGAAGCTGGAAATCTCTATCCGCAAAGCAAATCAACAGGGAACTGCTGATGCAAAACCCTTGGCTGAACAGTTCAGCTCTGCACAGGACAGAACTGCAGATAGCCTGAGCTGACTACAGTATGGGATATAGTTCAGTCTGTGGCAGCACAGGGCAGCTCCATGTGAGATTTTTTTTACCTTCTTATTTAGGGCAGTTAGGTACATTGAACTTAAGTGAAGAATAAAATTAAAATATGTTTTCTGATGAAAGTCCATTTGCTGCACTTTGTAATGAGTATATATCACTGCCAAACTGCCCAAAAAGCTTCTCATGGTTTAGACTGCACTTTAGGCTGTGCTTAGGAAGTTGGGTGGAAAAGGCTCTTTGCCTCCCCTTGACAGATGTTCAAGTAGGATTTACTTCCATTAGCTTTGTGATACTGTTTCAGACCTCTCAAAGCCATGCGAAACTCCACCTTGTCCTTATTCAGCTTTGGTGTTTATTGCACCACCTGCTCCATGCTCCACCAGCGGTGATGGTGCTACTCCATTGGCACTGTGCAACACAACCATAACGTGACAGGTGAGGCTGGGGTTTGCCCTAGAAAGTTAGGGAGAAAGGTTTCCACTGCTTACCATCTTCTGCGGATTGATTCCCACTAATTTAATGGGGAGCTTGGCAACGGCTGAGGAACTGGAAGGTAACCAGGGATAACTGAGAAGGAAAAACATCAGACATTTTTAATTCCTTACAGACCTATGCTGGTGCTAAACACAATCTCTTTCAGCATAATGAAGGGCCAAAAATTTCTCCCAGTGTTGGGTAATCCCATCAAATTAGTTCCACGCCTTCTTTCCTTCTGTTGATATGAACTGTGTTCCAGGTTGGGTTAAAGCGGGCCATCAAGCTGAGAAGTATTCAAAACTTTCCTCCAAGGAACAAAGGCATTTCTAAAGGATAGAATTAATTTTTGATACTTTGTGTGAACATATCTTTCATACGGACTTCTTGGCTTTTATTGGCCTGTAGATATCCAAGTATTTCTTAAAAAAAAATGCATTTTCCTAATGCCTTATATTTTGGAGATAGAAACTGAATTTTCAGAATTAACCTTTTATCATATTTGGTAAGTGATTGGCAGTGGTAAACATCCATACATCTTAATTTTCCCTGCTTTTG
This sequence comes from Aptenodytes patagonicus, assembly GCF_965638725.1. Classification (NCBI taxonomy): domain Eukaryota; kingdom Metazoa; phylum Chordata; class Aves; order Sphenisciformes; family Spheniscidae; genus Aptenodytes; species Aptenodytes patagonicus. The sequence continues at coordinate 43,916,651 of NC_134955.1, read as the reverse complement.
GTAGGATGATAAGATGATTCAATCCTGACTTGAAGTAAGGACCATCTTATATTATACAGTATTGAAAGACTGATAATAACCTGAAAGATGGGCTTGCCTGATATTGAATGTTCACATCTTACTCAATGGAAACTCATAATTATGCCGGTAATACCGGATACCTGCATTTCAAAATTTTTATTATTGATTATTGTTTTCATTATGAGCCACTAGATAGGTAATTGCAATGATCATCTGTGTCTGAAGACAACAGGAAACTGGATTAAACCAAGTTTGGGTTCACAAAGTGTTTCTGAAGGGAGATGGAGCCTTGCACGAAGTGTTACTAACTCCTGTTTGCTAGAAACCACTTCTGAAGGCCGTGACCTGGCTGGAAAATGGACAGCTGAGGAAGCCAGTTAACTGGACATGCTGGGTTTGAGACAGGCCTGTTACGGGCAGTTTGGGCTAGAAGGTTTGTAGATGTCCACAGTATTATGCTTTGCTTTGGGAACAGGGGGAACTGACTTTCTGTTTTATATTGACTTTTCCCAGAGAGAGAGTGTGTGTATATATATATTTTGCTGTTGTTACTATGATAATTAGTTTTTGCACTCCGTGAGCATCCTGGTCCTATGATATAGCCTATCATATACCTCATACACCTATATGAAAGCAATTTTGCTGCATTCTGGGTGTCTTAGGTCTTTTCTTATGCACGAGAAGCTGAAATAATTCTTTTTCTATAGGACCTTACTTCTTAGGTAGCTGACCTCATTGCCACCACCACCTCACTGTGCCTGGTCAGCCTCAACTTCTGTTTTGTTTTCCAGAACTAGCTCCAACTGGTCTTCGGGACTGGGAAGCATGGGGTCAGTGTCTGTGCCAGTCTCTGCAGCCCCAAACCGGTGGCCTGAGCGCCAGACCTGTTGTGACATTTTCCTGACATTTGTGAAGGGTGGGAGGTATGCTGCACAACAGCGTGGTGAGTTAGATGTCTTTTTATTATGGATCTAAGTACTTGTGGTCAAGCCTGGGCAAGTAGGCAGTAGCAAGAGTCTAGGTAACAAAACAACAGCATAGAAGTACGTAGCATTGCCTGGTAAGGAGTAGTACCGAGGCGAAGAGTAAATACCCTAGCTTCTTGACTGCGAGTTCAGGCATATGTGATTTATATGCTATCTTTAATTGTGCTTTTATCTCAGCCTGTGAAACCTCAGCAGGGAAATATGGAATCAAGTAAAGCTCTGAGAATGGTGGAGCTGAGCGGGGATGGCTTGTGCCCACAAATGCACTCAACTTTCCAGCAGCAGCAGCAGGAGTGCGTGCCCTGTGTGTTTTCTTCTTGTGATGCACAGAGAGCAGAAAGGTTATGATTATTTTCTGGCTTGTGGGTTTAATGAAAGCTTTGAAAACCTGGTCTTGTTTATCACCACTCAAAGCTGACTTCCAGACACTTACTTTTTGGTTTGAAAAGCTTATCTACATTGAAAAACCTATCTATATTACAACGGCACAAACCCATACTGTAGGTGGTTTGTGTTTCAAGTCAAATCCAGATATAACTGCTGTGCTTAAAGGGTAGGCCTGAAGGTAAGTTAAACACAATATTCCTTAACATCTTTCTCCTCTTCTGGACCTGCCATAGCTCTTGCCAGTGAAAAAGGTGATGCAAGGATGACTGTGCCTATGCACAGTGCAGAAAGAAATAATCTGATGTCATCACCATCTCCATTTTGCAAATATATCCAGAGCACAGCAGTGACAAACTCTTATTTATCCAGTTCCTAATTCCCCTTAGAAATGTGTTACCTGCCAAAGTTTATCTGGAGTCTCCAATGCCTCATTTTAGGTCCAAACAGACATTAATTAGAGACATTAAACTCTCCACTGCTCCTAGGCTTTTCATGCATCACAGCTGGAGTTTGTTTACATTGCAACTCAGTGCCAAACAAGGCACACCCAAGCTCAGGCTCTGCACACAGTCAAAATCTGTAATAAACAAAATGAGGTTAAGTCCACTCTTTATTAAAAAATGGGGGGGGGGGGGGAAGTCCTTTCAGTCTTTAAATCTTGCAGGTTTTTATTTCTTTTTTTTTTAATTCCATGACGTTTTTGAGCCAGAATACTTATTTTTGGGAAGATGAAAGTTGACAAGACTGCTCTTTTCTGTTGTCCTCCTACTTCTGATCTGCAGTCTTCCCTCATCCCCTATCTGCTCATTCTTTTCCCTTTCAGTTCCTATACTGTTTTAAATTTATGCCCTTTCTGGTTGTACTGAAAGTCTGTTTCCTTGTTCATCCCATTTTCTAAGCCTTTGGCTGGTTATCCATTTCCTTGTTTTAAGGCTTTTGAGGCAAGGACATCAGTATTTTAGTTGATGGATAATATCCTTTCCATATTTATTACTGTTCCAGTTCTATTTGGTCTGATTTTAACATACCCTATAGAATAACAACTTTTCCTGTTTGCTTACCCAGCTCTCTTTGAGCTTTCTCAACATCTTCAGTTATGCTTGTTGTACTTATTTGCTGAGGTTGTTTCCATACAGCAGCTGTAGATATTTTGGTTTGGAAAGAAGTGTGGAGTGCTAGTTACAGGTTACCTAGGAGCTCAGCTGGGGAGCCAAACAGTTTCCGGTATGTTGTTCAGGCTTGGTCTGCCATAGAATTACTCCTGATTATTACTTGCTGCCTACTCCAGCCCGCACCTTTTTGATGGTAATGGAGGTTTCCCCTCATTGTCAGGGAAGGCTTGTACAACCAGGTTGCTGACTCTTGTTATCGGAAGCATTTGGTATGAGGAAGGAAGAAACGCTTGCTTTTGTAACTTTGCAAAAGCCCATATAAATCTTAGCTCTGTGGTGAAACCTGGCAGAAGTATGTGTTTTTACTGTATCAAATATGGTAAAAACAAATACGGACTAGCCCCTGGCAGCTCTGCTCCTATCTCAGGAGGTGACGAAGCCTCTGTGGACCGCTCTGTTGGAGGACCCTGCTTGATGGGCGATTAAGAGCAACCTGGGGCAGTGTTTTTTAGAGAGCGATTGGTTGCAAGCCCAGAAGAAGGTAGAGTTGCAGTAAGTCTTTAGCAGGGAAGCTAAACAATGCTGGGAGAAAGAGCTTCTGAGGGGGGATCCCTCAGCTTTGTGTCAGGTTACTTACCCTGATGTTGACAAATGGGTAGTTTGAACTAAAGTGCATCTTAGCATCGCTGGAGAGATGCAGGTAGTTTATGTGCGTACTTGGTCCATACTGAGTCTGTGCCATCACCTCGCTGCTCTACCTGAGCTAGCTCCGCCAGAGCCAGCTCTGGTATGCTCCTACCACACCTCTAGTTGCACTGTGGTTTTATGTCTAATCTAGAAGGTATTTTACTTGACTGCTTGATCTTAAGTGTTCCAGCAACTCTTGGGCAATACATCCCCATATTTGGACAGAAGGCACCGGTATGTGATACTGTTCCACCTTGTGGCAAGCACTTTTAGTGGTGAGGTGATTTTGAACAGACTGGCTGGTACAATGCCCCTTTTCTGTTTCCCTCTGCTCAGAAGGGTGACAGTTTACTTATGTTTTCTGAGACAGTGTAATGGTCAGTGTACTAATGGTCAAAACCAGTTAGACTGCTGTACGGGGGGGCAGCTCTCACTTCTCTGCATGTTTGTGGGTTTTTAAGTCAAAAAGATGTTTGTTTTGATGAATAGGCAAAAAAAGAAGAGTGAAGGCAATGTTAGGATAGCAAATTCTATGAGATCCATAGAAAAAAATGAGGCTGAATGTCACTTTACAAAGTTACCCATCTCCCACCCAAGCGCAGGACCCGCTATGCAGATCAGCAGCATCCGCTATGCTGAGCTAGACTGACATCTGTCTAACCTGAGAGACCACCAGTGATGGCGATTTCCTAGCATCCCTGTGCAGTCTATTCCCTTGCTTATGGGAATGTGCATACTTTAAATTAATGAATGGATAAACACACCTTAGTGACTCCACTGTCACCACCTCTTGGATTTTGCCTGCGGCAATGGCCATGGAGAAGGGAAGCAGGCTCGGGCCATACTGTGCCAAGGCAGTGCCTACCTCCTGTAGGTCCGTCCTGTGATCCCCAGGGACGGGCACTGATGCCGCACGTGGGTGGCCCAGCTGCAGTGCTTACGTTGTACGCCATATGGAGTTAGCTCTCAGCAATGCAAAGAGTAGGTTGAATCTGCACTGGCCAGACCCCACGATTTTAGATGTTTACTGCTTTCTGAACTTAATATTGTGGGGTGGTTAGCTCAGTAGTGGTGAACCTCACAGCTTGTCATAAAGCTGATGTTCTGGAGGCAGACAGACAATACGTGCAAACTTGTTCCTTGTCAGCATAATAATAATAATGAGGTTACAGTGTCAGCAATGTTAATTGAAATTACAACAAAGCCAGGTATATAAAATACAATGCAATAATCTACAGCTGATTAAGCTTCATTGTAAAGTGACAATGAATTTAGTTGCAAATGTTTAAAAAGCCATAAGCTATGTGACAGTGAGATTAGTTTGTTTGTATTAGTGCATCACTGTGTTTATTAGGCTGGCATGAATGGACCAGTTTTGTCTGAAAAAACAGGCAATGCTTTCCTAAATTTGGCTTCGGTTGTTGATTTGTACCTCTTGAATGAGACCCGCCATTGTTTCAGATGGTGGAAAAATATGTATAATCTTTTTGGCAATTTCTCACACAATGCTCGCTGCCTAATTTTTACTTTGATAAGATTGTTTATATTCAGAGTAACCCCCATCCTTAGGCTGTACTGGATGTACAGGAAAACAAAAAGGGAGACAGTAACCCGCAACCTTTAAATGAGATGATCTCATATAACTCTTGAGATTTAAAATATACTGCTTAGGTGAGGTGCTGACTTTCTGAAGTTTCTGACAGTTCTTGCTCTTTCCTATATATATAAATTGTCTCCTTTCCGGTCCAGGTGCTACTTCAGTCACCTGAAATAATGCTACAGGACAGACCGGTCTAAATGATTGTGGAAACACTTAATTTCAGTGTTTTAAGGTCAGCATCATCATGCTTCTGTCTTGCTCCCACTAACAGTTCATAAGGATTCAAACCTTTTAGAACGGAGGATGACAGCTATGACTCATGGCCAGTGTATCTTGGCATTTACCGTGATGAGGAGATTTTTGTGACTCATCTGAGAACAGGCTGAGTTGCCCAATGTGCAATCGCTGTACCTATGAGAGCAAGCCTTTTCCTCCTCAAAATAGGTTCCTATACAAATTGTTCCTGTGCGAAGTCACTCAGCGCTTGGGTGACTCAAACAATGAAAATAGCAATGGGGTACCGAGCCTGCTCAACAGTAACTGCCGTAAAGACTGAACTCCTCTTTGTTGGTGTTCTGCCTCATACGTTATTGCTAGGAAAGAGCTCCCTTGATAAAACTCCAGGATGCACCAAAACTATTACTTCTCAAAAATACATGAGAGGCAGCTGCTCATCAATAGATTTGTCTAGACCGCAATACTTGTCATTTCTCTAGAGTATTGACACATCACAGCGAGCAAAATGAGAACAAATTCATCTTTCCCATGATAGGCCAGGAACAGACAAGCTCATCATTAAATGAGTGCCTCTTAGATTGTAGGACAGCCTCATGTGCTTAGTCATACGAGAGGTGAAAGAGAGCTCTTCCTTGTATTGACATGGGCCATTTTTTGTCATTACAGCAAAACTGAATCTGTTATAGAGAAGCAGCATTGGTTCTAGGCAGTTGTTCAGGCTGAGTGGTCATTACAGTGGTCTAATGCTGTTTTTCTTTTGTTCAAATCCTGCAGTTCTTTATTTTCCCCCTCCTCCTCAAAAAGTACTTGATCTGACCTCAAGCTTCTGCTCATTATAGCCTTCCAGGCTTCTGTCTCTTTGCTTATGAATCAAACTCCATCACAAATATCTGCAGTTTTAATGCTATGGCAGTAGCACTCTTGACATATTGTTATAGCAACAGTACATATTATATATCTCAGAATACCCCACATTATATCGCTGAAATAAAATATTTAGTGTCCTATCAGGTACACAGTATCTGTGTTGCTTTAAAGGATGTATTGAAGCACCTACCTCCTTTCTTAGATAACAGCCCCGTTTCATTGCGCTTGCTCTATACTTCCTGGGTTTCTAATAATCTGTAACGTTTGTCCCAGAAATGCTCCCAGCGCTGATACATCCCTTTTGTAATGGAGCGAGCAGAACTGCATGTACTTCTCCGGCAAATAGTGAACAATTGATTTATACAGTGGCAGCAAAGGAGCCACTCTGTCCTGGAATAAATGTGTGTAGCAAAATAAATTAATATTCGGAATTAAAACTGGGCAAGACCATAGGAGGGGTAAGCTTGTTTGGGGGAAGATGGGTTGCACAGCTGAAAGTTCCCGTTGTACTGCAAGTTGCTGCAATGGAGCAGAAGTGATGGCAGGACCTCTGTCGCTCTGAGGAGGGAAGACGAGGAGGTCATACTGGTCCTTCCTGACTCTTCCCCATCCTACAGTGACCCGGGGATTTCTTTCTGCTTACGGCCTGTGTTTTTCCTGCAGCTGTGAGTAAGTGCCCTGGCTGTCAGTCCCAGCTCTGCTAAGCCCAACACAGCCCTCTGCTGTGTATAAGTGGGAAGTCTTGTAACCTGGCCTCAACCCATCTGCACGAGCCCGTTTTTCAGACACAGCTTATACTGATGTTGCCCACCCACTCTCCTTTTTTACTTCAGATTGGTATAGTGTTTGCATATCAGTTTAATGCTACAAAATGTTTTGCTTGGCTTGAAAATAAAAAAATCCATCAATCCTCTCCAAAATTTCACAGATTAGCACTCTCCCTTCTTCACCCCACCAAGCACCTCTGCAACGGAGAGCCTCAGCCCACGCTTGCGTGAGCAGATGTAAAGGACATCTCTTACGTGGGGGCTGTTTTTACAGGCTGTATCAAAGTACCTCAGCTGAAGGAGTTGGAGCTGCAAATGGTGTATTTCCATTTACAGATAAAGTTACTTCAAATGTGGCAGTTTCTGGGAGAAGACACCTAGTGGAAGTACGACCTTCTCTACAGTTTTACCATTGGCAATAGGCTGTGTTAATAGATTTCTGAATTTACGAAGGCTTCATTTGTGTCTGCCTCTGCATGTTGACTGTCGAGGGGCAATCCCCACCTTGCATTTCTGGGCATTTTCTGCAATGGCCCATACCCTGTTTCTCATAGTGGCGTATGAGGACACCTTTTTTTGTCTGGCAGGGGAAAAAAAAAGGACAATGTATGGAAAAATTAATAGGATAGAAAGGCTTTTGAGTCCTTTGAAAAGTGCATGGATGAATGCCTCCTGCCCATGTTCTGCTTTTATGTGCTTGTAACACAGAGATTAGAAATCTGCAGAAAAGCAGGGGGTGGACTAGATGACCTGCAAAGGGTCCCTGTCAACCTCAGCATCTCTTTGATTAAGAGGCATCATGCTAAAATCGATTTAAGGCAATAGAGGGGAAAAAAATCTCACAAATACACACAAGGCTGTGGGGGGGGAAGGGCAAAAACAAAAAAGGAGTGAAAGTTCCCTTTTATTGTTTGTTGCTTACACTGTTATCAAACAAACCAATGTATGCTCCTTGCACAAATGAACACAGAGTGGGAGACCTGTTGTTAGACAGAAATGAAGGGCTGGTTTCCAGCAAGGCACGTATATAGTAGTGCTTTCCTCTTTCCTGAACAACACACACAACTGTGCTCTCTTCTTAGTGCCTGTTTGAGGCATACTGAACTCTTCTGTAATTCACTTCAACTCTAACATCTTTGAAAGGTCACATCAACAGCAAGCAGTTGTATGAAACTGCCAGTTTTTGCACGGGATCAGCGGGGGTATTTCAGGCTTGGTTGAAGAAGTGTTTGTAGGAATCTGCTTACAAGTTTATGTGGACTGTGCTTGTGTCACTCCAGTGCTAGTATTTTTACTTTCACAAGAACTGCAATTTAAAAAAAAAATAGAATACTTAAAAAAAAAAAAAAGATTGACACAACACAAAAACCTCCTCAAAATAGGGGAAATCAAAACCTCAAATTATTTACTACCTGGGTAGTAAGTATGAGTAGCTATTTACTTATACTTTCCACATCATGGGCTTTGTTACATAAAAGGCGTTAATAGCATGCAGTGTCTTCTCTCTGAATTATGGATGGCAGTATGGTCTGAGCGGCAATCTACGGACTGCATGGGGTCCATGCATGCTTCTGCCTATTCTGTTGCTCAAACACTGCCCAGAAAGCCAGGCTTCTCCTCTGGCATACACCCAGGCTAGAGCTTGATCTGACATCTCTTCCAGTATAGGTGGACAGGAGGTAGGTGCTTCCAGGTCATCTGCAAACCTGCTGTTGCTGCTTTGCCTGATGGTGGGGTGAATGCTGGAGCATCTCGGCAGGTGCTACGCAGGCTGTGTCTGAGGGAGGGAGAAGATGAAGTGTTTAGGCAGTGCTTGTGGCTGTAGGTGTGCATGAGTCACAAAGACGTGTGTGTGTCTGAGGAAGGAATTGTGGTTGCAAGACCTTTGCAGGGAGAGCCTGGAGCCACCTCTGCAGTGAGAAGAACCTAGTAGGCTCTTGAGTACTCCAGCAGTGTAACAGAGCTCTTGGACTAGAAGGACCTGGTTAGTTACAGGGCTGCAAAGATAGTGAAAGGTAAGCCATCAAACTTAAGGTTCCCTGGTATCAGTTCATTAGCACTAACACATGACTGGTGGCACCTTCGAATTTACATTGCAGGCAGATGCTGGATTTAAGTCCTGCTATGCACTTAAGCCACTTTTCCTTTCCAGCCTGACCTCTACTTGTGCCTCGTGTTGCCTGCAAGGTTGGAGGGGCTCCATAAAGTCTTTAGGCCTGCTCACTGATCTCAGTGGCAATGTACGCTTGTAGTTTGGTGCCATTAGAATGATTCATAAACAGACTTTGCTGACCCTTAAGCTCATGAGTTAATCTTAACTCCAGCCAAAGATGGGCCTAAATTAGAACTTGGGCTCTCAGTCCCTCCAAATCTGGGAGAAGTTTGAATTTGGGCCTGAACCCTGGTGATGTGGTCTCATTTCCAATCCCGTGACTTAGTGGGCTGGGAATCCTAATTCTGTATCTCTTAAAACATTAATTTCCTTTTGTGTGCCTGGCGCACAGCAGTCAGACTATCGCTGGATCCACTTGTTTCACAGTCATTCGAGGTGGCCAGTAGTAGATGCTTTGGGTGAGATGCAAGAAGCTCTGCGATGGAATGACTGGCTGAGGCTCTTTTTGACATTTGTTTTAAAATTTTGGATGTGGAGACCACATAGCCTGCCTGCATTTTTACTATTCAGCCCTTGCTGCTCAGTGTTTTCTTCATTGGATTCAGTGGGACCCTGAAGAGACTGTGGCTCTGCTCGCTGAGCAGTCCATCCCCAGGTCATGCTTTGCTTGTTCTGTGCCTAAATTATTTCTGTAGCCCGCTGTTAAACATCTAGTGTCAGTTTGCTTCAGCAATGATACAGAAAAAATGTCTGAAAGGGAATTTAGAGAGAATGAATCTCGGGCGTTGTTGCTTTTATAGCGCATCTCTGTTCTGCTCCTGACTTTCAGCATCTTTATTGGTTTGTTATGTGGAGTAAGTCTCTATGTGCATAACCCCTGGGGCTCTTGTCCAAATAATTGGACAGAGTTGTCTTCTGCATAACAAGAAAACTAAAGAGAGTAATGATTTATTAGTTGCCCTACCACAAATTCATTTTATTATAATGATGATAGGAAATGTCCTGATTCTCTAAAATTAAACGAAAACTGAGAGCAGTTTTAGAACACATCAGACTGCAGCCAACAGATGTTACTGCTTCCCCCCCCCCAAAAAAAGTGCAATTCAGCCTCATGCACACTGAAACAGGACAACTTCTTACATAAATAGAGTAGGCTAACAGCTGAACAATTTCTGGAAAGAGGTAGCAAGTAAGATAAACACAAACCACTGGTATTAACTCTCTGAATAACCTTATCCTAAGATCTGAATTACTTACGTTGCTGCTATAGTATTTTATTTAGCTGAGACCTACTTTTAATGCTTTGGTTGTAGAGTATCTTGTCAGAAATTCTACTTACTGTTAATAAATACATGAAAAGAAATAGGTTTCAACAAAAAACAGATTAAGCCCAATTTCATGGGAAATGCTATTAACTCCTGTCAACAACTGCTGGCTGTTCATGCAAGATAATAGATACCCTCCCAGGATTGTTTTTAACTTGCTTTGGATGTACATTTTGTGAAATAAGATAGAATTTCAGCTTGTGGCTGTAGGACATTATCTTGGTCTTTTTCAGCTCCTGTTTGCATCAGTTATAATAATTTCTGTTGCCTTTATTAGGAGAAGGATCAGACCCCTGGTTAAAACTAGACACGTGTTCCTGAATACCCACACGCAGCTTGAGGGGAATCTAGCAGTGGTTTTGACAAGAAAAGCCATTATTCATCATGCCTCATTTAGCAGGCATCACATTTTACATTTTCCCTCTGCCAGCTATTCACTCTCCCGCCCCTTCTCATCAGTCAAATACAATTAATATCACCTTAGCTGACTGTTCACTTTGATTATCCAGTCTAGTACTATTACTAGTTTCCTTTCTTGACATTAGCAAACCATGAGTAATGATTTATAACCCAGTTAAAATGGTATTGCTGGCATGTCCATATACCTGAGTTTCTAGTCTCTTTTTTACCCCAAATACCTTCCAGACTAATTAAATGATACCATGTTGTTTCCTTATGCTTTGACTCCCTACCAGTCTTAGTATTCCTGACCATCTTTCACTGTGAATTTCTTTCTGCCACCAGCTCTTCTGCACAACCTCTTACTGACTGCTCTTCAGAGAAAATTCTGTTTTTTGCAATTTCTTTATCCTTGTTGCTGGTGTACCTTCCTTGGAAGTTTCTGAAGTGGTCTGTGACCTCTAAAATAACATCTCCTTTGACATGTAGTCAACATCTTGTACAATCTCAGTTCAACAGAGTCTTTCGGATGGTGTTCCCCACTGCTCAGCAGCACCAAGGAAGGAGAGCTGATAGTCTGGAGTAGGTGGTTGCTGAGATTAAATTATCCAACTTGCTGGGCCACCTGCTGGTACCTGTTGCTCTGCTTCTTCAAATACACATTTTCGCTATGTGTAGCCTGAACGCTGCAAGTGTTCCTGAGATATTTGAGTAGCTGTTTGGCATGAATTGACTCTGAGAGATCGTCACTGGGATCAAAGAAATCAGAGGTGGGAAAGGCCTGAAGGAATCCAGGTGGGTTTACGTTCTTCATCCTGCAGCCGGAGAAGGGTTGGTCGCAGCGGTGTGCTGCCTTGTTCTCTGTCCTGTTGAGTTTTCAGCATCCTGAGGCACCCTCCTTTCTGTGAGTTACCTGGGTTTTAGAAGCAATGATTCTTGCTATAAAATGTGAACAGTCAAAACGTATCCAAACCTTTTATTGCAAATCTCTCTCTGTTTGAATTAGGATGTTAGTGCAAAAGCCTCTCCTGAGTAATTAGTCATGCTGCCCTCCTGGAAGGAGTTTTGTGTAGTTGTCATGGAGGACTGTCAGGCAGGCAGGAGCATTGGAGCTGTGTATTGATTTCTTTGGCTGATACCTTCTTAATCTGGAGACCACTTTGTCGTCTGGCAGCTTGCTTGCTGCTGGCTTGCTGGGTTTGATTTTCCACTGTAGCGCTGATGGGAGCCCCGCAGGTAGGAGTCCTCCACAGGCGGTCTCCACTGGCTCGCAACTTTCTGTCTCCCAGAGTTTTTGTGGCAGACTGAGTGGCAGAAGTGACCTCACTCCATTGTTTTATTATTTTTTAAATTATTATTATTATTATTACTTTTTAATTCGGTTAATTTGCTCTATCAAGTGTCTTCTTGTAACCACATACTAATGGGTGAAAAAGGCAAATTTCAGTTGCTGCACAAAAGTGGCATGTTTGCTAGCTGAATGCGCTGGTGTACTCAGAAAACATAGGAGTGGCAGTATTTTGCCCTCAGAGAAAGGCAAGATGTTCTAGAAACTTAAAAAGCAAGCTATGCTCCTGTGTCCGGTTTGAACACAGTTTAAGCTCTGTCTCTACAATGCATGTTGAGGACATCTTGCACCATATGACCATTCAATCACAATTTAATCAAAGTTTCTCAGGCTTTCCTAGAAACTGTTTTAAAAAAGAAATTATTTTGTGGAGATCTTGTGTTTGTATTTCCTCAGCTCATCTATCCTTTTGATAGCTACCAAAATTCATATGACAGTAGGCTATTACTTATGTGGGGAAGTAATATTTAGAAAGGCTTTAATGATCTTGTAGTTGGCTTTAAACACAATAGTTAATGAATCCTTAGAATCAAACATCTAAGTAGTTATTAGAAGAGGAATTTGTTCTCTCTTTCAAGTTGAGGATTTAAGGATGTAGCTGGAGTTTCTTTCCCTCTTCTGGCCCAAGGAATATTTATGTATTCCTTGAAAAATAGAACAGCTTCAATCTGGTGGTATTGACAGCATCCTGACCCTAAATGCTGCACACCTGTGATGTGAGACATGCAAGTTTGAAATCTTGAGGGACATGGGGGATGCTGTACTGAAATCTCTCATGCTGTAGGTGAGGATGGTAGCCACAGCCGTCCATCAGAAAGGTGGTTAGCTACTTAACTCAGGAGAGAGCTGAAGGTTGTGCATCCAGACCAGGGAGGAGTGCTCCTTACAGCAGGTCTCTCGTTTAACACATGCATTTCTGTTTTGCATTTCCCATCGGTCACCTCAAGACACCTACTTGTAGGTCTGTGTGTGCCCTGAGCGAGGCAGAAGCTGTGGGGACTGTGGAACAGCACAGCTCTGCTTGAGCAGCAACCAGGCTGTGTAAACCTTGTTTACACCCGATTTGACATTGGGTGACAGTACTGCTTGAGCCAACATAAAACACAGGGCAAATCTGCGACTGCCTGCAAAGTACGTATGCTCTGGGGTAACGTGCACGCTCACACCTCTGTCGAGTTCATCGTCAGGCACCTAAAGTAGCTGCAGATTTACCAGGGAGGTGAGGAGGTGGTCTATAGGGTCCCTTTAATGCTTCCTGACTAACATGTGGATTCCTGGATATAAGGTAGCACTGGTCCATCATCCATGCTGCAATTGCTTCTGCCCAGGCCAGCAGAAGGTGGGCATCTGATTTAGGGCTCTCAGTTCTGCAAGCTGGCAAGGTACCTAGGGGTGCTGAGAAACTAAGTACTGTGTTGCCCAAATTCTTTGATGAGTCTAGCTTGGGGACCCTTATAATTTGATTATTTTAATTTCATGAGTTCCTAGAGGCCGGAGGGAGGATCAGGATCTCACTGTGTTAGATGCTACACAGACATGTAGAAAGAGTCTTGCCCTGCAGGTCTTTCAATCTACATACAAGAAGATTAAAGATTAGAGAAACAGAAATATCATGCAAGTACAATAATCAGATGATAAGTGGTAAATGTCACATTAGTTCCACATTAGATTTTTTCCCCTTGTTTTCTTGTTATATTCCTTCACTCTTACCACCAAAGATAAGAGGTAAAGAAAGAAGAACTGATGCTGTCCACTCCTGTTAATATATCTCACCTGTGGCAAAAGAGCAACTGGCATTGGTTTTTATAGTTTATTTTTTTCCTTTACATTTATTATTAGAAGTATTAGCATTGATAATAGTTTTTTTTACTATTATGGTGCCCAAGGTCTGACAGAGATAGGAGCCATATTGGAAAGATGCTTTATAAGCAGAGCAATAAATGCATTTCTAGTTGGTTCAGCAGGTCTTACTCCACTACTTACAAGAAAATGAAGATACTTTTTAGGAAAAAAACAGTTCAATGATTAAAGTAAGCATTCTCTCCTTGAGCACTGGCCCTCTTAAGGGACAGCAGAATTTTGCTGTCAGGAGAAGTCTACGTTTTCCAACTTTATAGCTACGTAATGATTTCTATACATAGAGTAGTCAATATGCTTCTCTGAAGATTTTCTTTCACTTAAGTGAAGTACAGCAGTCAGCTGGCAATACTTAAGCCATGTATGAAAGGGAGTCAGTTTTCTTCCTATGTTCTGCTCTCTAATGCTGCTTATAGCTCCAATAGTTTTCATTACTTGGTACACCTGTGAATTTAGTGAAGTGCAGTACATACGACGGGAGGCTTCGGGTAAGTTATATCAGCATCTGGCACTTGCCATAATGAGATGTAGGAAGAATGAAAGAAATCATAGTCCCATTGAAATCAATGATAACACTCATTGCACTCCAGTGAGGACAGGATTTCAGGCCACGTGTATTGGTAAGTGCATGTTCCCGGCTTCTCTTAAGCGGTTCCACCTACAGGAATTTCTCTTACGTCCTATGTGGAGAGGATCTTAAACATAGTTTTGGTTTATTATTGCTCAGTGGTCTGCTTGGGAGTAAATCTAACAAGCAATTTATATAACGATGAGGTCCCAAACTCTAAAGAAGATCAGAGCACCATCTTTGAAAAATTGAAGGAAAGAAAAGTTTTCCTTCAAAAACTGGGTGTCTAGGAGGTTCAGTGATACAAGTCCTTTTCGTGAGACAAGTTTCATACAGCCTCATCAGCATCAGAATCACAACTTTTGCCCTTCACCTTTTTAAAGAGCTGTAAACAGTCCCACATTTTCTTCTCTTCCTCTCGCCGCAGTCCCATTCTCCAGTTCCTCTGCTGGAATTTTCCTTGACCTGTATGGCTGTCACGAAATCGCATGTTTAAAATGATCTAAAGACTCATTCTTCAGCAGGGTCTGGCTTTAGGGAACACAGCTTTCTCGGGTAGTTTGGAAAATGCATTTCTCCTCTCTGCTTTTCACAGCTGGCACTAGATGGTGCTGCGTTACTGAGCTTTGCTTCAGAAAATATCATCAATTTTAGCCTGCTTTTCTCTCCAATGCGTGGGAAAGAGCAGGGCTTCTCCACCCACGTTGGCAACATGGGTACAGTAAAAAGACCTTTTTCTAACCCTCAACTTGAGCTTTTGTCAGTGCAGGGCTGGTTCCAAACCTGAACATCGTTCCAGCCCAGTCTGCTTGTTTCCTTTTCTTTTACAAATGGTGCTGTCGTTCCTGTATTTCCTTGGTCCACATGGAGTATGTGACACTCATCAGAGACCTGAGGTTACTGATAATCACAATATCCCAGCTATCTCTTTAATCTGTTCCTGTAATTACCCGTCTCTCTCACTCCTCTTTACATGCTCCCATTTCTTAACTTACTTCTTCAAATGTTGTTTAAGAATATGAAGAAAAAACCCCCGACATGTCTGTTTAAAACAATTTGCTGTATTTTTCAACAATGAAAATGTAAATTAAAAAATGGAGTGGATAGGTTAAAAAAAAAAATTGCTGCAAAAGACAGTACAGGCAGGCTTTTCAGTACAACGCATACAGTGCCGTACAAGGGCCATGCGGACAGGCTTTTCAAGCATCTCCCATATTGCTGCCCAAGTAATTGGGCTTTGTCTTGAAACACTTCTGTGTTTCTCTTCCTCAGCTTGCCTGGGGCCAATTCTGCTGATCACATCAGTGAGGATAGAGGGCTTTAATTGGACCCGTTCTATTCCCTGCCTCCCCCCTCCCCCCCTGGTTTTTGCTGGTTTGAAATACCAGGCTTCGCTGTTGTAGTGACATGCTGTTGCAGGAGCTACGCCGATTTGTGTTTGGCTCGGACCAACACGAGCACAGAGGCTTTCCTTGTGCAGATGGATGTGGCCCTGCATCCAGCTGATGAAGGAGGAGGGGGAGATGAAGGGCTTATCTGGTGCTGTCATGAGCCTTCTCCTGGGAGCGTGGCCGAACCTCTTCCCATTGATGGCTGGCTCCCAGTCTGGCCACGGGGATGGGGGTGTGGGGCAGCCTGGGCAGCCCATCCTCCTCCAGGAGACACCTGGAAATAGCCAGTGGGAACCTGTGGGGTGAGCACAGAGGCAGGTGCAGAGGAGAACTTACCAGCTGGGTGGAAAGGGCTGTCTGAGGTCTGGCAGGATTTCTCCAGTCTGTATCTCAACAGACTTCCTGCAGTTACGGAAGAAGTAAAGGATGATGTGGCAGAACAGAGACAAGACCGTTCTCTGATCCCATTCAATCTGAGGGTGAGGTTGAGCCTTGAAGAAGGGGCTGAAAAATCCAGTGTGCATAAGAATCTAAACCTGTGGATGAACAAGCCTGATCTTCAGTTGTCCGCTTGGGTTTCTTCAAGGTTTTGCTTTTGTGTGTGGAATCCAAACCTGGCTGTATCTCCAGCAAACAAACACACAGCATGAGATATGTGTCCCAAATGTAGAGTTTGGAGGGCTTGAATCTGTCTCTGCTCCAGGTCCAGAGGAAATGTGAAAGCTCAGCTGGAGATGTGAGGGGCCTCTGGGCCAGATTCATTCCTCCAAATTTGCTTCCTCGGTCTTTCTTCAAATTCTTACCTCCATTTAGGGTGAATCTTTGCAAAACATAGTGTAAGTATCTGTTGCTGAAGTTACATCGAAGATCTAAAATATCAATCAAAATGAGAGTATTTTCTCATTACTGCTGACTGCGATTCCACACAATGTTTGTTAAAATGGATGGAAAAAAGCCATTGAAATGGTCTCAGCGCAGAAGTTTGGTAAAATGTATTGCAATATGACCATTATATTAAGGAGGAGGAAAAAGATGGGAAATTTTCTGTGACAGAGGCTGTGTGTGAGCTTGAGGTGCCCTCAGAATTACCCAGGCAAAATTCAGCTGAACTGTATATTTCAAAACCTGAGACAGGAGAAAGAGCTGCACATATTAGTCTCTCATCTGTAGGAAAATAGTTAAAATGACAACAAAGACAAGAAAACCTACATTTCAATTTCAATACATCTGTTTGAATTATGGCTATTTGGTACTTTTGAGAATAAATTGCATTTGAAATGGAATCTTTCTAATGACTTATCTTTCAGGCAGGTATTGTGCACACCTTTTTAATGCATTTTACATGTTTGGAGGGGGGAAGAAAAAAGATGAATTATGAAGAAGTTAAGAGGAAAATAATTTCAGGAGGTAATGGATGAGGTCTGTCTGGAAGATTAATCAAGGCAGTTGCAAGAGACTGCCAAAAGCATAACTGAAGTAGAACTAAATATCTGATTGTAATTAAAACTTTAGCCTTCTAATGGCTCCATGAAAGATATTTTAATAAACGTGAAATGCACTTTCTAAATGGCACGCTAACTTTTAATGACTTGGGTGTTTTGTTTGATTAGTAACCTGGACTGTTAAATTAAAGCCAACTGCAAATGCATGATAAAATATTGATGGTTTCAGGCAAATGAATTGGGGGAGTTATGCTTGACAGATTTTTGGTATCATTAAGGATTTTAACTGGTGGAAAATATATATTGCTGGTGCTTAAAGATAGTTAAAGAGGATCTCGTCATTTATATGCCCTAGTTTTAATTTTACAGTAATAATGGGAAAAAAATCTGAATTATTCACAGATGGTTGGTCAAGAGAGGTCACTTAATTTAAAAAGTGTTATTTTAATTACACCTGTTTCTCATTTCCGGCATAGAAAATTAAATATTTGGTGGTATTTGGTTATTTCTTTTCTTAAAATGCCTGGAGCTTTCTTGAGGCTTCTGTGTGTTTTGTATGTGTGTTAGAGAAGGAAGAGTGACATGGTAGAAAGACTTTTATTATTTCCAGTATAAGCAGCTTTATGGGAAGTTAATTAAATTAAAAAAATATAATGGTGTCTGCAGGTTCAGAAATAACACATGGGATTTCCAAAGGAAATAGGGATGGTCCCAGAACTCAGCCTCTTTTTAAGACATATTTATTGTATTATCAAAATTCAGCAGCCTTTCCGATGTCTTCGCATGATTGAAAAAGAGAGAGTTGAAGGACTGTGGGGAAACCAGTAAAAGTTTACATGGTTTCTATTAGTTCCCATCAGCTTAGAACTGGTTCTTACACCTAAGGTGTGCTCTGGTTTTATTTTAACGCCTTACACTTTACACAGACTTCACTTCTATTCTGTTCTGTTCCGTTCCATTCCATTCCATTCCATTCCGTTCCATTCTTCGTGCAAAGAACAGAGATCAAAATAAGGCACAGTGCCCAGAGCAGGGTGAATAGAGCAGTACTTCAGAGTAATTTATGAGACTTCACTGGAGAGGAAGGGAACACAGTATCATTTGTGTACACGTGCCAGAGTGACAATCGGAGTGAAATCATACTTCCACTGAAATCAAAGGATGCCTTGTCAGGGTTTTTCATAGGACTAGGTGTTTCCTAAAGCTGCTCCACCACCATTACATCTTCCTGTCTCCTTCCCTCATTGTGGTTTCTGCTCCCTGCGCCCAGGCAGCTGCTGGCCGCTCTCTGGCTGCCGCCACGGTGGTGCTCTCCAGCCCTCAGGAACTCACCTTCTCCTCGCAGGCTCTGCGGCAGCACCTCCGCCTCATTTTCTGCCACCAATTTTCCTCCAAGGTGTAGGTGGCCAGGCTACAGCAAAGCGGCAGGAGGTAAACGACAAGTCCTTGGCTGGCTGAAAGTGGATCTAAGGTCAAGAAATTATTAAAGGAGGAATTTGGGGAGACTTTGGCCGAAGCCACGTGTGAGTACCTTGATGGGGTCTCGTGGAAGAGTAACTGTCACCTTGGCTTCCCAGGGGTCCCAGACTTGGGTGAGGATGAAATTCAGTCCCTGATAAGGGAGAAGCTGGGAACACAGACTGTACCGGCCTCTTCTAAGGAATCCTGAGGCAGAAGTTGGGGAAGACATTCAAGGAGAAACAGTGTAAGCCAAGGCAAAAGTAGGCAGCTGCCATCTAAACCAGAATCTGCAGTCATGGGAGTATTTGAGCTATCTTATAATGCCTCCTGCATTAATGGGGAAATACCACAGCTGAGGGACTACTTAGAGGAAAGCTCCAGGGCCAAGACCAGTCTGAACCTCCATAGGGAAAGTGGGAACCTCCTGCAACCTTTAGGTAATGTCTAATGGCCACATAAGTCCTAGGCAGAGGGCTGCGTGGCTCAGTAGGCTGTGAACTGGTTTGCAGT